>NC_044032.1:390547166-390847166 GCF_901765095.1 Microcaecilia unicolor
TGGCACTTTCGTATTTCGATTTTCTGAATATGAGTCTGGCTGCTGTGTTTTGGGCCGTTTGAAGTTTCTTAATGATTTGTTCTTTGTATCCGGCGAAGATGGAATTGCAGTAATCTAGGTGGCCTAACACTATTGATTGTACTAGGCTGCGGAATATTTCCCTTGGGAAGAAAGGTTTTACTCTTTTGAGTTTCCACATTGAGTGGAACGTTTTCTTTGTTGTATTTTTCACATGAGTGTCAAGTGTTAAGATTTCGGTCGTGACTCCGAGAATTTTCAGGCTGTCCGAAACGGGGAGGGTATATTCTGGTGTGTTTATAGTGATTGGTTTGTTTGTGTTATATTGTGAAGAGGGGATGAGACATTGTGTTTTTTCTGCATTGAGCTTTTTGGAATGCGTCTGCCCATGAATTCATTATTTGGAGGCTGTGTTTGATTTCGGTTGAGATTTCTGTTAGATCATGTTTGAATGGGATGTAGATCGTGACATCATCTGTGTAGATGTAAGGATTGAGGCCTTGATTGGATAATGATTTGGCTAGGGGTGTCATCATTAGGTTGAAGAGTGTTGGTGAGAGCGGTGATCCTTGGGGTACTCCGCATTCAGGCTTCCATGGTGATGATTTTTTCGAGTTTGATATTACTTGGTATGTTCTTGCGGTTAGGAAGCCGTTGATCCATCTAAGTACATTTCCTCCGATACCGAAGTATTCTAGGATGTTCCAGTAGTATTTTGTGGCTAACCATGTCAAATGCGCTGGACATGTCGCATTGTAGGAGAAGTATACTGTTGCCAGTTGCAGTCGCTTGTTTGAATTTTGTTAGGAGGATGAATAATACTGTTTCGGTACTGTGATTGGATCGAAATCCTGATTGTGATTCATGTAGTATTGAAAATTTATTTAAGTAGTTGGTAAGTTGTTTGGTTACCATACTTTCCAATAGTTTTACTGCCAGTGGGATGGATGCTACCGGGCGGTAGTTGGTTATGTCATTTGATTTTTTTTTTTTCTTGGAGCCTTTAGGTATTGGGGTAAGTAGTATATTTCCTTTATCCTTTGGGAAGAATCCCTGCTGTAACATGTAGTTTAGGTGCAACGTAAGGTCAGTTATGAAGCGTTGAGGGGCAGATTTTATTAGGTTGTTGGGACAAATGTCCAGTTTGCAGTGGGATTTAGCGAATCTGTTGATTGCTTGGGTGATGGTTTCGTGAGATCGAAGTTTGTCCATATTCGGTCTGCTGGGGTATTCATCGGAGGCTGGGTCCAGGCAATCCATGAATTTTTCGTGGTCGGTGGTGTTGGGTGGTAGTGTGAGTCGTAATTTTATAATTTTTTCATTGAAGTAATTAGCAAGGTTATCTGCTGAGGGGGTATCTATATTGGTTGTGGTAACCGGTGTGGTGTCTAGTAGTTTGTTCACAAGTTGAAAAAGTTTGTGCGTGTCTTTGTAGTCTGGCCGTATTTTGGTTTTGTAGAATGACCTCTTGGTTTGTCTTATTGTATTTTCTTTGCATTTGTTTCCATGCATTAGGTGTGTAATCATCTTTCATTTTTTTTCCATGCTCGTTCGAGTCATCTGACTTGTGTTTTTAATTTTTTCAGTTCTTCATTAAACCATGGAATCGAGTTGTCTTCGTGAGGGTCTTGTTTGTAATGGTGCTATTTTGTTTAATATGTTCTTGCATCTATTTGTCCCAATTTAGGAGATAGTGTTTGGAGTCTGTTTGTGTTGTCCATTCATTCTTGTACATCTGTTGCTAGAATGTTTCAGGGTCAATTTGGCCTCTCGTGGTATAGGTTGTGCGTTCTTGCTTTTGGTGTGAGCCTTTTTTTCGCCATTGTAGTGCTAGGTTTAGTTTGTGGTGATCTGACCATGGTATGTTTGTCCATTTTGTGTCTGTTAGTATTAGGTTTGATTCTGAGGACAATTTGTGTGTGATGAGGTCGAGTGTGTGGCCTTTGACGTGGGTTGCTTGCATACCAGGCCAGTTAAGGTCCCATAGTTGGAGGAAATCCTTGCATTCCTGTGTATTGGTTGCATTATGGTCTTCTAGGTGTAGGTTATTAACCCCTATTATAAGTAGATTGGAGTTGGATAAACAGGTATTAAATGTGGTTGGCATTCTTGCCAGTTGCCTGGCGGTCTTTAAAACAAGACAATGTTTAGATGGTCAAGCAAGGTGGTATGGTGAATATTAACAGAGGCGATTTCAAGTTTTGGTGTTATAGACTCGCCTCCTCTTTTTTCTTTACTTGTCCAGTGAGTGATTTTGTAACCTGGGGGGCAAAGTTCTAAAATTATGGGGTCTTTGAGATTGTGGATCCAGGTTTCGCTAATGAGTAGAAGGTCAAAGTTGCTGCTGTGATCCAGTCTGTTGTTGTTGTTTTGTTAACTACTGATCTGGCGTTTATGTATCCCACTCGAATTGTTTGGTAGGGGTCCGTTGGGTTCGAGGTTGTATTTTCATTAATTGTCTATTCTCCTGTAGTGTGGGTTTGTTGAGTCCTTTCTTTCCTTTAAATTGAGTTTGTGCATGTGTGGTAGTTTTTCCTTTGTTTTGATTGTTATTCTGGTGTGGTATATTGTATCTGGGTAGTCTGTTAGGTTTGATTATTGTGGGTATATTGTTAGAGCGTGAAGGAGGTGGTTAGTATGTGGCGAATTAGGGATAGTGAGTAAATTAGTAGGAGCAATTTGGTAGTTTTCATGTTGGTGTTTCAATTTGGGCTGTTAGTTGATTATGATGATTGTGATATTGGTCTTTGTTCAGAGGATAGCGAATGGTTAGGAGTTGGATGTTGCTCTGTGGTAGTTGCGGGTAGATTAGTGTGTAGCAAGGGTTGCGTCGTTTAGCAGCTCGGATTGTTGCTGCTCCTGGGTGTTGGGTTTGATCCTCAATGCTGGGTCTTGTTCTAGGGATGGTGTAGAAGCCAGGTCTGTGGGGTCCTTGGGATCTTCTAGATCTAATTACGACCTTAAGACTGGAGCACGTCTTTTTATTGACGGCCGCTACTGCTTATAGTACTCTGTGGCTATCACCAGCCATGACCCAGCGCTGCGATTCTCTGTGCCTCTTTTTCTATGGCGAGTCTACCGGAGGTTGGACCAGGGAGGTGTAATACACTGAGGTGGAAGTGAGCCTATCTAGATCACTGTATATAGGAAGACATTGGATTAGTCTCTGTTTCCTCTTTCCCGCGTAGCCGTCATTCCCGTTCACTCATAGCACAACAAGCAAACCTGTGAGCTGCTGCATCCACGTTGTCGCTCTTTATAGTCAGTCCTTCAGCTGCATGCAGCTTGCTCTGGTTTTAGGGATCAGTATACCCCGCGACTGCCACCGGCTCCCTTATTTCAACCACGCTGTCCCTCCTGCAGCTGCGCCGAGTGGCCGTTCACTCAGCGTTCCGATGGATGCCTGGTGTGTGTAGGGGTGACACTGCCGGGTGAGGCCGCGAGGTAGACCGTCTGTCTGGGCTATGGACGGGAATTGTGGTCCTGTCCTTTTGGCGCTGCAGTTCCAGTACATGGAGAGGAGTAGCGGGTGGTTTCCTTCGGGTCGCAGCCAGAGCAGCCTGCCAAATTGGGCCGCTAGATGATGCCGTCCGTCTGGGTCGCAGGAGGATTCATGGTCCGGCTAGGGCAGCGCCATGGCCCCGATGTTGTAGGGGAGCCCCGGGTAGCTTCCGGCGTTAGATTCCACGGAGAGGCAGCCTGCCAACACGCTGTGGGTGTTATATGTGGGTGGATATGGTTGCAATAGGATCTATAGAGAATTTTTTTTTTTTAAAGGAGTGGGGGGGATAAAATAGCACAAAGCAAATGAAAAACAAGATGGTAAATGCCATAGATGAGTGAAGGTCAACAATAAAACCAGCAGTGGGCAAGGTACATGGACATTTTGAATGGATTTTCCTTGGTGTAGAGTACATAAGGCAAAAAGTCTTACAAATATGGAGGTGTAGGAATTCCAGATTAGAGTATTCCTTGGCTATAAACATCTTCAAATGGTAGATAGTAAAGGGAGAGTAGACCCTTCCATCCAAGTCTATTGTTTCCGTAGACTTGCTAGGGAAATTCAGGCACACTCATAGTTGTCATCCTACGGAGCCTCAGATGTCGGAGTAATTCTTAGCTTAGAGATGTCTGTTTGACATCTCATGCTGCCTTGGTCTCCCTCCTTCCCCTTAGTCTTTAACATCCACAAGTCGCACTGACAGGTTCTTCAGCTCTCAGATCTCCCCTCAAAAGTTTGGTTGGTTCTTTTTGCATTTTCTGTGAGTTTTCTTGGGGCAAAGAGTAAACCGCGATTTTAATTAGTCAATGTATTTTCACTTTAGTTTTTCATTTGCATCATGGCACCACCTCCCTTGGTGGTTTCCTCAGCTTCGTTGCAGTTTCTCTCTTGCCTTAAAGAGACAGTTTTGCGGAAACAAGATGCTGTACTGTGAAATCAAACTGCTCAGCAAGCCAGTATCTTGTACATAGCTGTTGGGGGCTTAGGATCTGTTGTCCAGCATGATTGGGACTCAAGGTCCACCCCTCCTCCTCTTTCTATGTCTCAAACTGTAAGCACAAGGAAAAGAAAAACATTTCTCAAACATCACTCACTTCTGACAAGGAAAAGTCCCACACAGTACCAAATCCAAAATTAAGGGCACCTCAGCAGCTTCAAAATGGCAGCTTCCACTTCAGTGCACCTCTCAGGAGCCAGTCCCTTCAAAACAACAGAAATTAATTAAAACTCGTATGCCTCTTTTTAGTCCTACACACCATGCATAATCATGTGGTCCTCAGAATATTTCTCAGCTCTCCTGCAGTTGTTTTAGTGCTTTGTGTATAACAGTTCCTCTGTTTTGCAATTGGTGGACATTCCTCCAGTATTGTCATAGCAGCCTACCCCTGAGGAATTGATTCAGGTAAAGGACAGTCCTCGGAGTTTCCCAGGTTCCTCCAAGTCTTCCTGGCGTGGTTAGCAATCACTGTAGAATGTTCCCTCTCCTCAGGAGTCCCAATACTCTCATCACTGAGATCTACTCTCATTCCTGTAACTTCAGATTCCATTCCCTCTGCTTTCCCTCAGTCTCAGCCCTTTCAGACAAGAGCGTCTTTCTGAGGAATTTTCTTCTACCATATTCAAAAAAATGTATGCTGATCTTCCCTTAGGAGCATCAAAGATTAAAGGTTAACAAAAAAGACTCCAGGTCCATATTTGTCTTGCTCAGCAACAAAAGATCAGGTTGTATTGCCTATTCATGACCTTTTATTAGAGCTTCAGCTTAATGTGTGCAAAACACTTTCCTCCATTCTGCGTACATCCAAATGCTTAGAGCAGTGTTACAAAGTACAGCCAGGACCAGGACACAATTAAAACTAACTTCCTTTTCAATTAGTGGTATCTGAAACAGCTCTAAAGAAACACAAGTTTAATAAGACTCAAACCTATGGTCCTATTTAGATTCCATATGGAAAAATATATCAAAGTTCTGTGCTAGCCCTTAAAATCATAACTTACCAGTTGCAAATTTTGCATTTTCAACATGCAAAACTCCAACAACTGGAGGAGTTTTATGTGTTTCATTTTGCCACTCGGGAGCAAATAATTGATTTTCATCTCCATCTACAAGATCATCTTATTCGTTGTGGCTGTGATGGTTATGATACTACAAGTAGAACATCAGTAGCAGCTATTGTGGTGAGGACAGCCTGGCTGAAAGCATCAGGCCTCCGAGAAGAACGTCATGAAAAATTGACAGATGTACCTTGCACAGGTGACAGTCTTTTTGAAGACAAAGTGGATGACACAGTAATTCATGTTAAAGATCATTCTTCAACAATAAAGGAACTCCTCTGACCAACTTCAAGAAAGTACACCAGTATCAGTACAGAAGACCAAATTGGTATCCATATTTTCAACAGTTTTATACCAGGAGAAGATTTCATCTTTATACAAGGCTGCAGCTTTAGTGACCACCTCAGCAAGCCTATCTCCAAAGGCAACAGTCAAAAGACTAGAAATTGCAGGTGTTCTGGCAGTTCCAACTGTCAATCCAGTGCCTTCCTTTTGACTCCATCCTGGTGGGTGAGCAGATCCTTTACTTTCACAAATGATGGCAAGCTATATCAGATCATTGGGTTTTAAAAATTTCTCTCTCAGGGCTACAGACTGAACTTCATCAGCAAACCTCCATTTCAACTCCCAGTCAAGGTTCAGATTCTCCTCCTCATCTTTCTGTTCTATAAGAGATTACATTTCTGCTGCAAGCCAGTGCAATTGATGAAGTCCTTTACCAACTTCAAAACCAAGGGTTTTACTTGAGGTTTTTTCTCATTTCAAAAAAGACAGGAGGCAGTTTAGTGTAGTAGATATGCAGGGGTTTGCCAGTTCCAGTGATCTGAGGGCAAGGGAAACATATGGGTTATATTGGTCAGTGAAGGTCTTAATAAGTACTTAAGTATATAAGTATTACTATATTGGGACAGACTGAATGTCCATCAAGCCTAGCATCCTCTTTATAACAGTGGCCAATCCAGGTCACAAGTACCTGGCAAGATCCCAAAAAAGTACAATACAATTTTATGCTGCTTATCCTAGAAATAAGCAGTGGATTTTTCTCAAGTCCATTTTAATAATGGGTCTATGAACTTTTCCTTTAGGAATCCATCCAAACTTTTTAAAACCCCGCTAAGCTAACTGCTTTTACTACATTCTCTGGCAATGAATTCCAGAGTTTAATTACATGTTGAGTGAAGAAATATTTACTCCGATTCGTTTTAAATTTACTACTTTGTTGCATGCCCCCTAGTCCTAGTATTTTTGGAAAGAGGGGGCATGGGATGGGAGGGAAATGGGACTTGATATACCGCCTTTCTGAGGTTTTTACAACTACATTCAAAGCGGTTTACATATATTCAGGTACTTATTTTGTACCAAAGGCAATGAAGGGTTAAGTGACTTGCCCACTATCACAAGGAGCTGCAGTGGGAATCAAACTCAGTTCCCCAGGATCAAAGTCAACTGCACTAATCACTAGGCTACTCCTCCACTCAGTAAACAAGCGATTCACATCTACCTGTTACACTGCACTCATTATTTTCTAGACCTCTACCATTCCTCCCCTCAGCCATCTTTTCTCCAAGCTGAAGAGCCCTAGCCGCTTCAGCCTTTCCTTTTAGTGAAATCTTCCTAACTCCTTTATCATTTTCATCGCCCTTCTCTGTACCTTTTCTAATTCTACTATATCTTTTTTGAGATGCGGCGACCAGAATTGAACACAATATTCGAAGTGCGGTTGCACTGTGGAGCAATACAAAGGCATAAAGTCTTCATTTTTGTTTTCCATTCCTTTTCTAATTATACCTAACATTCTATTTGCTTTCTTAGCTGCTGCCGTACACTGATCAGAGGGTTTCAGTGTATCATCAACAATGACGCCTAGATGCCTTTCCTGGTTGGTGACTCCTAATGTGGAACCTTGCATTACATAGCTATAATTTGGGTTCCTCTTTCCCACATGCATCATTTTGGACTTGCTCACATTAAATGCCATCTGCCATTTAGATGCCCAGTCTCATAAGGTCCTCTTGTAATTTTTCACAATCCTCTTGTGATTTAACAACGTTGAATAACTTTGTCATCAGCAAATTTAATTACCTCACTAGTTAGTCCCAGCTCTAAATCATTTATAAATATATTAAAAAGCAGCGGTCAGCACAGGCCCCTGGGGAGCCCCACTATCTACCCTTCTCTATTGAGAATACTGACCATTTAAGCCTACTCTCTGTTTTTCTATCTTTTAATCAGTTTTTAATCTACAATAGGACACTACCTCCTATCCCATGACTTTCCAATTTCCTCTGGAGTCTTCCATGAGGTACTTTGTCAAATGCCTTTTGAAAATCCAGATACACAATATCGACCAGCTCACCTTTATGCACATGTTTGTTTACTCCAAAGAAATGTAATGGATTGGTTAGGCAAGATTTCCCTTCACTAAATCCATGTTGGCTTTATCTCATTAATCCAAGCTTTTGAATATGCTCAGTAATTTTGTTCTTTATAATAGTCTCTACCATTTTGCTTGTATGATCTTTAAAAGTTTGTTGAGGCTGGGAGACATTGAGTGGGTCTGGAAGGTTTTAGTGAAGAGGATTAACGGAAAGCTTGTTTCATATCAATGTCTTTGTGAAGGACAGAAACAAGTCCAAATTTCTTTGAGCTCAGAGCTCATTGGGCAAGTTTACCAGGGCTCCCAGGTACCTAGATGTTTTTTGAACAGTCATGGTAGTGTACACTTGAGTGGTATATAGCCACTTTGGTATCTTCTCTATATGAGAACAGATTTTCCTGGGGGAACAGGAGCAAGTGAAGAAGCTTGTGTTGTGAACTGCAGTGAGAGTTAAGGGCAAGTTATGGAGAGGGGTGTTGTTCCCTAGTAGACCAGGAATTTGAAGTAAACTGGTGCCCCAAATGTTACTTTACCTGCAAATAGGTGAAAAATTCCTTGACAGATGTATTTGTGAGTAGTACTAATGGAATCTGTGGCAGCCTCATAGCAGATTTGACCTTTAGTCTTTTATATTGATCTGCCTTTTGCCTCTATAAAGAGGAGTAAATACTGCAATAAAGCAGACTGGTGCAGCTCTGCAGCCAGGCAGCTCTCCGGGTGGTTCCTCCTTCCTTTCCGCCCTCAGCTCCACGACCGGCAGCCCTCCTCCTCTCAGGAGGGAGGAGTGGAAGTCAACCTTTAGAACATATATTTCTTATATACTGCATATACCTTTTACAGTTCAATGTGGAATACAAAGGAGACTGGGCATACTCTGGAATTACAACATTTTAAAAATAGACTAAAAAGGCAAATTTTAACAGTTATCACAAATGTCTGAAATAAGGCAATGGTTTTAAGACGGTGACAAAGCAATGGATTATATGGTATAAATGCAACCTGTGATAGGGATAGCCTAATAAAAGAGAGATGAGCAAAAGTTGCCAGGATACTGACAGTGAACAATTAGGAGAGTTCACTAATGATTAGGAAGGATATGGTGTTTAGGGTGCTGGAATATATGGTCTGTGTAGCTCTTGACAGACACCCCTTCCCCCGCTCTGGCTAGGTACAGAACTTAGCCTTCAGGGGATTTGAGTGGTGGCCATGATGGTAGACAAGTGGTTGTCCTTGTTTTCTCCTGAAGTGTCATCAGAGTAAAGCTCTGCTGGGAAGAATATGTTGTATATACATTCAAGAACACTATTTTTGGTAGTGGATCAAGGCAAAAGATGCCAAGGTGCCTTGGACGGTATATGATCAGAGTCTGTACTTGAGGCAATAGAGGTGGAGTGGTTTGTTGCATTGTTTGAGCAGGACTGGGCTCAGGTTACCATGTAAAATGAGTTTATCTTGTTGGGCAGACTGGATGGACCATATAGGTCTTTATCTGCCATCATTTACTATGTTATGTTAGGTTCCCAAAGATTTAGTCAGTCATAAGGTATCTCCAGAAATGATTTGCAAATATGGTGTAAAGGCCCATAACATGAAATTTCATCAGGAAATGACTTACAGCCTTATTTTCGAAAGTGATGAGCGCCTATATTTCGACCCAAATCGGGAGATGGGCACCCATCTCGCAAAGGCGCCCAAATCGGAATAATCGAAAGCCGATTTTGGGTGTCTTCAACTGCAATCTGTCGCGGAAATGGGCGGGGTTGACGGGGGCATGTTGGAGGCGTGGTGAAGGCGGGACTGGGGCTTGTTTATCGGCCGAGGAGATATAGGCGCCTTTGGCCGATAATCGAAAAAAGAAAGGCGTTTTTAGCGCGAATTTGGGTCATTTTAACCCTTTTATTTTTTCACGAACAAGTCCCAAAAAAGTGCCCTAAATGACCAGATGACCACCGGAGGGAATTGGGAATGACCACTCCTGACTCCCCCAGTGGTCACTAACCCCCTCCCACCATAAAAAAAAACTTTAACAACTTTTTTTTTCCAACCTGTATGTCAGCCTCAAATGCCATACCCAGCTCCATCACAGCAATATGCAGGTCCCTGGAGCAGTTGTTAGTGGGTGCAGTGGACTTCACCCAGGTGAACCCAGGCCCATCCCCCCCTACCTGTTACACTTGTGGTGGTAAATGGGAGCCCTCCAAACCGCCCCCAAAACCCACTGTACCCACATGTAGGTGCCCCCCTTCAGCCATAAGGGCTATGTTAATGGTGTAGAGTTGTGGGCAGTGGGTTTGGGGGGGGGGGATTTGAGGGGCTCAGCACCCAAGGGATGGGAGCTATGGACTTGGGAGGTATTTAACTTTTTTTTAAATTGTTACAAGTGCCCCTTAGGGTGCCTGGTTGGTGTCCTGGCATGTGAGGGGGACCAGTGCACTACGAATCCTGGCCCCTCCCATGACCCAGTGCCTTGGATTTGTTCATTTTTGAGCTGGGCGCCTTCGGTTTCCATTATTGCTGAAAACCGAAACTGCCCAGCTCAAATCCGCACAAATCCGATGCATTTGCCGGGCACAACCCATATTATCGAAAAAAAAGATGGGCACCCATTTTTTTTCAAAAATTCGGTCTGTCCTGCCCCTTCACATACCCATTCTCGGACATAGACGCCCATGGAGATGGGCGTTCGTGTTTGATTATGCCCCTCTTAGTCTCTTAAGTTCCGAGGCAGTTCTCAGTGCAGGAGAGGCTGTCTCATTGATGGTGAATTGCCAACAAGTATCTAGGGGATACACTGCTTCCAATCTAGTGGTGCAAGGATTGGTGAGTCCTGCTGTGATGACTTTAGAGTCACTCTGGATGTAGATCATGAAGTCAACTCTTCGCTGAAAATGTCTGGTAAAGTTTATGGCAAGCTTATGAAATAGCTCAACACTCTGCTAAGTTGGGAGTTTTAGATCTTAAGTTGGGTGACGTTCAAGAGCTGAGTTCTTCACTTGCAATGAAAAAAAATTACATTGCAAAGTTGAATATTTAGAGAATCGTTCAGAGGAATAACTTCTTCAACTTCCCCAGGACCCCTTTAATACCACCCATTGAAATTAAGTATTTTATACAGGTTTTGAAGATACCACCTGAAGCTGTGTCTCCAGTGGTTAGGGTACAGCAGATTTCAACTCATGGTACAGATGGGGGGGGGGGAGGGGACATTTAAAGGGAAGATCTGATAATTTAAACCTAAATTTGACACAATTTCTTGAATCTTCAGTGGAGGTGGTAACAGAAGTCTATGGCAGTAGTGACTTTTGCTTTAGAGCTGGATTGCAATACTATATTGCAATTATATTTCTGCTTTATGAATGATTTGTTTATGGGTTCAAAGACTTACTACATTTCATGATTTAGCTCAAGATACGCAATCACGACACCAAAAAAGAGTTGAAAATACATGTTCAAATGCCTAGAATTTAGAGTTTGCAGTATAGAGACAGGCTGAGGAGTGTGTTCAGGGATACGCCCTATATTGTTTTGTATTTCCTCCTTTCTCCTTTGTGGCTTGGATCAATTACCTTTTTTCTTTTCACTAGGAGTTTAATGGTGCTTGTGATTATTGTAAGATATAATACAAAATAAAAAACAAAACAGCGGATGACTAATTTCCCACTCCATCAGCTCTGGCTAGGAGAACAAGAGTAATGGAAGCTTAACCACCAGGCTGAGAAGGAGTATTGTTTCTGCTCAGGGGGCATAAGGGAGAAACATGAAGGAAGCTGACAAGGGGCAGAATTACAAACCCCCAAATACCAGGTAGGAGGGATTGCACAACAATGAACTGCATGGGGTCATTGTCAGAAGGAACTTACAGCCTTTCACAGGTTGTCTAAAGATGTTAAAACACTGCTGAAAAGACTGAATGCTTTGGACTTCGAAACAAAAACTGAACTGTTCAGCCACATCCACTTGAGATACATTTGGAGAAAAGCACACCTTGCCAACTGTTGAGCGTAGGAGTGACATTATTGTGATTTGAAATTATACAGTAGCCAGTTGCACAGGAAACGTGGGTGGAAAGAAGAATGGATTCAACTAAATATAACATCCTAGAAATTAATGTCCCACGTCAGTGAAGAGATTTGAAGCTGGAAAAAGGTTGGGTGTTTCAGAAAGATAGTGCTCTGAAATGTACATCAATCAACCAGGAGAGAAAGATAAGGGTTTTGGAATGGTCTTCACAGTTTCAAGCCTTTTTTGTGTTATTGAGAACTAAACATGCAGTGTATGCAAGAATACCTAATTATTCTGACTTAGAAGAGGAAACAATTCCAAAAGCAAGAACAGATTCTACTGGCTGTAGGAAACATTTGGAAGCTGTTACTGCCAATGGAGGTGTTCAAAAAGTACCAAACAAAGGGCTGTCCATAGATGCCGTATTCACTGTTCCGTTCTTGAATATGAAAAAAAACCCTCCCCCTGCAAATAGGATGAGTAATTATGCTTTAAAACTGAGTGATGTGATTGACTGTGTATGTATGATATGAAGATTGTCAGTTTCTGTTCACTTAGGGGCCTTTTTATTAACATTTAGCATGTGCTAATGGCCATTAGTTCACACTAAATGGTGTGCATCTTGTTTTATACCTATCAGCCATATGGCACTAGCGCACACTGATGTCTGTTAGTCTTAGTCTTTGAAAATTACTAGGGCTGAGTGCCTACATTGCTACTCAAAATTTCACTAAACTACTAAATTTAGGAGCCTAAAAAATTATTAGTAATGGGCAGATGTAGGGTGGGAAAAAAATTGTTTAGCACTGGGCATCTAAATTAGGCTCATAAATTTTGGTAAATAAATGGCAGGCCTAAATCTGAGCATAACTTTTAAACTCCTAAATTAGGTAAATTTTAAGCTCCTAAGTTGTGGTGAAAACGGGAGAAAAATAGGCACTTTAGTTCCTAAATTTAGAAGCTCGGATCTTGAATATCAGACCCATTAAATTTACAGTACTAGCATTTGTTTGCATGTTCTGATGCAAGCTGTGCCTGCTTTTGTGTGCTAAAAATAAGGGGGTCCTTTTACTAAAAGGCTAATGTGCGCCAATCCAGAGCTACCGCTAGGCTACCACAGGAGCCCGGCGGTAGTTTCTCACCCCTAGCGTTCCAGTTCTGGTGCTACAAAAATATTTTCTATTTTTGTAGTGCCGGTGCTTACCCAGCGGTAATTGAGCAGTGCCGTGCACTGCCAGGTTAGTGCGGGAGCCTTTACTGCCACTTCAATGGGTAGCGATAAGTGCTCCTCCCCCCGAAATGGCGGTGCGGCAAGTGGTTCACACTGCAAGGCCATTCTTTTTGAGAAAAAAAGACAGCCTTTTATCCACTGTGGTAAAAAGGGGCCTTAGCGTGTGTCAAAAACGTGCTGATGCTAATGCAGGCCCCCTTTTATCATAACTTAGTAAATGGACCCCAAGGTTTTTACCTGAATTCATGACAACAGCCAGTACTTGGGCTGTAATTATGCACCAGATAACACTGTACTGGGAAAATAATTTCTTTGACTCTGGTTTTAGTGTTCAGGAAGGCAGTTAAAACTGTTTAATCCAGGAGTATCTGTTGTCAAAGTCTTGATCTGCTCTTGGTTTATTGGAGGTATCAAATTTTGCTATAATTCCTAGGGCTGTTTTTATCCTAGTTCTTGATTTGTTATCTGTGATGAGCTGAATAGTTATTCTGTGAGCTGTAAGAACTGAGTACGTTTTTTTTTTTAAAGCAGTATCTGAGCAGACACTGTACCTGAGCTCCATGGAGAGCGCTGTATTGATGCTGAAGACGGGCAAAAGCAAAGACCGAGTAAAAGCTATACCCTGGCTTGTCCAACAAAGCATCCAACAGTTTGTCATTGGATCCTTGGTTTTGGCTCGCAGTGGCAATGAAAAGATCAGACAGAATGAAACTTCATGAGGGCACATCTGCTCCCAGCAAAGGTGACGTCTCGCACAGTCCGGGTGATTGAGTTCTACATTCAAAAACCAATTAGGTGGTCGATGAGCAAGACTCGACACATAATTTCATTGTTCATGCAACATATTCTTATTTAAAAGCACATGACATTTGATCTTGCACATAATTTCATTTCATTGTTCATGACAATTTATGTTTCATTGATAATGGTTATTACTGTATCACCATGAATGGGTCATCATCTAAATCAGCATTTTTAGGCCAAGTTAATATGGCTTAATATGTTCGATCCCCTATATATGTGAATCTTATGTCAACTTACTGTCATTATATGATACTTTTATATGATATTTTGTATGTTGTTTCTTAATAGACTCCTGATGCAGGCCAGATAGGCCGAAACACAGCTGTGTCGAGTCTTGCTCATCAACCACCTAATTATACTTTTTATCTCTGAAATTGTAGATTTTTATATTTTTATCTTGTTTCGAAGCGTTGTCCTTTTTATTTTTTAGTCATCTTCACTGTTTTGGTTTTTCTTTACGTTTTGTGTGAAGACTTGTTTCTTCCGTTTTTGCATCGAGTTCTACATTCACCATTGGGAGTGCCTCTGGAATGGTTTGGGAGGGGGGCTGCAGCTCTCCTCTGCAGTGAAGGTGGTAGCCTTGCTGGCTGAGCCGGTTGTAAAATTGAAGTACAGTTTGCCTGAAATCTGGGTGACAGAGAGCAGGTGAACAACAGCCCTTACTAGTTGAAAAAGTACTTAATTTACCATCTTATCAAAGTTTGTCTTTGAATAAACCTGAAGTGGTGACTGGAGTCTATTTGGTCAGCAATAATGAAGTTGTAATCAGCGGTTGTTCAGCAGATAGGGTATTTAGCTATGTGATTGAAATGAACAAGTGGAAGGTTTTGAGCAATGTTGCAAAAGTTTTGGGGGATCAGTAGAAGATCTGAATAAACAAGTACAAGATTTGGAGAAATGTTTGATCGGGCTGTGATAAGACTTTACTGTAACTCATTGGAAGTTGGAAACTTTCGAAAATTATACCATGATTCAATGTTTTTAAAACTTTTCCCAGTGTCTATTAGTAACACTTTTAGATATGTTGCTATTGAGAAGTTTTACACATTCCTAAAAGAACGAAGAGCATGCTTCACAGGGAAACACTTTATAAATTTGCCCTGTGACTATTTCCCCGCACAGAGCATGCTGTCTGGGCTTCCCTACTACAGGTCATGGCCCGAAATGCCGCACTCCAGAAGCCATACTGGGCCATATGTTTTGGGGTTGCATAGGTTGGAACATCTTGGACTGGCATATTATATCCATTAGCCCTGGTCCTGCATGTTGCCCAGTGACCCACTTTTATTGTTTGGTGTATATCCAATGGGAATGTCTTTACCATCAGGATTTAAAACATTCTTCCACAGAGATTTGTTGTTTGCCTTCAAGACTATCCTTTCTGCCTGGCTTGATGCTGCTGGTCCTCAGATCTTTTTGTTGGCAAGATCTTATGCTGAACCTGTCAATCCATTTGGGAACCATTTTGGGGCACCTTAACCCTGATGGCATGCAGTTTTCTCCTTAACATATAAAGTGGATGGCTGTATTTACTTTGTATTGAGGAACAGTATGTACAGGAACTGAAGGGGGTGGGGGATTTGAAATTATGTTACTCATATCTTTGCTAAACTGTTTCTGTTCGTTGTTATATAGTTTTGGCTATTAATAAAAAATCATTTAAACATACAGAAGTTTTACAAGTCCCTCCTCAAACCATCCCATGTTCCAAAGAAACTTGCATTAAGATCTAAGCAGGAGGTGGAGAGATTGAAGCAGCCAGAGACAGTTTAGATGTTTCTGGTTTGTTAGGAGAATTGCAGGAGGAGGTGGTGAAAAGAAAGTCACTTTTGGTCACTTATGCTTTGCAACCAAATAAACTGTGCACAACTTATATTTCAAGAAAATAATTTTTGGCTTTTTGGGGAGGAATATTATGGGTTCCCAAATATTTCTCAACCATCACAGGAAGTGAAGTGTCAAAATGTTATTGTCTTAGACGCAACTTTTCAGTTGTGCTTTCCTTATTTGTGTTTGGTTCAGTTTCAAAATGTGAATGTTCAATTTCAACAGCTACAAAATTTCCTGAATCATAGAACAGTGTTGTAATTTGTTCTTATTTAAGCTTGTAAAATCATTTATGACTAGTGTGTGTTACTTATATCTTGATCAGAAGGATAGGTTAGAGCTGGAGTCTGTGCTTTCTTGATTGTCTATGTACTGTAATTTTGTCATCATTGGCCCTCATTTGTGGCTGACTCTGCCCCCTATTTGTGGGCTTCTAGTGCTTGAGCATGCAGACATTTTCTCTGATTATTATTGTCTATTATCCTTTTTGGCACTGCATTTCTTTAAACAAGAGTTGTATGTCTGCTGTTGTTGAAATTCACAAATAAGAATATTAAAAAAAGCAATGTAATATAGGGAGAATTGTGCCCAGGTCTCAGTATTTTAGTGCTATTTTCTATGAGAAACTGCACCCTTCATGCACCGGGGAAAGGTAAGATGGAGTTGCGTTATTTTCAGCAGGAATAAATGAGTATTAGAAAAAAAATTAACTAGAATTTGCAGACCATTCACTGCTCGAGTCAAGTGGCTGGGTAGCAGTGATACTATATGGATTCAGGTACATTCAGGGCTTTTTTTTTGAGGGGGTACTTGGGGGTACTGAGTACCGGCACCTTTTTCATTGTCTGCTAAACTTGACTCATGGTCCCTGAGTTATAATGAAAGAGCTCAGGCTCTACACACCAATTCTGCCTTGTCATAGATTCTGTGACTGGTTGCAGGGGGCCTGGCTATTGTGGGGTGGGTCCCTCAGTGATCACCCCACCCCTGAAGGGTAGCCTGGCATTTGAGTACCAGCACCTTTTTCGCTAGAAAACACACACTGGGTATATTTAACATGATAGGTGTCACTCCATAATAGTTCAAAGTAGTACTCAAACAAATGTGGAGAGTTTTGGCCCATTGGTGTTCTGTGGCTATATAGGGAAACATTTCAACAGTGTGCAAAATGTTTTCTGCTGTGGCTACTCTAACATGTGTACTTGGAAACTAAAATATGTACACTAAAAGCAGCCATCTTTTTATTGTTGTTTGTTTTACACCTGCGTTTTTTATGTGGGCTAAGTTTTGGCTAGGAAATGACACATGTACTTTGGCAAGTAGCAAGTATATGTGTTGTCTTACTCCTCTGACCTCATCAACATAGCCTCGATTTGCTTTTTCAATTCAGTTAAAAATGTGTGCATTGAAGCCCATGTATACTCTTAGCTGGGTTGAGGAAGAGTATGGTTAATTGGAGGATTTTATGTTCACTTTGATTGCTTATTTTGCTGTGGGACCTATTTTCTCTTGCAAGTTCTTCCCATATAAGTGACCACCTGATTTCTGCTGTGACCTGTAGTTGCTGGGAGCCTCTCCTTTAGTATCAGCCAGGGCTGAAATTTAAGCAGGCCTTGCTGGCTGACTGATTGTTTGTTCAAGGGAGCTGTAATATAACGATCTATGAGTATTTCAACATTTTGCAAAGTTATTGCTCAGGAAGCCACTATCCTGGGATAGGATTGGTTCTGTACTAGCAATGCCAGTGAGACCTAACCAGAATTTCAGAAATCTCAGTTCTGATTGAGGAATAGAGTCCACCGGACTGAATAGTGTACCGATCTCACTTCTGAATGTTATCTTGTTGACAGGGTTTCCAGAGCTTCCCTTAGGTACTGGTGAAAACATCTTTAATTAGATAATGTTTATTATTTAATCCCCTATTCCATTCCCTGTTTAGCCCTGTGATTTTTTTATAGCTGTATTACTGGGGGGTGCAGGGTTTGCAGCATTTTTCTTGCAGGGCAAGGTACTTGGAACTGAATTCTAGATTTTATTACGTTTCCAATTTTGAGCTCAAGGTAAGTTCCATAGACTCACAGAAAATTATTTTTTTATTTTATTACATTTGTACCCTGCGCTTTCCCACTCATAGCAGGTTCAATGTGGCTTACACATATTATATACAGATACTTATTTGTACCTGGGGCAATGGAGGGTTAAGTGTCACAAAGAGCTGCCCGTGCCTGCAGTGGGAATCAAACCCAGTTCCCCAGGACCAAAGTCCACCACCCTAACCACTAGGCCATTCCTCCACTCCACTGATGACAGATAAAGACCCTATTGAGTCTGCCCATCCATACAAACTACTATGCTATATTCCCTTCCTCTCCCTCTGTGATCCTCTGTGCTTGCCCATGCCTTTGTAAATTCAGATACAGTCCCATGCCTTTGTAAATTCAGATACAGTCATCATCTTCAGTGCCTAGGCTGAAAGGTTGTTCCACACATCCACCACCCTTTCCATGAAGAAATATTTTCTTAGATTACTCCTGAATCTACTCTCTTTCACCTTCATCCTATGACCCCTCATTCCAGAGTTCCAGTTCTATTTAAATGTATGTATTATATTTTCCCTCTCCCATCTTTTTTTCAAAGTACATATTTAGACTTTATCTCTATATATTTTATAATGAAGACCACTGACAGGTTCATAGAATCAGTCCAGATATCTGGTTTACATTCTTCTGATATTACAGTGCTATTTGTCCTTCATTTCTTCAAATTCTGTCTTTCCTGAATAGATTATAGCCTGTTCTAACTACATTCCAGTCAAGGTTTTCTATAACTGCCACCCTATGTAAATCAGCTTCCACCATTACAGCCTCTAAATCCAGAATGTATTTACCATAGAATGTGCATTAGTGTAAGTAGTGTTCTAAATATTTCTCTCTCCCCCCCCCCCCCCCCATTTCTATACAAGTGATTAACTTTTTCTCTAAGAACAAGCAGGATGCTAAGCCCTTACTAGCAGAACCCAGCATAGGAACATCTCCAACATAGGTTTTTAGAACCTTTTTTTATTCATCATTCATGATATTCTGTATGAAAGCCAAAAAGGATACTATCAGGTTTATTTTCGAAAGAGAAAGGCGCCCATCTTTCGACACAAATCAGGAGATGGGTGTCCTCTCAGGGTCACCCAAATCAGCATAATAGAAAGCCGATTTTGGGCGTCCCCAACTGCTTCCTGTCGTGAGGACGACCAAAGTTCCGGGGGGGCATAGCAAAGGCGGGACTGGGGCGTGCCTAACAGATGGGCGTCCTCAATCGATAATGGAAAAAAGAAGGGTGTCCCTGACGAACACTTGGCCGACTTTACTTGGTCCTTTTTTTTTTACGACCAAGCCACAAAAATGTGCCCTAAATGACCAGATGAACACTGGAAGGAATCGGGGATGACCTCCCCTGACTCCCCCAGTGGTCACTAACCACCTCCCACCCTGAAAAAAACAACTTTAAAACTTTTTTTTTTTTTTTTAGAGTATGAGTGAAGGACGTCCACTATGCCTCTGTCCCTGCAACGGTAGTTGAGGACGTCCAAAATGTGGATGTTTCTGTGAGAAGGGCATCCATGCCTTTACTATGCCTCTGACAACCCCCTTATTTTTTTATTTGGATTTTGGATCACAAGTAGCAGCAGTGGGATTTGAACCAGCCACCTCTGGATTGCAAGACCAGTGCTCTAACCACTAGGCCACTCCTCCAATTCACTCCCTTGAAATTTGGCCTCCCTTTGTGTGTGTGTGTGTGGGGGGGGGGGGGCATTATGCAGGCCCCTGGGGGGGAGGTATGTGTGTGTCAGTGGAGGCATAACGAAGGCATGGACATCCTCAACTGCCCCCCACAGGGACAGCCCTAGCACAAAGGAAATTACATTAGAGGAAGGCAGGATGTGCTGAGAGGGAAGGGAAGCGACGAGGATTTTCTTTACCTGTCCTCATTGATCCTAGTTTGAGGCCTAGGTTAACCAGTCTTCTCTGGAAGACATTTCTCCCTTTCTTCGATAGGTGGACCTCATGTCTGCACAGCAGCCCTGGCGAAAGAATTCCATGGTTCAGGAATATGAGAACCTAGTTTGTAGATAAGAGATTTCTGCTTGCACATTTGCCAGTCCATTGGCAGTGCCCTCCAACCATCCATGGGCTTAATTCTGAGTGTGTATGTGAGGGAATGGATGGTATAGTGAAGAGCACTCCCTTACTGATATTGCAATTAAACCACCTTACAGCACGGGGCACTGGCTCATTGATGCTAAGAGTAAGCCACCAGAGGGTAGCAGGGGTGTAGCCAGACCTGTCATTTTGGGTGGGCCCAGAGTTTGGAAGGGTGGGCCTTCCAAAATTCCGCCCCCTCACCTTTGCTCTGCATCTATCTTCCTCTCCCCCACCCCCAGACAGCATTTGTTCTCCCCCTCCGTGGCCCAGCAACTCTCCTCTCTCTGAATCAACCCCCATACCTCAGTATTTCAACAGCAGGAGCAATGTACATCCACTGCCTGTGCCAGACCCACAGACTTCCCTCTGCTGCGTCCTGCCAGAGAGGAAACAGGAAGTGACATCAGCGAGGGCAGGATATGGCAAAGGGAAACCTGTGGGTCTGGCATACGCAGTGGACATGTATTGCAGCTGCTGCTGGAGAAGATGCTGAGGTAGAAAGGGGGGTGTTGCCAAGCTGCGAGATGGTGTAAAATGCTGGATTCAGGGGTGGAGAAGAGGGGAGTGAGGCAGTCACTTCTGAAATGTTTTGGATGCCAGACAGGATGGACCTGAGCCAAGAATGGGTGGACCTGTGCCCACCCAGGCCCTCCTGTAGCTACACCACAGTTTGGTAGCATAGTTGAAAATTCACTCTGGGGTTTGGTTCTCTGGTTACCTTTGGTGAACAGTCTTAGCTTCTGGCTAAGATGGGAAACAGCCCTCTAGAGGGGAAACCCTATTGCTAGCAGTTGCAGAGTTACCAGTTAAGGGCTGGTAATAATGAACCCCAGCAGGTGAGTATTCTTAGAGACTCTCCTGCAGACAAGAAGAGTGGCATCCCTTGGGAACAGCTCAGGGCAGAAGAAAATGACCTGTGGGAATGCTATTGGTGCCTAGGGCTAAAAAGAACAGAGGTAGCCCTCTAGTGGGAACCCTGGTACTGGGGGTTGCAGAACCCTGTTAAGGGCTGGCAAACCTGAACCCCAGCAGGGAGAAACCCCAGAGGCTTCTTTGAAGAGGGGCCCAATCAGGGGTGAGGCCTTTGGGGTGCAATCAACACTAGGGGCCCAACGAGGGACAAGGCTTTCTAGGTGTGGATAGCACTAGGAGCCCAGCAGAGGAGGATAGCTCTTGGGAGGACAGCTGGTCCTCAGAGCCCAGGGAAAGTTTTCAGGAAGTCGAGCAGGGACGGGTATATCCAGTCTGTAAATCTATCCCAAGAAGTCTCCAGTGGAGGGGTAAGACTGAGGGGACTGGGAGAGGGTGGACTTGCAAGGAAAGGAGAGGAGGAACAAAGGCAACAAAGTCACACCCACACACTGACTTAGCTAAGAAGCTGGAGGGAGCTTACACTTACTACCTTGGTAAGCATGACTGAAAGGGTTTGAAAGGTGTGAAAGACTATAAGTTACTGGTTCTAAAGATCTGAGTTATAGACTAATGCTATCGGTTTCAGTGCACAAATATTGGGTTAAGTACCAAGACTGTTGAACTTTGTTGGTATTTGTTTATGGTAACTGAACTGATATGATAAGAAATCCTCATTTCTTAGGTTCATAAGGCAGTGTATAGAGGTCTATATGAATAGTTCAATAAAACCCGTTTAATTTATTAGCCAGCCCTGTTCACAGCAGTCTTTTGGATATTTCCTGGGGGGAGAAGAGGGTAATCCCACCCACTAATACTTTTATTCCCAAAGTGGAAGCACTGAGCACCAAGTGAGTAAGGGACCGATGGAGACTGCCCTCGAGAGGCTCTAGCCAAGTCGGGCCCTGGATCCAAGAGCACTTTGTAAGGGGGTGCTACACATATTTATTAAAACTTGATATACCGCCTTTCACAAAAAATTAAAGTGGTTTATACTTTAAAACATAAGAAAACTTGAAAAAAAACTACAAAATTGACAGAAATGGTAAAGCAAAGCCAGAAAAATAGCATGGATATTTTGAATGCCACCTAATATCTTCATTCCATCAATCCCAGGAGATGGATATTTGGATTGTGTCTAGGAAAGCTCCCACCAGGAAGCTGCATGGTTTCAATTAGAAAACATTATCTCCCTTTGGTGCTTTCCACTTTGGTCCAACAACATTATTGTAATACTTGTTGCATTTATCATTTTTGAAGAAGGTCTATCTGTGTATGATACACTGATATCATATGCAACTGGAGAGGGGGGCAAAGGGGGATACTCAATGTCACTATACCTCCGATATCTAAATTTATTAAGGGGTTCTGGCAGACATCAGCTCTGGTAAGAAAACTTCCTGTACACTGAGACATATAACTAGTTTTCACTCAGCTCATGAAACATCCATTTCACTTCCTAGCCTCATCAGATTGAAAGATTTTCGTTTAGAAAGTTCTAGTTTTAGTGGCCATTATGGTTATTATGCTAGCACACAGCATGAGTGAGCTGCAAGCTAGTCTCACAGTCAACATGGGTCAGATGTTCTGTAAATTGGCACCTAGACCAGTGGCTCCCTAGCCTGTCCTGGGGGGGCTCCCCAGCCAGTCAGGTTTTCACGATATCCACAATGAACATTGATGAGAGAGATTTTGCAGTGAAGGCAGTACATGCAGATCTTTCTCATCAATGTTCATTGCTGATATCCTGAAAACGTGACTGGCTGGGGAGCCCTCAGAACAGGTTTGGGAACCACTGACCTAGACATTTGCACCACTTAGATGCATCATAGGTGCCAACAATTGGTTGTTATGCACAGCAAGGAAGTTTAATTGACAGATGCATGTTTGGCCCATCATCTGGCCTGAAGCCAGTAGGTGGAGCTTGCTGCCATATTGAGTCACCCAAAACAATAGCAAATGCTTATTAGAAAAGGATTGCCTGTGCATGGCTTGGCGTGGTCCAATAGTTTGCACTGATTTGAGTGTATCAAAATGGTACGCTAGGCACTATTCTATAAGGCAGTGCCTAAGAGCTTAACTGCAGGGGGAGTATATATAGGCAGAGCATGGGCGGGCCATGGGCATGTCTTCAAGTGACATGCATAGTCTATCAGTTATACGCATCACTTGGAACATAGGTGCCAGGTACACATCTCACCAATACCCCCCCCCCCCCTATATTGTATAGTGAGCCCTTCAAACCCCATGAAAAACCTACTGTACCCAACTGTACACCACTATAATAGCCCTTATGCCTGCAAGTATTACCTATATGTCAGTACAGTAGGTTTTGGTGTTTTTTTTTTAGAGGGTTCAGATGTCCCACCACAAGGGTACCAGTTAGAGTGGGATGTGAGCCTGGGTCCCCTTCTTTACAGTCCACTGCACTGACCACTAGGCTACTCTTGGGACCTGCTTGCTGCTCTAATAGGACTGGCCATAACATCTGCAGCTGTCATAGAGCCTGGTATGTATACTGTCCCTATCACATTTTTGGGGTGTGTATGTGAGGGGTCAGTGACCACTGAGGGAGTAAGGGGGTTATGCCTTAATCCCTCCAGTGGTCATTTAGGGCACTCTTTTCAGTCACTTAGCCATGACTGAAACAGGTCTAGCCAAAAACATCTTAATTTTTGCCCCAGGCGTTTTCATTTTGTTCCATTATTGCAGAAAAATGTCTATCTTTTGGTGCCGCCCATGTCCCACCCAAAACATACCTCCAACATGCCTCCTTGAAATTTGGATGGAGAAAAATGTCTAAAATTGGAGTGTTGAAAACCGCAACTTGGATGTTTTTGAAAGAAAAACATTTTTCTGCCACCTTATGACATTTTTTAATGTTTTTTTTTAAATGAGCTTCTTTGTAGGGATCATCTAATAAAGATATTTTATTTAAATATACGTCTTGGTGCTGACATGCCTTATTTGTCTTAGTCAAATTTTTCTCCAGTTTAGGTCATGTTTAGTCTTTCTCCGCACAGATTCTCTATATCATGCCCAAATTTCCACGTCCAACTTTGTGCGTGCATCTCTGATGAAAAGGGGGCTTGTTTTTAGCAGGTGTCAGTACGGTGTCCAAAAGTTAGGTGCGGGATCCATGCCAAATGCTGTTCTGTAAAGGACATTCTCCCTTTATAGAATAGTGCTTAGCACTCAATTTTTTTGACACCATGTATTGAATTCCCTCCTCTGTGTCCACCAAGACCCTTTATTTTACTATAGATGTACTGTATAGACATTTTTTCCTACTCCCTCCCCCCTTAAAGCACCAGTCTTTTCTGTGCAAGACCTTCAGGGCTACCATCATTTCCCCCCACCCTTCGTGAGAGTCTATGAACACATACATTTGTGGAAAAGATACCAAGAGTGGAGAATCCAAGGTAGGGCAGGGGAATGGTGAAAGCCCAATAGAGGAAGTGGTGTTTTCCTATATTTATCCAGTAAACAGGGGGTTTTAT
The DNA here is from genome assembly GCF_901765095.1 of Microcaecilia unicolor. Lineage (NCBI taxonomy): Eukaryota > Metazoa > Chordata > Amphibia > Gymnophiona > Siphonopidae > Microcaecilia > Microcaecilia unicolor. The sequence goes on from NC_044032.1 coordinate 390,571,588, forward strand.
TGGTTAAAATTTAAAATCAGAAGCTGTAATTATACTACAATTAAAAAAACCAAACAAACCCCAAAAGACGAAACCTTTTGTGAAATATATTTAAGTACTTGCAAAGGTTCTCCTTTATATAGCTGTACTTTAGGTAGAAAGGAGTATTGGGTCATATCAAAGTAAAGCTGATCTTAAAGCAATAGCAGGGTTCCCTAATTCAATGCAGGTGTGTTTTACAATTGGCATAGCTGGTTGCAAATGTGCACATTTACTGGTTTTTTTTTTTAATGAAACAAAAATGTATTTCTATTTCTTATGTGGGGATGGCATTTGTAGCTAAGAGAATTATAATAATTAGAATAACAAGGACAACCAATGCAATAATTACAATCATTTTCCTGTTCTTCCACCATGTCTTCCTGGCGATTGTCACAGATGTTTTTTGGAAAGCATGCGCCTGGAAGCAAAGGAACAGCAAGAAAGCAATTAAAATATAATTCAGGGCTTGAATTCAACTGGAGCTCGGCTCTAGTGAATATATAGGAAACAATGCTGCACTAATCTTGCCATACATAAGCTCAGCGCAGCTGGCCTGGAAACTTTGAAAATGCTTGCTTGTGCCACCAGCACTGTTTAGGAGGAGGAACTGATGATAGCAAAATTACAGGGGAGTCTATAAGACCCAGCAGCTGTAGATCATCCACGGAATCACCATTGTAAACAGCAGAATTACACAGGGAACTCCCCCTCCCAACTTACAAGTGGTAGGATCCTGTGATTATTTCCCTATCTCACATGTGGTATATGATTTAATTGGGGGAGACAGGGGCTCTGGAAAATTTAGGAAAATTTACGCCCTGCTATAATTGACAATGTTGAATTCTGCTTGGGGGAAAAGGGGAGGGCTGACACCTCACAAACACTTTTTTGGATTGCTATGTTTGTCAACATACCATTAAGCATGCATTGCCTAGAAAGGCCTAGTGCCATCAAACATGGCATGTACGTTTCCCACTAGCTAATTTCTGTAAGAGGTTGTTCTGTCCTCTGACAGCCTCACACTAGTTTATAATGTGATCCTAAAATGTGTGTAATGCCTTTACTGTTATTCTCATTTCTAAGGACTATCATTGCTGCAGTGCTCACTCTGCAAAGATACGTGAGCAAGGCATTGTGTGTAATGTAGTTCACAGGCAATGCAGTCACACTTGTCTGTCTGTATAAGAACGGTTACCACTGGTTGTGAGACTGCCCAGACCTTCTCTCTCTCTCTCAGCCAAGCTTAGCTCCTTTGTCTACCTGCTATCATTTCCTAGTCATTCTTACTAGCTCTGTCCTGAGAGGTCACCCAGGTATGACCTTTTCCTCCAATCGAAGGCCGTCCTCTAGCACCTCTCTTGCCACCTGGTGGCAGGCTCTGTCCCTATTGGTCCTTACCTCCTCCTCCCTGAGCCTGTGTGAGGCTTCTTGAGCTCCTTGTCCCTTCAGCCATGAGGCATTCATCATCCTGCTATAGACATGACGCATTCACCATCTTGCTTCAGACAGCACTGTCCTGCTGAAACTCCCTGCAACGAACTTGGTTTTTTACCTTGAAAATATCTCCTCCCTAATGAGATGAGATATCGCACATGCCAGTCACCCCGCTTTGAGCCATTTCTATCTGCTCAACTATCTCTCATCTCTGCAATAAAGCTAACTCTCTTCAGATCTCCACCTCCAACCACTGAAACAGCTCTCAGGATTATGGAGTCTCTGTGCCCTGGGGCAATACTTCTGAACATCTGACTGTGAGTAAATTATCTGTGTTTATGCAATAAAAGAAACTTCAGAAAATAATAGAGACTTCAGGTGTGTCTGGTGTGCCAAGGTTATACTCCAAGTTATCATAGACTTTACAGTAACAAGTCTATGAGAGGCTTGAACAGAGGTAATTTACACACATAAATGGCTAGAATACCACCATTTATGTGCATTTCTGCTGCCAAAAAGTAAGTAGTTCTTTATAGAATTACCCCACAGAGTATAATTTTCTAACCTGGTACCTATGAATCAGGGGCATAACTAGACCTCACAGTGGGGGGGGGGGGGGGGGGGCACATTTTGGTCTGCTGCCCCACTGCCACCCCGCCGCTCCCCACCCACTGCTGCAGCAAATACCTTGGCTGGCGGGGGTCCCTAACCCCTGCCAGCTGAAGCCTTGTCCAGCGCCGGTCTCCGGCATCGCCGTGTTGCCTGCCCTGCTCTCTCTTCCCCTCACATCCTGCACACTCCTTGTAGTGAAATTGAGCATGCTCAGTTGCACTAAAAGGAGCATGCCGAACGTGAGGGGAAGACAGAGCAGGGCAGGCAGCGCGGCAGCGCCAGAGACCGGCACTGGACAAGGCATCAGCTGGTGGGGGTTGGGGACCCCTGCCAGCAAAACCAGGGGCCCAGAGGAAATTTGGGAGGGGCCCAGGCCCCTGTGGTCCCATGTAGCTATGCCACTGCTATGAATAAAGGGAGAAAAGGGCCCCTATTTGTAGCTTAATTTGTAGACACATAGGTGCACATGACGTTCATTTTCAAAGTAGATGGATGTCTCAAAATGGCAAAAAAAAAAGTCCATCTGCTGAAAATGGCCAAATTGCTAATTTCAAAAGGCAGAAATTTGACATTTTACACTGCAGTTTGTCCAAATAGCAAGGGGATGTGCTGTAGACGTGTTTTGGGCAGGACTAGAGAGGGCGCAAAATTAGGACATATTTCAGCGAAAATGGAACAGGAAGAAACATCCAAGGCAACAAGGAAGTACATTTTTATCTAGGCCTGTTTCAATCACGTCCAGGGTACAAAAAGGTGCCCTGATTGAGCAGCTGACCACTGGAGGGTTGAAGACATGACCCCTTCTTAATCTCCCAGTGGTTACTGACCCCCTTCCACCCTGCTAAGAAGTGAAAGTGACAGTGGATACCAGGCTGTATAACAGCTTCAGGTATCATGCGGCCATTCCTAATAGAGCAGCAAGAAAGTGTAAGGAGTAGCCTAGTGGTTAGTGGAGTGGACTTTGAACAATGGGACCCAGATGTAACTCCCACTTTAACCTTTTTATTTTTGTACAAATATGTGAGCCTTCCCGGCACACAGAAATACCTTCTGTACCTGAATTTATAAGACACCTGCAGAGCCGGATTAAGGCATAGGCAAACTAGGCACGTGCCTCGGGCCCAAATGTTTAGGGTGGGGGGCTGTCAGATGTACTTAGTATTCAGGAGTCTAGGATTGCCAACTGTCTGGATTTTTTCAGGATTTCTAAAAATTTATAAATTACTTTTCTCAAAGTCAGAAGGATGGCTAAGTGTATGGATATTTTTCAGAGTTCAGCCCATGATATCTCTACAATATTCCCCCCTTCCAGTACAGAAGCTGTGGTACAATCCAACCAATGGGAAGGCTTCTAGTCACAGAAAGGAGAGTGTGAGACCCCCAGTGGGGGTTGGGCGTGGCTGGTGAAATAATACAGCCGGACAAAAAAGATGAAACGCAAAATAAGTGTTTATTTACAGGAATCTCCGGGCCTGTTCCTTCACTGGTCCCGAGTCATAGAGAGGGTAAATCTCTGTGGTTCAGGAACCCAGTTACTAAACAAGCCTCTAGTGGCAGGCCTAATACAGTTCATGACTGCAGGGGTTGCCACGCCCCAAACACTGCCGTAGGTTTTCAGGTCTCAGACAAGGTTCAGGTCTGGCTCCCGCCAGACCTCAATGCAAAAACCCACAAGTCATAACAGAAAGAACAAGATAGGTTTACCTCAGCCAGATCACAGCGGTTAGACATATTCAGTCAGGGCTCCCATTCTTCCTTCCCTGGGCCTCCTTTAACTTCTGCCTGGTCCTGCCTTTTGAACTTCTCAGTTGTGACTCCGCCCCTCCAGGCTTACTCCCTCCCTCCAGGCTTACTCCCTCCCGGGATGGGAGCTGTGCTTTTAAGTGGCTCAAGCTTTTCTTAAGGGTGAGGGGCAATGTCCTATAAAACCTGTCACAGAGGGGCTGAACCAAGGAGATTTAAAGACAGGAGATGGCATGACACAAAAAAGCTGAAGCCATCTCCCCTGGGCTGCTATCAGCTAACAGTTACTGACAAGAAAAATCCAAATACCTGACTCCGCAAACATGAAGAATAGGTACAAAAAAGAGAAAACATCTTTAACTTCTTAGATGAGATGCTGCCTTCATTTACTACCACCTAAGTACTTTTCTACCCGCTTCTCATCTCCAATTCAATGCGTGGCACCTTGTGCGATTCGAAGCCTGTCTTTCCCGGATGCTCGGATTATAGCTGAAATGCCGACAATAATTTTTAATGATATTTTAGTGATTTTAAATTTTGTTTCATGATATATATATATATATATCTGCTCAACTATCTCTCATCTCTGCAATAAAGCTAACTCTCTTCAGATCTCCACCTCCAACCACTGAAACAGCTCTCAGGATTATGGAATATATATATACAGTGCAATCCGCTTAAGTGCAAGGGTCTGGGACCAAAGAAATGCATGCAGTTAACCGGAGCATGCACTTAACCGTTGTGACCCAAATAAGTTTAACATCTGATAAACATATGTACAGTACTGTTTATTATTATACGTACAGTATACAGTCTCCGTTAACTGACATTAGGCTTACTTGAAGTAATCAGTTATAGTCCTCTGTACACTAATGGGTCTGTGAGTTCCATAGACTACATCTGCCAGACGGTAAAAACTGTCATAGCACTGGCATCCAGTGGCCTCCAGATAGGCCTGCACGGTGTTGAGACTCTCCAGCGCTCTTGCAAAAGTGACAAATGGAGGTTGTTGAATTTCATCAGCATGTGCCTCGCTGCTCATTTCATCCTCTGTTTCATCATTAGCCATTGTTGCATGCGTGTAGGCGCATATCTCCACATCAGTGCTGTCTTCAGCTGTTTGTAGAAAGTAATCAACAGCTACGTAGTGATGATACTCCTCTTCAGTAACACCAGCTGGGATGTCAATAACCTGTTCATCTGACATGTTTGCAAAAGCTGCATCCCCCTCCACATCCTTAACAAAGCTTGCCCGCTTGTAGCAGTTCACAATGGTTTTTTGTTGTTGTTACATTTGTACTCTGCGCTTTCCCACTCATGGCAGGCTCAATGTGGCTTACATGGGGTAATGGAGGGTTAAGTGACTTGCCCAGAGTCACAAGGAGCTGCCTGTGCCTGAAGGGAATCAAACTCAGTTCCTCCGGACCAAAGTCCACCACCCTAACCACTAGGCCACTCCTCCACTGGTTGCCTGTGTAACATGATTTCAGGCTTCTTTCTGCATATGTAGGGAATCCAACAGTGATAGATTATGAGCCAGTTCAACAGCATGTTTGCCAGTCTGGTCATCCATAATGCTCATCAGACGACGTAGCACAACAGCCCGATAATGTTGTTTGAAATTGGCTATTATGTCTTGATCCATAGGTTGGATGAGAGAGGTAGTGTTTGGTGGCAGGAAGACCACCTTGATGTTAGACAGCCTGACATCATCCCTGTGTGCAGCACAATTATCACAAAGCAACAAAATCTGACGCCTTTGTGCCCGCATTCTAGTGTCTAACTTCTTTAGCCACTGCTTCCTAATTTCCCCAGTCATCCATGAATTTGCGTTAGCCTCATATGACACAGGTAGTCGCTTAATTTTCTTGAAGCAACGGGGCTGTTTGCTCTTTCCAGTGACGAGGGGTTCCAACTTCTCACTCCCATCCATATTGCAGCAAAGGAGGATCATCAGTCGGTCTTTCAACGTTTTACCTCCAGTAGTTTCGGCATGTTTGAATGCAAGTGTTCCATCAGGAATCGCTCGCCAGTAGAGACCGTTTTCATCAGCAAACTCGTTCAAGATGGTAGGAAGAACTGAAACAACCCAATTTTCAGCACCAAAGTCATCAGCGTCTTGTTTCTCACCATGCTGTTTCTAGAATGCGGAAGGAAAGGATAGTGAATTTCCTGGAAACCAACAAGTTGTAAGATCCGAGACAACATGGTTTTACCAAAGGGAAATTGTGCCAAACGAATCTCATTGAATTCTTTGACTGGGTGACCGGACAATTGAATCAGGGACATGCTATGGATATAATCTACTTAGATTTCAGCAAAGCATTTGACACGGTTCCCCACAGGAGGCTCTTGAATAAACTAGATGGGCTGAAGATAGGAACCAAAGTGGTGAACTGGATTAGGAACTGGTTGACCGACAGACACCAGAGGGTGGTGGTGAATGAAATTCGCTCGGATGAGGGAAAGGTGAGTAGTGGAGTGCCTCAGGAATCGGTGCTGGGGCCCATTCTGTTCAATATATTTGTGAGTGACATTGCTGAAGGGTTAGAACGTAAAGTTTGCCTTTTTGCGGATGATACTAAAATTTGTAACAGAGTGGACATCCGGGAGGGAGTGGAAAACATGAAAAAGGATCTGCAGAAGCTAGAAGAATGGACTAAGGTTTGGCAATTAAAATTCAATGCGAAGAAATGCAAAGTGATGCATTTAGGGAGTAGAAATCCACGGGAGACGTATGTGTTAGGCGGTGAGAGTCTGATAGGTACGGACGGGGAGAGGGATCTTGGGGTGATAGTATCTAAGGATCTGAAGGCGACGAAACAGTGTGACAAGGCGGTGGCCGTAGCTAGAAGGTTGCTAGGCTGTATAGAGAGAGGTGTGACCAACAGAAGAAAAGAAGTTTTAATGGCCCTGTATAAGTTGTTGGTGAGGCCCCACCTGGAGTATTGTGTTCAGTTTTGGAGGCCGTATCTTGCGAAGGATGTAAAAAAAATAGAAGCGGTGCAGAGAAAAGCTACGAGAATGGTATGGGATTTACGTTACAAGACTTATGAGGAGAGACTTGTTCAGAACCCTTATTTTATCATCCTCACTTTAATATTCCCTTATCTCTTGTTTGTCTGTCCTAATTAGATTGTAAGCTCTGTTGAGCAGGGACTGTCTCTTCATGTTCAAGTATACAGCGCTGCGTACGTCTTGTAGCGCTATAGAAATGATAAGTAGTAGTAGTAGTAGTAGTAGTAGTAGTAGACTTGCGGACCTGAACATGTATACCCTGGAGGAAAGGAGAAACAGGGGTGATATGATACAGACATTCAAATACTTGAAAGGTATAAATCCGCAAACGAACCTTTTCCGGAGATGGGAAGGAGGTAGAATGAGAGGACATGAAAGGAGATTGAAGGGGGGCAGACTCAGGAAAAATGTCAGGAAGTATTTTTTTCACGGAGAGAGTGGTGGATACTTGGAATGCCTTCCCTTGGCAGGTGGTGGAGATGAAAACGGTAATGGAATTCAAACATGCATGGGATAAACATAAAGGAATCCTGTTCAGAAGGAAGGGATCCTCCGAAGCTTAGCCGAGACTGGGTGGCAGTATAGCACTGCGTGAGTCTGGTAGCACTTTGGAAGTGTTGAGTAGTAGTAGTAGTAGAGCCGGTGGGGGGAGGCGGGGCTGGTGGTTGGGAGGCGGGGCTAGTGCTGGGCAGACTTATACGGTCTGTGCCCTGACAATGGCAGATACAAATCAAGGTAAGGTATACTCAAAAAGTAGCACATATGAGTTTATCTTGTTGGGCAGACTGGATGGACTGTGCAGGTCTTTTTCTGCCGTCATCGTCATCTACTATGAATTTTATGTTGTTCCTCTCCTTCTATCTTTCCATCCATCCAACAGTGGCTTTGAATTCAGTTAGTCCAAGACTTTCAGCTAGCTGGTTAGCTTTCTCCATAAGCAATGGACCACTGACAGGAAACTGTCTGCTCCTGACTCGAGAAAACCACTGAAGAAGAGCATCTTCTACCTCCTCAGCTTTTCCTGCCCATTTTTGTTTCTGTTGTGGATTTGTATTGTTTTGCCAGTCTTCCAGAAGCTGGTCTTTCTGCTTCAAGACACGTGAAATTTGACTGGGATTGACACCATATTCTTTAGCAATAGATGCTTCACTTTGTTTTCTAATTTTTAAAGAACTTCTATTCGTTCAGCCAGTGTTAAAGTGTTATAGTTCCACTGCCGCGACGATGATCCCCCCCCCCCCCCCCCCCCGTGTACACTCTAACAACATTTTTTCACTTATTCTGCCTGTGGCAGTTAAAGGGGTGGTAAATTTGAAATCTTGATGGTTGTCAAGCACCAATCGGCTTTCATATTCCGTCCGCGCGCTTATGCGGAGTCTTTCCTGCAGAGGAGTGGTCTTAAACCATGCATATAAGCGAATCTTGCACTTATCAGTGGCACGCTAAACCGAAGTTTGTCCCCATAGAAATTGATGGTGCCAAAAACGGGACCAAAGTATGGCATTCAGTTAAACAGAGCATGCGCTTATCCAACGTGCACTTAAATGGAGTTCACTGTATATAGGAAGCTTTCAAATAAATAAATAAATAAATAAATAAATAAATAAATAAATGTCAAATAAAAAAAAAAAACTACACATAGGCAGTCATAAAGCATTTGCTATTTTTTTTATATAGTAATATCTTTATTGTCATCATAAGCAAAAATAAAAGCATATAGCGCAGCACTGAACTCCACAATAAAGCATTGGAAATAACAAAGCAAGCTCTGGAGCACTGGTAAACACAAATTCAATATAACCCTCCCCCCTTCACAGACCCCCTCAAAAACCCCAACAACCCTCAACTCCCCTTACATCCTCCGATCCCTTCCTAACAGAATTGTTTTCAATAGCATCTATGAATGTTTGGGGTCACTCAATATGGCGTCAAGCTCCACCCACTGGCTTCAGCCCAGATAATGGGCCAGATAGGCTCATTCCACCTAGGGTTACCATACGTCCGGATTTACCCGGACATGTCCTCTTTTTGAGGACATGTCTGGGCGGGTTTTGCCAGTCCGCCTGTTTGTCCAGATTTCTGGACAAACGGGTGGGCAGGCGGCGGACCTATCCTAGCCTCCCCTTACTTACTATCAACTGCCCTGGTGGTCTAGTGACCTCTTCGGAGCAGGAAAGAGCCTCCTTTCCTGCCCGGAGTGCTGCCCTTGCCCTGCATCCTGTTGCTGTGTGACGGTTTCGGGATTCAAAATGTCCACCGAGAGTTGAAGCGGCCTCGCGAGACTGCAACTCTCGGCGGCCATTTTGAATCCCGAGACCGTCACAGCAACAGGATGCAGGGCAAGGGCAGCGCTCTGGGCAGGAAAGAGGGGGCTCTTTCCTGCCCCGAAGAGGTCACTAGACCACCAGGGCAGTAGATTGTAAGGGGAGGGGAGGGGAATATGTGACCCGGGGGAGGGGAATATGTGACGGGGCGGGGTAGGGGCGTGACATGTGTCCTCTTTTTCAGAGGACAAAACATGGTAACCCTATGCCAGACAGATGTTTTTGGTGTTCATATTATGAATGTTTCATTTTGGAAAATGGCTGTTCATTTTGGATGTTTTTAGCACAAGAACGTCCTCATGTATTTTCGAAAAGGAAATCCTATTTGAAAATGGCTGTGAGATGGACTTTTCTTTTTTGAATGTTATGAGCAGAATGTCCCAATCTTGACTTTTGGACATTCTTTTGAAAATGGCCCACAATTCAATTCAATTCTTGTATACCTCTAAATATCCCTTTTCCAGGGTTCAGTGCAGTTTACATTTTAGGTGAGACAAAAGCAGATAGTGTTTGTGTGAGGTATGAGAAACATTAGAGACCATTGGTGTAATGCGTGAGACTAAAAACATTAAAGGATAATGGATGATACTAGTGTGAGAAATGTGTAAATATATTGCTTTTTCACTTAACATAATTGCAAAGATATAATATACAGTGGGGGAAATAAGTATTTGATCCCTTGCTGATTTTGTAAGTTTGCCCACTGACAAAGACATGAGCAGCCCATAATTGAAGGGTAGGTTATTGGTAACAGTGAGAGATAGCACATCACAAATTAAATCCGGAAAATCACATTGTGGAAAGTATATGAATTTATTTGCATTCTGCAGAGGGAAATAAGTATTTAATCCCTCTGGCAAACAAGACCTAATACTTGGTGGCAAAACCCTTGTTGGCAAGCACAGCGGTCAGACGTCTTCTGTAGTTGATGATGAGGTTTGCACACATGTCAGGAGGAATTTTGGTCCACTCCTCTTTGCAGATCATCTCTAAATCATTAAGAGTTCTGGGCTGTCGCTTGGCAACTCGCAGCTTCAGCTCCCTCCATAAGTTTTCAATGGGATTAAGGTCTGGTGACTGGCTAGGCCACTCCATGACCCTAATGTGCTTCTTCCTGAGCCACTCCTTTGTTGCCTTGGCTGTATGTTTTGGGTCATTGTCGTGCTGGAAGACCCAGCCATGACCCATTTTTAAGGCCCTGGCGGAGGGAAGGAGGTTGTCACTCAGAATTGTACGGTACATGGCCCCATCCATTCTCCCATTGATGCGGTGAAGTAGTCCTGTGCCCTTAGCAGAGAAACACCCCCAAAACATAACATTTCCACCTCCATGCTTGACAGTGGGGACGGTGTTCTTTGGGTCATAGGCAGCATTTCTCTTCCTCCAAACACGGCGAGTTGAGTTCATGCCAAAGAGCTCAATTTTTGTCTCATCTGACCACAGCACCTTCTCCCAATCACTCTCGGCATCATCCAGGTGTTCACTGGCAAACTTCAGACGGGCCGTCACATGTGCCTTCCGGAGCAGGGGGACCTTGCAGGCACTGCAGGATTGCAGTCCGTTATGTCGTAATGTGTTACCAATGGTTTTCGTGGTGACAGTGGTCCCAGCTGCCTTGAGATCATTGACAAGTTCCCCCCTTGTAGTTGTAGGCTGATTTCTAACCTTCCTCATGATCAAGGATACCCCACGAGGTGAGATTTTGCGTGGAGCCCCAGATCTTTGTCGATTGACAGTCATTTTGTACTTCTTCCATTTTCTTACTATGGCACCAACAGTTGTCTCCTTCTCGCCCAGCGTCTTACTGATGGTTTTGTAGCCCATTCCAGCCTTGTGCAGGTGTATGATCTTGTCCCTGACATCCTTAGACAGCTCCTTGCTCTTGGCCATTTTGTAGAGGTTAGAGTCTGACTGATTCACTGAGTCTGTGGACAGGTGTCTTTCATACAGGTGACCATTGCCGACAGCTGTCTGTCATGCAGGTAACGAGTTGATTTGGAGCATCTACCTGGTCTGTAGGGGCCAGATCTCTTACTGGTTGGTGGGGGATCAAATACTTATTTCCCTCTGCAGAATGCAAATAAATTCATATACTTTCCACAATGTGATTTTCCGGATTTAATTTGTGATGTGCTATCTCTCACTGTTACCAATAACCTACCCTTCAATTATGGGCTGCTCATGTCTTTGTCAGTGGGCAAACTTACAAAATCAGCAAGGGATCAAATACTTATTTCCCCCACTGTATAGCTTATGCCCTTGTAGAAAGGAACTCTTTGGGGATAAAAGTATAACTATATTCCTGTAGGCCCTTTCTAACAGAGATCACCACATTATGGCTTTCTAAATGACTAACAAAATTAACTGTGTTAGTTTAAAGAGATGTGTTCAAATTGATAAGAACTGCTGCGACAGGAGTGGAGAGAAAGGGGGGGGGAGGGGGTAAAAAACCCAAACCACTAAGATACATGAAAACTTCAAGGACAGGCCTTAGAGCTGAAATGGAGGTTGGGCCAGGCATGAGACCATGAAACTGTGAAGCTATTTCTAACAAAAGGGAATAGAAGAAAGGGGGAGTTGGGGGCAGGGGCGTAGCTACGGGTGGGCCTGGCTGGGCCCAGGCCCACCCAATTTCAGCCCAGGCCCGCCCAGCGCCAGCCCCAGCACCCATTGCCGGCCACTGCTGCTTTTCCTGTTGAGCAGCAGGGCCGGCGCTACAAAAAGAAGAAGCGCTAACAGCGCTAAGGACGAAAAATATAAAAAAAAAAAAAAAAAAGTGCGGCACCGGCAGGTACTGTCTAGGCAGCCTTGAGGCATTGGCTGCTGGCTCGCAGGCTCCTCCCGTCTCCTACGTCACTGCAGTGATGTAGGAATTGGGAGGAGCCTGCGAGCCAGCAGCCAATGCCTCAAGGCTGCCTAGACAGTGCCTGCCAGTGCCGCGCTTTTTTTTAAAAACATTTTTCGTCCTTAGCGCCGTTAGCGCTTCTTCTTTTTGTAGTGCCGGCCCTGCTGCTCAACAGGAAAAGCAGCAGTGGCCGGCAATGGGAGCTGGCGCTGGCATGCAGGGCGGGCCTCGTCGAAGAAAAGAGGGAAAATATGGAAGAATGGGGAGAAAAAGAGGGAAAACAGATGGAAGGATGGGGAGAAAAAGAGGGAAAACAGATGGAAGGATGGCAGAGAATGAGGGAAAACATGGAAGGATGGGGAGAAAGAGGGAAAACATGGAAGGATGGGGAGAAAGAGGGAAAACATGGAAGGATGGCAGAGAAAGAGGGAAAACAGATGGAAGGATGGGGAGAGAAAGGGGAGAGACTGGAAGGATGTGGAGAGAGAAGGGACACTGAACAGAAAAGGGTAGAGAGATAGAGAGACACTGGTTAGAAAGAGGGAGAGAGAGACATTAGATGGAAGGATAAGGAGAGAGGGTAGATGGATGGAAGGATGGGGAGAGAGAGAGGGGAGACTGGAAGGATGGGGAGAGAAAGAAGAGAGCTGCTGGATGGAAAAGGAGAGTAGTGAAAGACTGGAGAATAAGAGGAAGGGGCATGGGGAGAACAAGGGTGAGAAAAAGATGAAAAGCCATAAGTAGATGAAGGAAATTAAAGAATGGATAGTAAGAATGAATTAAATCAGGACAGAGAGAGAGAGAGAGGCAGAAAAATATTGAAGAAAGCAAAGAAAAAGGAGAGAAAAATGAGAAATGGCCAGGAAACCGTGGCAGAAGAGTTAAGTGAAAACGAAGGAAAGCAGAATCTAGAGACTGGGAGCGACACAATGAGAAAAAGTAAATGGCCATACAAGAAAGGTAAAGAAAATAATTTTATTTTTAATTTAGGATAAAGTAATATGGTACCTATGTTAATGAAGTTTCAGAGACCAATACTTCCTTCCTTAGGTCAGGCGAGGATACCGTAACAGCATTATACTGACCTGAGGCAGGAGGTTTTGGCCTCTGAAAGCTCACTGAAAAGGGTGTTAGGCTATTAAATAAATTTTCTGAAATCTGATGCACTGAAAAGCAGCACTTTACCCTGTGTGACAAATGCATCTGATTAGCGTGACTAAATTTTGCTGGGGGAGGGGGGTAGAGAGAAAATGTTGTGCCCACCCACTTTGGGTTCAGGCCCATCCAAAATTGGCAGTCTGGTTACGCCACTGGTTGGGGGGAAGGTGAAGCATGCCATGTGTGAAACTACTAATGCAGAGCTCTCACATAAAGGTTTGAAGATAAGAAAATGCAAACCAAGCAGAAGGACTAACAATGGATAGAGGCTCAGGCTCGGTCCCCTTACTCCCCCAGTGGTCACTAACCGCCTCCCACCCTTAAAAAAAAACTTTAAAAATATTTTTTGCCAGCCTCAAATGTTATACCCAGCTCCCTGACAGCAGTATGTAGGTCCCTGGAGCAGTTTTAGTGGGTACTGCAGTGCACTTCAGGCAGGCGGACCCAGGCCCATCCCCCCTACCTGGTACACTTGTGGTAGTAAATGTGAGCCCTTCAAAACCCACCAGAAACCCACTGTATGCACATGTAGGTGCCCCCCTTCACCTGTAAGGGCTATGGTAGTGTTGTACAATTGTGGGGAGTGGGTTTTGGTTTTTTGGGGGAGGGCTCAGCAACCAAGGTAAGGGAGCTATGCACCTAGGAGCAATTTCTGAAGTCCACTGCAGTGCCCCCTAGGGTGCCCGGTTGGTGTCCTGGCATGTCAGGGGGACCACTGCACTACAAATGCTGGCTCCTCCCATGACCATTTGGTCATTTCTGAGATGGGCGTCCTCAGTTTCCATTATCACCAAAAACCGTGGACGACCATCTCTAAGGACGACCTAAATGTTGAGATTTGGGCATCCCCGACCGTATTATCGAAACGAAAGATAGACGTCCATCTTGTTTCAATAATATGGGTTTCCCTGTCCCTTCGCTGGGACGTCCTGTGAGGACGTCCTCAGGAAAACTTGGGTGCCCAGTTCAATTATGTCCCTCCACGTGTCCACTTGTACAATGTAGGCACAGTTTCTGCCAAGGCAATTACACTAGTATTTTATAGAGACAAATAAGCATCTGCTTACTCTCTCAAATCAGGTGCCCTGTTATAAATGACCCTCTACCCAGATAGTGCCAGAGTGTTTAGAGGGAATTTTCTGGCACATGATCTGTTTAGTGCTAGTGGACAGGGAACTGATACAGTTAGAAGTAACTGCTAAATTTGTAACTCACTTCAAATAGTGTCTCTGACATTTGTACTTTATAAAGGAAATCAATAGCATCTGCGTCTCTCGGTGGCCCTGTCCCCAGGCTTTACATTGAAGAACACTGTTATAGATTGAAGGCATGGGCTGTCTCCTAGAGACAGTGCTCATTTTCATATTTACATATGCAATACTGATTTATTCAGCAGAATTTTGCCAGAAGGTGCTAAAGTCTAATGTAGTGGTTCCCAAACCTAGTCTTGGAGGTACCCCAGCCAGTCAGGTTTTCAGGAAACCCATAATGAATATTCATGAGAGAGATTTGCATGCACTACCTCCACTGCATGCAAATCTCTCTCATGAATATTCATCGTGGATATCCTGAAAACCTGACTGACTGGGGTGCCTCCAGGAGCAGGTTTGGGAACCACTGGTTAATGAGTAAGAGTATGAGCACATTCTGGGATTCTGCTTCCAATTCTGGAAGTGTGCTTTACCAGGATGGCATCAGATCAAAGTAGGCATGTAACTTCTAGTCATTTACATGAATACAATTAAATGACAGTAATCTGGCTACTGCTATTCTATAAATAAGCACCTATCTTTGATGGCGCTACTTTGCAGGTGGGTGTTGACATGGGTGGAGTCTGGGTGGAGATGGCAGGGTACATATTTATAGAATACGTAAATTATACACATAACTCCCCAATCTAGGTGCAAGCATTTACACCAGTTCTATGAGTGGAATATACACTTACACCTAAACACATAGACATGGCTGTGCTTGGTTACACTAGTATATGCCGCTAGGTACCCCATTTTGCATAGGACATCTAGGTAGGAGTTGGGACATCTATGTTGAGACATTCTCTATTCTCTGAGTATTTTGCAAAAGGCTCTGGTAAACATGGAGTCTTTTGAAAAATATGTCTATGGATATTTCTCATCACTTCCAGAGGAAGCAACCATTTTACAAAAAACACATTCCAAAAAAACAACAGCATCAGTGAGGGCTTCACATGTGTAAGTGCCAGCAACTGTGTTGTACGAGGGCTGATCTTGCAACTGAACTCAAGATTCCTTGGGATAATGTGGGATATAAATGTAATTAATAAATAATAAATAAAATTACTAACTACTGCCCAGTAGCGTCTATCCCGTTGGTAGTTAAACTGATGGAAACAGATTATATAACAGATTATATAAGCGAATTCTCAATTCTACACGAATCACAGTCAGGATTTCGCCCCCTCCACAGCACCAAAACAGTACTACTCACTCTCCTAGCCAAATTCCAGCAAGAAATAGCAACAGGCAAAATCATCCTCCTCCTCCAATTCGACATCTTGAGTGCATTCGACATGGTAAACCACAATATATTAATAAGACTACTAGACAAGTTCGGGATCGGTGGAAACATACTCAGTTGGATTAACGGTTTCCTAACCACAAGAACATATCAAGTCAAATCAAACTCAAACATATCATCACCGTGGAAAGCAGATTGTGGAGTACCACAAGGATCACCGTTATCACCAACCCTCTTCAACTTAATGATGACCCCACTAGCCAAGTCCTTATCCAACCAAGGCCTTAACCCCTTCATCTACGCAGAGAATGTCATAATATACATTCCTTACAAAGCTAAACTGACAGAAATCATCAACGAAATCAAGCTAAGCCTAAACATCATGGACTCTTGGGCATTTGTGGGTAATCCTGGCGCACATTTCCTTGGTGGCTTCACTGGCTTGCCCGATATTTACCACAGTTTGGTCCTGCAGGGAGCTCTTCCCTTGACAAAGCCCCAGGTGGCGAAACGGGACCGTCGGGGAGCCCCTGGTTGGAGCAGCAACAAGCTAAGCAATAAGCTGAGTAGCTGTGGTGTTTAATATCTGTTAAAGACGTGTGCGATAGGTAGCACCGTTATAGAGCAGCAGCACACAAATTAACATTGAGGGAGGAGGTTGGCAGAGGACCAGTGATTATACGATTACGGCCACATGAATATCATTTTATTGATTAAAAAGGTGGCACTGGTCTGAGGTCCTCTCCTCCTCTGTTTCTCATTGATTGTTTCACAATTGTTATTTAACACTCGCTGTTTTCAAGTTGTTATTATCTATAAATCAGCGGAGTGATTCCCGTGACCTTTTGTTACTTGGGTGGATACAAATGTAACAAATAAATTAAACAAACAAACAAACATACACATGTATTTATATAAATGTGTTAAATTAAATAACTCTTTTTTGTACTTTTTGAGGTGGTGTTAGGCACCACTGAGACAAGCACAATTGACCCCTCAATCACCGGGGAAGACCCCAGCTCCAAATGAGCAGATAACCAACAGCGATGAATGCCTCTGAGCAGGTGTAAGTGCTGAAGGGGAAATTTGTTTAAATATATGTGTATTCCTATTGCAAAATAAGAATACAAGTATATTTTTGGACAGCCCAAATCATGCCCAGAATATGCTCCTATTGAATCTACATGTCTCACAGTAATTCTGCATGTAAATCAGCACATTCTAGGTATTTATACAAGTTTGCAATCTAGGGGATCCTTTTACTAAGGTGCACTGAAAAATGGCCTGCGGTAGTGTAGGTGTGGATTTTGGGTACACGCCGATCCATTTTTTTTAGTGTGCCTGTAAAAAAAGGCCTTTTTTTTGGCCGAAAATGGACGTGCGGCAAAATCAAAATTGCTGCGCGTCCATTTTGAGTCTGAGACCTTACCACCAGCCATTGACCTAGCGGTAAAGAATCAGGGCGGAAATGACCTACGTGCATCAAATGCCACTTGGCGCGCATTCGTTACACGAGCCTGAAAATAAAAAATGTTTCAGCTGCGCGTATCAGATATGCGCCAAAAATGAAATTACCGCAAGAGCCACACGGTAGTCGGGCGGTAACTCCATTTTGGTGCACGTTGGGCACGCGTAGACGCTTACGCAGCTTAGTAAAAGGGTCATTAGATGTGTAAACATTGGCAGTTATGTATAGAAATGAGGCGCAAGGCTTCTAAATTAACCTCCTATTTCACTTACACTTGCTTGAAGATCGTTGGTTCTGATGACCAGCTCATCCAGCTTTCCTTGTCTCTCCAAAATGTGGTTGATATTCTGTGCCATAATGGTTTTGACATCATTGACTTCGTTTTGCACAGTATGCACTTGGGAAGAGCTGTTAGTCTCCTGTGTCAAAAACAGTAAAATGATTTAGCACTATAGCTGCACTACTGGGAAGCACAGAAAGAGGCAAAAGGAATGTCCATTAAGGGGGAAAACTCAAAATTCAAAAGGATTAATTGTGGTCCCCAAATCAGGTGTTCAGGATATCTACAATGAATATTCATTACATAGACTTATACAATGGCAGTATCACCTTCTTTTTCCTGTTGTGAGGTCATTCATCCCCCTATGCATCTGGCTGGCTTTTGTCATCACCCTTTCTGTTTTGCTACCTTAAGATCATCAGATATGATCATCCCCAGCTCCCCCTCTTCTTTCATGCACAGAAACACTTCGCCCCTTATTTTGTTCTCCTTGGAGTTTTGCAGCTCAGATGCATGGCCTCACATTATTTAGGATTACATACTAAGGGGGGGGGGGGTCTTTTACAAAGGTGCGCTACCATTTTTAGCGCATGCTAATGATTAGCACTTGCTAAACGCTAGAGACACCATAAAATGCTAGTAAAACGCCTTTGTAAAGACCCCTAAGCGCCATGCTTTGCTAGGTCCCTCTTTATATTATCCACACCATCCAGAGTGTCTACCCTGTTGTAGATTTGGTATCATCTACAAAGAAGCAAACATTTCCTGACAGTTATTCCACAATATTGCTTACAAAAATGTTGAAAAGAATCTGATCAAGGACCGATCCATGTGACACACCACTGGTAATGCCCTTTTCCTCAGAGCAAACTCCATTTACCATCACCCTCTGTTGCCTCTCAAGTCAACCGGTTTCTCCTCCAGTCAGCCACTTCAGGGCCCGTACCAAGGGTGCTCAGTTTGTGCTTGTGTCCCCAATGCGGACATAAGCCTTGCCATACTAGGATGGACCAAAATGAAATTACCACAAGAGCCATGTGGTAACTCCATTTTGGTGTGCGTTGGGCACATGTAGAGCCTTACATGTCTTAGTAAAAGGGCCCCTAAGTGCTTCAGTCTCATCATTTTGTCTATTATGGGTTTAGAAAGCTCCTCACAAGCACAGTTTTCTGAAAATTGTTCAAGGTCTATCTCACTTCCATTTTTCTGTGTTTATTTTCTGCAGGCCTACTTCTGGCCCTTCATCTGTGTACACAGAACAGGAATATTTCTTAGCAGTCATATTTTATCCTCATTCGCGTCTACATATTAGTTCCCTTCGCCTTTGGGTCTGACAATGCAACTTTAGTGCATCTTCCTACCATTAATATATGCAAAAAACAGTCTTACCACCCCTCATTGTACTGTATTATTTTTCCTTCCATTTGCGTCTTTGCTTTTCCTTACCAGCTTCACTTAGCTTTTCCAGATTTTGTCTGTCTTCCTCTTTCTGTGACCACTTGTAGTTTATGAAGGTTAACCTCTTTTCAGCAACTTCTTTAAAAAACTGTAGCAGCCTCCTTCTCGTCTTACTTTTATTGACTTTCCTAACAAAAAGGTTTGTTGTCCTTAAAATAGCTCCTTTCAATTTTGCCCACTGCTTTTCTATTTCCCCCAGAGGCTCCCATCCTAATAATGGCCCTTGGTATTCCCTAATCTTTACAGATTTCTGAAGCATGGCTGCCGGATAGCAGACTCTGGAGCCGTTGGCTCCTGATACCATTGCCGCTACGGCCCGTTGCCTGGCTGTGGTCTGGCCAGATCTATTTTGGTTGTGTCATCGTTGGTAACCGCGGAGCTTTGTTTGTTACCAGTTCTCCTGTCTTCGTTAGTTTGTTTCCTTCTTGCCACTAGCGTCCGGCGGGGGTTTGGCACGATTGCGCCGGGGGCCTGGAGGCGGTGGCAGGTGGGTGCGGACCGGTTCTGGATCACCCAGCGGGATCCAGTGCGTTACAGGGGGCTCATTTGGCCCACAGACTGCGGGCATCTATCTGTTCCTTTGGGCCACTGGCTTCTTCAGTGCTGCGGGTCTCCCCCCGACGTCGGTTGCTGGCCATTGGACGTTATGGCGGTACCGTTGAGTTCTCTTGGACAGTGCTGTCCTGCCGATTCCATCTGCAAAAACAGCCTGCTATGACTGATTGTTGGCTGCCACTTTTCATCCAGCTGTTTATCATTGAAGATGTCAGAGGGTGAATGGGTTGCTGCGCCAGTTGCCATGGGAGCAGGAGTGGACGGATAAAAGAAGCAGATTTCAGCTCCATTTCCATCATGCAAAGTCATCTTGGTGTGTCCGGTCGAATTAGAGGTTCAACCTGCTCCAAGGAGTCAACATATAACTTGAAGTCCATTCTAACAACATTTCTTCAGACCATTTTAGACTCTTTTATCCTTTCCCTATTTTCTTCTTTCCCTGTTTCTTCTATTCTATCTAATTTAATTGTAACTGTATCACCTCTGATCTGGTGATAGCCTATCAGTACATTGTAAGCCACTTTGAGCCCGCAAAACTGTGGGAAAAACGTGGGGTATAAATGTGCAAATAAACAAACAAATAAATAAATAATACAAATTATACCATAATAGCATGGAAGAACTTTCAAAAAACACACAAATTTACACCAGTTCTGAAGTTGGTGTAATTGTGTGGGTGCTCTATGTGTGCATAAACGAACATGCGCCGTTACATCGCAACTCCACCTTCTCCCTTCCCAAACTGTGTCCTTGGGAATGTGTATGAATGGTGCGTAGATAAGTGCACGCCATCTTGTCAGAGTGTGTATGTGTACTTGCATAAGTGGTCATAGAGTTTTATATAAACCTTTTCCATGTATAAAATCAGCTTCACATGCAGGTTAGCCCCTCTATATAAAGTGGCTATGTGGACTTTGCTTCATATTTTCACTTTGCACTACTGCTGGGGGCAGTACTTTGGTTGAACTGCACTATCCAGTTTATCTCAGTAACTTCAGCAACTGTTGCATGGCTATTTGTGAGTGGATCACTCCTGGACCATGGGAAAGGGAAGAGAAGGGATCTGGGACTTAGCTCATGCTTTTTTTCCAGTGAAATACTACTACTACTACTACTACTAATAGCATTTATATAGCGCTACCAGACGCAAGCAGCGCTGAACATTTGACATAGAGAGACAGTCCCTGCTCAAAGAGCTTACAATCTAGGTAAAACAGACAGACAAGACATTACGGGCAAGCGAATTACAGGGTAAAGAGGAATAGAATGTCACCTGGCATGGAGCACTCCCCGTGGGTGGAGCACCCCCTCCTCTGTGCAAGGGGGTGCACTGAGCAGTGATGTCGCTGTCTGCTCTGCTGGTCCCCTGCCCCCTCTGATATCAACTTCCTGTTCCGGGGCAGAGGACCAGTAGAGCAGACAGCGGCATCACTGCTCAGTGCACCCCCTTGCTGCCTGCACCCGTGGCAAACCGCCTCGCCCTTGGTACGTTAGAGTTTTTTTCAGTAGTAGCTCAAGGTGAGCACCATTCAGGTACAGTGGGTATTTCTCTGTCGCTATAGGCTTGCAATCTAAGCTTGTACCTGGCCATATCTCAAAAAAGGTATAGTGAAATTAGAAAAAGTTCAAAGAAGAGCGACCAAAATGATAAAGGGGATGGAAGTCCTCTCGTATGAGGAAAGGCTAAAGAGGTTAGAGCTCTTCAGCTTGGAAAAGAGATAGATGAGGGGAGATATGATTGAGGTCTACAAAATCCCGAGTGGTGTAGAACGAGTAGAAGTAAATCGATATTTTGCTCATCCCAAAAGTACAAAGACCAGGGGACACTCAAGGAAGTTACATAGAAATACTTTTAAAACAAATAGGAGGAAATATTTTTTTCACTCAACAAATAGTTAAGCTCTGGAACTCTTTGCCAGAGGATGTGGTAACAGCAGTTAGCGTATCTGGGTTTAAAAAAAGGTTTGGACAAGTTCCTGGAGGAAAAGCCCATAGTCTGCTATTGAGACAGACATGGGAAGCAACTGCTTGCCCTGGGATTTGTAGTATGGAGTGTTGCCGCCACGATTTGGGTTTCTGCCAGGTACTTGTGACCTGGCTTGGTCACTGCTTGGAAAACTGGATACTGGGCTAGATGGACCACTGGTCAGACCCAGTATGGCTACTCTTTTGTGTTCTGAAGCATTGAGGGTTAAGGGAGCAATTCTATAGGTGGGAGCCTTGATTTAGGTGCCCCGATGATATACAGTGGGATTCTATTCCATAAGGGCATTTGGACCCTGAGATTCTGTTACAGAATACTATTCCAATATTGGTGTACTCTGCATTTACAGCCTCACAGTTATGCTAGCCATAGAGGCGGCATAGCTGTGAGTGTGTAAATGCAGCAGGGACACTCACAACTTACAATATTTGTGTAAATTGTGCAAAGTGTTTAAAGGGAAGGTTTTACAGGTTTTTTGACAGATGACGGCTTTTTGATCTGCATAGTGCCTTAATGATGAAAAGATTAAAACACAACAGATTATTGAGGTCTTTTGCCTCCATTTTATTTTGAATGTAATAGTGAATAGTAAAAAAAGGCATAAGGAAAATGAAAATAAGAGAAATTCACTATTGGTGATTAGCATTGGGAGACTGGTTTCCACTTTTATTGTTTGCACAGTGCTTATTTGGTTGAGTGGATTATTCCAGTGATCCATAGGAGTATAAATGGGAGTCACCCATGTCCCCACCTACTGCTTCTCTTCATTGCTCCTTGTTGGACCCCTCTGATGGGCAGATGATCAAAAGCCCCGCGCTGTTCCAAACAGTGCTGGAACAGCAAGGGGCTTTATCGCCCCTATGATCAGAGATAATTGCATGCACATTTAAGCACGCAATTCTCTCTGATCATAGGGTAGAAGAGTTTCTCCCTTATATGGTGTGATGCCCCGCCCAGCGCATCCCAGGATGCACTGGGCAGAGCTGGGCATCACCATTTGAGGCGGCGTCGATGGAAGAGGGGGGAGGCCAGCTCCCTCCTCCAACTGAAGGTAAGGGGGTGGGGAAGGGCCACTAGACCACCAGGTGGGGGGGATTGACCCGCGGCCTACTGGGCCACCAGCAAAATCTAAGGGATGCTGGGGGAGGAAGGGGTTAGGGAGGCTGGAGACCCACCAGATGCATGCTGGACAGGGCTCACCATTCCTCCCCAATGGTCTGCAAACCCCAATGCCAGCTCCGAGCTGGCGTAGGGTTTGCCATAGCCAGCAAGCCAATCTTTGGCACGCTGGTCGCTTATCATTGGGGATGAATAGGTTTAGCATGTATTTGCATGCTACTTGTGCTAAGAGCCCTGTTTTTCATGCATTTGCATGCTAGTTGCATTCAGAACCCACAAGTGCGTTATTTCATGCGCTCGGGGGCTCTGACTATGGGGCGGTAGCAAACGCAGGCACTAGTATGGCACTAACAGCCTCTAGCGCCTGTGTTTGCTTCTGATCATCGACCCATGAGGGAGGAAGACCTGGCTCCTCCTTGGCACTTAAGCTTTTATACTTCCCTCCAAAAACTGAAGCTCAAATATAATTGGGCCGTAATTTCAGAATAGGTCTCTTAAGTTCAGGTTTGATTATCACCTTTCTCTTGAGCAGAGACCCAGAATGTTCTTTCTGCAGCTCCCTGGGAAGGCGCATGTGGTGTCCTGCTGCACATTCTGAAAACCAGATTGACTAGCTGGTCACTGAGGACTGGTTTGAGAATCATCATTCTAGATGCATAGCTCCCAGAAGATTCTTGACCTGTACCAGTCCGGGGTACATGAAATCAGGGCCTCGATTATTAAGGGATTCCCCCTACTCTGTGCATAAGGGAATAGACACTGATAAATTAGGCCCTCAAGGTTTTGTTATGCTCTGGGTTTCTGTGCTGGTGTGTAGTGCTGCCACCAAACTAATGAAAACCTCTCTACCTCTGCTCTGAGCTAGATGGAAAATAATGATATCTTCATTTATTGCCCAGCCTCAAAATTGAAAGTAACTTTTTAACCATGTGGCTGGTTATGATGCTTTATATTGCTTTTCTGTGGAGAATGAAAACAGTTTACATTTACTATATGCAGGTACTTTGTCCCTAGCGGGATCACAATCTAAGTTTTGTATCTGGGACAATGGAGGGTTAAGTGACTCACCCAAGGTCATAAGGAGCTATAGTGGAAATTGAACCCAGTTCCTTGGATTCGTAGAGTCTCCTGCACGGGAGACTCTTAGAAAAGTCTCCTGCACCTGGAGATTCTTGAGTCCCTCGGCCCTTTAGCTGAGCTGTGTGCTGTAATCCACTGCTAAAGAGTACATGGCAATCCACAAGGTCAGATCATTATACTTTATTGTAATCCCTTTGTGTCAACTGCTCCTCCAAAGGTAGTTCCCACCACAGCATTTCCCAAGAAGCATAGCAGTTCAACAGTATAGTATTCAAAACAAAACAACCCCCCCCAAAAAAAGGTTCCAAAATCTCAGCAGTTCATATAAAGCAGTTATGCAAAGCAATTCTTCAAACATGGTAGCTCCAGAAAGGGTTCAAACCCTCCCCAGCAGTTCATGTCAGCAGTTAGGCAAAACAATTCCCCAAACACAGCAGTTCCGAAAGGGTTCAAACTCCCAGCAGTTCATGTATAGCAGTTATGCCCAAAACCACCACTCCTCCTCTCTCCCTTTCAAAAGAAATCAACCTAGGGAGAGTGGCAAGGGTCCCTCCCCAACCAGGCCAGCATTATACCCTGACCACCACCCGCATGACCCTTCCGTGGTAAACCTGTTTTCTCAGCTCCCCTCGTGGGATAGCCACCTTTTCCCTTCTTCTACCAGGCTCTCCTCCCAAGCAGCCCTCTGCTGTTTCACCTCCTTTCCTTCCAGTTTAGTCAGAGCAGCAATCTCCATTGGCTCCTCTTGCTCTAGTTCCTCCCCCTTGCCAATCCGTAGGTTACTCCCCACACCCATTGCTCAGCTGCTCTCCATTTGCTTAATTGGACAGGTTCAGAACTCCTTCCGTCATCCTGGCTCTCTGGGACAGGTTTTTCCAACTCCCTTCTCTTGCCCTTCTCCTGACCTCCTCTGGGGGCTGTTGGGGATTGAAGTCCCTGTTTCTACCATGGGATCTACTCAGGGGCTGCTGGGAATTGTAGTCTTTTCTTTTTCTCCAATCCTCCAGGGGAAAAGACTCCTTCCTTTCTCTACCCAGTCTCCCTCCCTCTCGAGCCTCTTCGTTCCTCCATGTGCCTTCATTCATCCTCTCACCCACATATTCTTCACACCACTAAGCTATTCCTCCACTAGTGTATACTTCAGTGGACTGTGGGCTACGTTACACTAAAATTAGCTCCTTGCCACTGTTTTTAGGATGCGTTTTGTGCTAGCAAAGGCAGATCAGTGATGTCAACAAGCCTGTCCATTGTAAGAAAAACAGTGGGGGCAGGGAAGGGGAAAGAGCTAGTAGGAATAGGTGTCTGACTCATTTGGGAAGTTTGAAGCAGAGGAGCAGGGGAGAGGAATGAGGCAAGAGAGGGAGTGCATATGAAAAAACAAAACCCATGGCAATATTCAAAGCTATTTATCCAGATAATAGCTGGATAGAGCTGGGGGGGGGGGGGGGGGGGGGGGTTCATGTGGGCAGAGGATGGGCACTCCTGATAGCTATCCAGTCAGTACAGCTATTCAGACAGCTAACCAAATAACTATCCAAAAAGGTTAGGCCTGAAAAATCACAAGAAGTCTTTCAGGCACTTTCTGATTGCCAGATAATCTTTTCTCAATTCTAAAATTTACAGGTAGTGCATTTCAAAGCAGAGAATCAGCAACAGAAAAAAACAAAGCCCAACTTGCCACTGTAACAGAGGGGACAACTACCTTATTATCTCATAAGTACATAAGCATTGCCATACTGGGAAAGACCAAAGGTCCATCAAGCCCAGCATCCTGTTTCCAATAGTGGCCAATCCAGGTCACAAATACCTGGCAAGATCCCCCAAAAAGTACAAAACATTTTATACTGCTTATCCCAGAAATAGTGGATTTTCCCCAAGTCCATTTAATATCGGTCTATGGACTTTTCTTTAGGAAGCCGTCCAAACCTTTTTTAAACTCCGCTAAGCTAACCACCTTTACCACATTCTCTGGCAGCAAATTCGGTAAAGGCGGTTAGCTTAGCGGCAGAACAGACATTAATTCCATGTTAATATAAAAAATGTGAAATAATATAGTCATAGATTAGACAGCAATGTCCTTTTTTGATAAGAGAGAGTGGGGATAAGGGAGCACCTACTGGTCTTCACTTCAATCTCACTCACTGGAGTGGTACATCTTACTTTTTGGGATAGACCTGCCACTCTTGGACCCTCTGTGTTTACCTCTGTAAACAGCCCTCACTATGTGTAAAAGACTTGGGTTGCTCATTGTACTCGCATCACAAAAAGGGCTGGAAAGGTGTGATTAGGTCAAGGGAGGGAGAGTACATGTGTAGCATTCATGTGTAATTTCTGCAGGTACATTTTCACCACTGGCCAGATTTTCAAAGGGAAACTCTGCATGGGGTTTCTATTTGAATATGTGTTTGTAGTGCAAGTCTCATGTTTAATTGAGAAACTGGCTCCCTTAATTAGCCCCTCCCTTCCCCTTGCCTATAAGTAAAAACCACTTAATCATAAGAGAATTAGAAGCGACTTACCATGTCTGGTTTTGTCTGGGTCTGTAGTTCTTGGGGAGATGACGCTTAGGAGAAGGATTGTTTGAACTGCTTGTTAATATTTGACCATGTGAATGTTGTTTTTTTTTTTGTGTGGAGAAACATTGCAAATATTACTGCGACAAAATGGTTTTGAGGAGGGAAAAAAGAAAAATCACAGGGCAACTGAGCGAAAGCCACATTTACAAGGCCCTAGAAACTCATCTATCATCCACAAAGTAGCTGGTTTAACTTGATGTTCCCTGATGTTTGGACCTTTTGTAAAGGAAGGGGTGGTAAAAATCAAAGAACAGGAATGCTGAACAATATTTTTTAAATGATCTTTTTACAAGGTGGCTGTTGGAGGCGGCTTTAATAGGCAGCCCAGCAGATGAGCAAAAACAGCTGCTTCTCAGTTTAATAAAACCCAATGGCATCTTCTCAGCAAGCAGGCCAAAACCTAATTTAAGATGGATTTGTCTATTTTCTTCAGGGCTCCTGCAGATCTGGACAAACTTATTTATTTAGAGGTCCTTTACTAAGCCGCGGTAGGGCTACCACGTGGGTAGCATGTGCCGAATCGGCCCTACTGTCGGGATAGTGCGGGAGCCTGGCGGTAGTTCTGAAGTTGGCGTGCAGTTTCCAGTGATAGAAAATAATTTCTATTTTCTACCGCGGTGGCATTCTGGGCGGTAATTGGCAGCATGGCCACATTACCATTTTTGAATTCCGTGGAGATGAAAACGGTAACGGAATTCAAAAATGCGTGGGATAAACATAAAGGAATCCTGTTCGGAAGGAAGGGATCCTCAGAAGCTTAGCTGAGATTAGGTGGCAGAGCCGGTGGGGGGAGGCGGGGCTGGTGGTTGGGAGGTGGGCCTTGTTCTGGGCAGACTTCTACGGTCTGTGCCCTGAAAATGGCAGAAACAAATCAAGGTCAGGTATACACATAAAGCAGCACATATGAGTTTAAATTGTTGGGCAGACTAGATGGACCGTGCAGGACTTTTTCTGCCATCATCTACTATGTTACTATCAGGCTTATTTTCGAAAGTGATTGCTGGCGATCTTCCGACATAAATTGGGAAATAGCCGGCGATCTCTCAAAAGCGGCGAAATCGGTATAATTGAAAGCGCCTTTTTTGACACCATCGCTGCTTTCCCATCACCGCACCGGTGAAAGTTCAAGGGGGCGTGTTGGTGGTGTAGCGAAGGCGGGACATGGGCGGGCATGGGCGTGGCTACCAGATGGCTGGCTTTTGCAGATAATAGAGAAAAAAAGCGGCATTAATCAGTATTTCGTCGGGTTTACTTGGTCCTTTTATTTTCACGACCAAGCCTCAAAAAGGTGCCCCAACTGACCAGATGGCCACTGGAGGGAATGGGGGATGACCTCCCCGTAGTCCACCAGTGGTCCCCAACCCTCTCCCACACTAAAAAAATAAAAATAAAAAACTTTTTTTACCAGCCTGTATGCCAGCCTCAAATGTCATACCCAGCTCTCTGACAGCAGTATGCAAGTCCCTGGAGCAGTTTTTAATGGGTGCAGTGCACTTCAGGCAGGCAGACCCAGGTCCATCCCCCCCCCACCTGTTACACTTGTGGTGCTAAGTGTTGAGCCCTCCAACCCCCCCAAAACCCACTGTACCCATATGTAGGTGCCCCCCTTCACCCATAAGGGCTATGGTAATGGTGTAGAGTTGTGGGGAGTGGGTTTGGGAGGGATTTGGGAGGGCTCAGCACCCAAGATAAGGGAGCTATGCACCTGGGAGCTATTTGTGTATTTTTTAAACATTTTTAGAAGTGCCCCCTAGGGTGCCCGGTTGGTGTCCTGGCATGTCAGGGGGACCAGTGCACTACAAATGCTGGCTCCTCCCATGACCAAATGCCTTGGATTTTGCCGGGTTTGAGATGGCCGGCATTTTTTTCCATTATCGCTGAAAAACAAAACCAACGATCTCAAACCCGGCGAACTCTGGCATTTGGCCGGGCTAAACCGTATTATCGAAAAAAAAAAGATGGCTGGCCATCTTTTTCGATAATACGGTTCCGGCCAGCTGTTGCGCCACCGCCAAAATAGATCGCCGGCGATCTATTTCGCCGGTGACGTTCGATTATGCCCCTCCACGTTACTATGTTACCACACGCTGCCCAATTACCACAGGGTTAGCACGTGAGTCTTTACCGCCTTCTAAATAGGTGGCACTAAGGGCTCAGGCAGTAAATAGCCATGTGCTAATTTTAATATTAGTGCATGGCCATTTACTGTCCCATTTTATAAAAGGCCTTTTTTCCACTGTGGTAAAAAGTGGCCAAGCGCACGCCAATTTCACACACCAAGACTAGCGCAGGCCACTTTTTACTGTGGTTTAGTAAAAGGGCCCCTTATTTTTTTACAACATTTTCTAACCTGCACGATTTCACAGCAAAATCATACATAAATCAGAAACAAATTAAAATTACAATATTAAAAGACATAAAACAATTATAAAGTTTGGACACTTCCATAAAATGGTGCACTTGCTGTTGATACGCTGCTAGTAGTGTCCACACAGTTTTGCAAATAATAAATACTAGTTAGCTTAATTTTGACCTTTGATGGAGCTATTCATTCAATAGGCCCCAGAAATGTACCGCTGGGCAATTCTGCCTGAGAGATTTGAACTGGTGCCTCATCTGTACAGTTCCTGTCTTAAAGGATGTGGAAGGCAAATTTATAACAGGGTGCCTATAATTAGGTACCATTTGTGCACAACAGAGCAGGTGATTCAGTACAAAAATGAGTTTGCCTGTACCTAACCATCAGAGATTTATGCAATTCATCATGAGAAAGGACATTGTTGTACTGTGTCACCACGTCTGTTTGGTCATTCTCACTGTGTTTATAAGTATATAAGTACATAAATATTGCCATTACTGGGACAGACTGAAGGTCCATCAAGCCCAGCATCCTATTTCCAACAGTGGCCAATCCAGGTCACAAGTACCTGGCAAGATCCCAAAACAGTACATTTTATCCTGCTTATTAAGCAGTGGATTTTCCTCAAGTCCATTTTAATAATGGTCTACGGACTTTTCCTTCAGGAAGCCATTCAAACCTTTATAAAACTCAGCTAAGCTAATCACTTTTACTACATTCTCTGGCAATGAATTCCAGAGTTTAATTACATGTTGAGTGAAGAAATATTTTCTCTGATTCATTTTAAATTTACTACTTTGTAGCTTCATTGCATGCCCCCAAGTTCTTGTATTCTTGGAGAGAGTAAACAAGTGATTCACGTCTACCAATTCTGCTCCACTCATTATTTTATAGACCTCTATCATATCTCCCCTCAGCCATCTTTTCTCCAAGCTTAAGAGCCCTAGCCGCTTTAGTCTTTCCTCATAGGGAAGTCATCCTATCCCCTTTATCATTTTCATCACCCTTCTCTGCACCTTTTCTAATTCCACTATATCTTTTTTCAGATGCGGTGACCAGAATTGAACACAATATTTGAAGTGCGGTCGCACCATTGAGCGATACAAAGGCATTATAACATCCTCATTTTTGTTTTCCTTTCCTTTTCTAATAATACCTAACATTCTGTTTGCTTTCTTAGCCGCTGCCACACACTGAGCAGAGGTTTTCAATGTATCATCAACCATGACGCTTAGATCTCTTTCCTGGTCGGTGACTCCTAATATGGAACCTTGCATTACATAACTATAATTTGGGTTCCTCTTTCCCACATACATCACTTTGCACTTGCTCACATCGGTCCCACCAACAGTGGCCAACCGCTGAACTGCTGCTTCAGGGATTACAGGAACCAAAATGAAATGCTGTCAAGTGAACATGATCACCAAGATTGATCCCTGTAATCTCTGAACCAACAGTTCAGCGAAGTCTCTGCCATCTACGCAAGGCAGAATTTTTTTGATCTCTACATATTTAAATCCAATAACCCAATATTCAAAAAACACTGGAAATCATTACAAACTGCCCGGTGCTATTCAAATAGTGTTGGGGCAGTCTATGGACAGAGCAAGGGCAGTCCCCAGAGTTTTTCAGTTAGCAGCGACAATCAGTCCTAACTTTGTCCAACTGGCTATCCGAATAGTGGGCTGAATACTGCTGTTATGTGCTGCCCTGGTCTAGTTGGATATTGAGTGCCAGCCACTGTCTGGATACCGGTGCTGAATATTCAGTTTTATTTCAACCACCGGAGCTTGCATTAAAAAAAAAAATTCTGACTGCCCATTTGAATATTGTCTCATGGACATATTATTATTATTTATTTAGATTTTGCTCACACCTTTTTCAGTAGTAGCTCAAGGTGAGTTACATTCAGGTTCACTGGGTATTTCTGTCCCTGAAGGGCTCACAATCTAAGTTCATACCTGAGGCAATGGAAGGTTAAGTGACTTGCCCAAGATCACAGGGAGCAGCAGTGGGAATTGAACTGGCCATGTCTGGATGTCAAGACCAGTGCGCTAACCACTAGGCCAGGGGCGTAGCCAGACCTCGGCGGGAGGGGGGGGGGGTCCAGAGCCCAAGGTGGGGGGGCACATTTTAGCCCGCCTCCCCCCCGCTGCCACCCCTCCCCCGCCACTTTTGACCCCCCCCCGCTGCTGCTGCCTCCGCCACCACCACAAGATACCTTTGCTGGCAGGGGTCCACAACCCCCGCCAGCCTTAGTCCTCTTCAGTGCCGGTCTCTGGCGCATTCGCTGATCTGTGCTGTGAGTCCTGACATCCTGCATGTTCCTTTAAGTGAAACTGAGCTCAGTTTCACTTAAAGGAACGTGCAGGATGTGCTGGACATCAGGACTCACAGCACAGATCAGCGAACGTGCCAGAGACCGGCGCTGAAGAGGACTAAGGCTGGTGTGGATTGTGGACCCCCGCTAGCAAAGGTACCTTGCGGCAGCGGTGGCTGGGGAGGTTGAAAGTGGCGGCGGGGGGGGGGGGGGGGGGGGGTTTGCCAAAAGTAGAGGGGGTCAGGACTAAATCTGTGGGGGCCCATGCCCCCATGGCCCCACCTAGCTACGCCCCTGCACTAGGCCACTCCTCCACATAACAGCAAGTAAAATAAAAGAAAAACTAGAGGGAACATTCAGATACAGTAGGTATTTTTCTGTCCCTGGAGGACTCACAATCTGAGTTTGTACCTGAGGCAAAGGATGGATAAATGACTTGTTCAAGATCACAAGGCACTGTAGTGGGATCCCTTGGTTTTTTGCCTGCTACTTTAACCATTAGGCTGTTCCTCCAGATATAGAAAATAAAATGTGTGTAGCCTTCTTAAGAAAACCTACAGAAAAGGAACTTGCTTAGAGCCTACAAATGAATGATGCTGGGAGGAATGGAAAGAACTGTTTAGGAATGCACCATATAAGGGACATGTTCTGTCTCAGGTTTGCAGCTTTTAAAAGTCTCTATGGTTATATATATTAACATTTGATTCCAGTGATATTATTCCATAATTAACTGTGAATTGATGTGTGTGTCTAAAAAGCAAAATTTGTCCAGCACAGCCAAAAATCCATGATTGAAAGTCGAAAATTTGCAAAATAGGATGGAGGTGGGGGTGGGGAGTGGATTTGAACACCTGGCACAAAAGGGCTGTTTCAGTGCTTTCCTCCCTGCAATTATGTCCAATAAAAAAGGTATCATCTTATTTTCTTTTCCATGTTTTATTTTGTTTGATTTCTATTGATAACCTTAAGAGTGGACTAACACGGCTACCACACTCCTCCCTGCAATTCAGAATGTTAAATATCCCGTGTTGTTGCATTCTGCTTGCTTGAAGGTAAGAGATGAAAAATGGAAATATTTTGGGTCAAATCTGATCCTTGATACACATTTGGTCACAGCGCTCAAAAGCCTGTAAGCAGCAGTATATCAAACTTGCATTGGAAAGAATTTCCAGCTGCCACAAGGAGGCAGTGTTGGCTTTAAAAAATATCACCTTGATGTTCGGGTCTTATGCTAGTGTTTCTTTGGCTGGACAGAGCTCAGCAGGGAGAAGAGTTCGGTGTCCCCGAGCTGCCCACTGTTGTTCTTCTAATCTCCTCTATCATTCCTTCCTTTTACACCTTTAAACCTGCCGTATCTCTTCTAAGCAGCAGGGAAAGTTGGTATGCAGTGCTTACCAGTTGCTTCCTTCTTCTTTGTGGATCGAACTGTAGATGGAAGTGAAAAAAAGAAAGAAACAGCAGATTACAATTCTGTACCACACCGGCGGATTGGAAGAGATAGGGTAATAAATAGAAATCAAACCAAAACATAGAAAAGAAAATAAGGTGATACCTTTTTTATTGGACTAACAATACATTTTTTGATTAGCTTTTGAAGGTAGCCCTTCTTCTTCAGATCAGAAATAAGCAAATGTTGATAAATATCAGAATATGAGTGAAGCACAAAAGCATTCCAATGGGTTACGTGTGAAACGGGGAGCTGGGCGAATGAGAGACAGGGAGAGATGGATTGTAGATAAGAGGCTGACAAGGCATTAGAATTTCATGGTTTATAATGGGCTAGAAAACCCAGAACTTTGATAAGTCCTGTCTGGTAGGTGTCAAAATATTTAATTATTTTGACTTCAAAGGCCTTATGTTCCTGGATTGTCTTAAAGTTTCCTGGTTTGGCATTGGCATTTTTTCATATGATGTCTATGTAAAATTAAATCTCATCTTTAGCATCTGGCTTGTTTCTCCAATATAGCACCCTTCGTCACACTTTTTACACTGAATGATATATACCACATTTGAAGATGAGCATGTGAAGGATTCCTTTAAGTTGAATATTTTTTCTGGGGAAACTGAGGACATTTTTAATGCTTTCTTTGAGTTGGGAGTGTTCCTGGAAGATTGGAGATGAATGAGTGTGATCTCTTTTCAAAAAAGCGAAATAAGGAGGAGCCTGGGAAGGAACTACAGGCCAGTTAATCTGACCTCTGTAGTGAGTAAATGAATGGAATCAATGCTAAAAAAAAGAAAACAGAGCAGTTTCTAGAATACAATGGATTGCAAGATCCCAGGCATCATGGTTTTACCAGACATAGATAAAAATTACCATACTGGGACAGACCAAAAGTCCATCTCACTGCTTCTAGCAGAGGTCAAGCCAGGTCACAAGTACCTGACAGAATCCCAAATAGTAGCAAGATTCAACACTATTTAACCCCAGGGATAAGCAGTGGCTTTACTACTACTAATCATTTTTATAGTGCTACTAGACGTACGCTACTAGACGAACATGAAGAGACAGTCCCTCTCGACAGAGCTTACAATCTAATTAGGACAGACAAACAGGACAAACAAGAGATAAGGGAATATTAAAGTCAGGATGATAAAATAAGGGTTCTGAACAAGTGAACAAGGTTAGGAGTTAAAAGCAGCATCAAAAAGGTGGGCTTTTAGCTTAGATTTGAAGACGGCCAGAGATGGAGCTTGACGTACCAGCTCAGGAAGTCTATTCCAGGCATATGGTGCAGCAAGATAAAAGGAACGGAGTCTGGTTCCCCAGGTCTACTTTAATAACAAGGCATGGACTTTACCTCCAGAAAAGTTTAAACCCAGTTATGCTCTTTGTACCACATCCTCTGGCAACAAATTAAAATTGCTCAAAAAACACTTCCAAAGCTCCAAATCGTCATGTACATACTGAGGGATGCACACTTGATTATACTGCTTGCACACATCCCTTAACAAACGAGCTAGATGCCGAGACCGAGAAAATACTCTTTCCAATGGAATAACTCTTGTGGCCTAATTAAAATGGCATACCAGGCACTGGATTTCTTTCACTGTCAATTTCCTTTGATCAAAAACACTTCCATATCATCATGCTGATCAATCCATAGACTGGTGGGTTGTGTCCATCTACCAGCAGGTGGAGATAGAGAGCAATCCTTTTGCCTCCCTATATGTGGTCATGTGCTGCCGGAAACTCCTCAGTATGTTCTCTATCTCAGCAGGTGGTGGTCACACACAGCAGCAGCTCTGGCTAGGCCTCCAAGCCTAATTTTTAGGTTTTGTTGAGTGCCTGGGGTTGAGGGCTCTTCTTGAGCAAGTGCAAACCTGGTGGTGCCAGGTCCCTCCTTTTCTCCCCCCTCCCGCTGGCTCCGTTTAAAAAAAAAAAAATAAAAAAATTTTGGACGTCCTTAAGGGCGTTTATTTAGACGTTTATTTAAACGTTTATTGCAGCTACTCACTGGGACACCAGGTCGTTACAGCTCGGAACGGAAAGCAGGTAATTTTTACCTTTTTGTAGCGGGCAGGGGGTTCCCCAATTGATCTCCACGTGGCTGATGGTGTCGGAGGGCGAGGGCGCAAAGAATCGCTCCCCGGACCGCGTGTGTGCGTCTAGCGGGGATGCGGGGGTTTTAAAGTCTGATTCGCCCTTGTTGGGTGTCAGTTTGGAGGCCGGTCAGTGTCCCGGTTCTTCCTCGGGTGCGGCGGTTTTTCCCGCCATAAACACCCATCCCCCGCTGCTCGCCTCCGCCATCTTGGCCAGCCACGCTGCTCGGACGGCTTCTTCTTGGGCCGCCCTTGAGGTGGGAGACGTTAATGCCATGGCCGCCCTTCATTTGGGCGATGGCAGAAAAGCGGCTAAAGTTAAGCGCCATTCTTCCCGCGCGGCTCCTTCACGGAGTGTCGCGCCGGACGCCATCTTGGATGCGCAGCATGTTTCTCCCCCGCTCTTGCGAGCGCCGGTTGAGGGTGCATCTAGGGCTGTGGCCCAGGCTGCTGAAGTGCACAGTCTGGGGGGTTTCTCCCCCGAGTTTATTTTGCTGTTGCATCAGGCCTTTCTTATGCAAAACGCTGCCCCTTCTCCCTTGTCCGATAAAGGGGTTGAGGCCCCCGGAAGTAAACACCCTCGGGTGGATGCCCAGGCCTTAGAGGACTCTGTTTCCTCTGATGTAGATGAGGGCAGCGTATCTGAGTTCTCCCAACAGTCCTTTGGGGATTCCTTGGAGGAGACGGATTCCCGCTCGGATGGAGCGGATGACCCCTCTGCAGCACGGATCTTTCGCTCAGAGGATTTGCCCAACCTGTTAGTGCAGGCCATGAGCAATTTGAAGATTTCCTCGCCAGAGGACGTCTCTCCCTCAGCCCCTGTTGGCTCTGCCATTATGCTGGGGACGAAGCGCCCGCCTAGAACCTTCCACGTGCATGATGCCATGCACACCTTAATTTCGGCTCAATGGGATGTCCCGGAAGCGAGCCTCAAAGTGGCTAGGGCTATGTCCCGCCTCTATCCTTTGCCTGAAAGTGAACGTGAGGCCTTTATTTGGCCTACCGTAGATTCTTTAATCACTGCGGTGACTAAGAAAACGGCGTTGCCGGTGGAAGGTGGCACGGCCCTAAAGGACGCCCAAGACAGAAGATTGGAAGCGGCTTTAAGGTTGTCCTTCGAGGCGGCTGCCTTAAGTTTGCAGGCCTCAGTTTGCGGCTCCTATGTGGCCAGGGCGTGC
This sequence comes from Microcaecilia unicolor, assembly GCF_901765095.1. NCBI lineage: Eukaryota > Metazoa > Chordata > Amphibia > Gymnophiona > Siphonopidae > Microcaecilia > Microcaecilia unicolor. The sequence continues at coordinate 390,607,159 of NC_044032.1, forward strand.
CTGACGATGGTGCAGCGGGCTTCCCCCTCGGATCCTTCCTTGAGGGCTGATTGGCCGGCCCTGGAATCGGGCTTGGCTTATTTGGCAGACTTACTGTATGATGTCTTGAGGGCCTCGGCTAAAGGTATGGCTCAGACAGTCTCTGCGCGGCGCTGGCTTTGGCTGAAACATTGGTCTGCGGACCACGCCTCTAAGTCCCGCCTGGCTAAGTTGCCTTTTAAAGGCAAGCTGCTCTTTGGGGTCGAGCTGGACAAAATCGTGACCGATCTCGGCACGTCTAAGGGCAAGAGGTTACCAGAGGTCAGGGCTCGGGCCAGTGCTCGCCCCGGTATCTCCAGAGGACGGTTTCAGGAAGCCAGTTGGTACCGCCCGGGCAAGTCGGGCTCCTCTGCCCCCTCTTCCTTCAAAAGGAACTTCTCCCCCAAGCAGCATTCCTTTCGCAGAGACTGCCGTCCCGGAGGTGCGCCCTCCGGTCCTCCCCCAGGGTCTCGTACCCAATGACGGGGCCCTGGTCCATGGCCCAGTGCAGATTGGAGGACGCCTGTCCTCGTTTCTGGGCGAGTGGACCAGGGTAACTTCAGACGCTTGGGTTCTGGAAGTCATCAGAGACGGCTACAAGTTAGAGTTCTGCCGACCCTTAAGAGACGGGTTTGTACTCTCTCCCTGCAAGTCTCCGGTCAAAGCTGTGGCAGTGCAGCAGACCTTGGACAACCTGATACGCCTGGGTGCGGTCGTTCCGGTGCCAGAAAATCAGATTGACAAGGGACGTTACTCCATTTACTTTGTGGTACCAAAGAAAGGAGATTCTGTCCGGCCTATCCTCGACCTCAAAGGGGTCAATCGGGCCTTGAAAGTGCGGCACTTTCGCATGGAGACTCTCCGCTCTGTTATAGCGGCAGTGAAGGCAGGGGAGTTCTTGGCTTCCTTGGACTTCAAGGAAGCGTACCTGCATATACCCATCTGGCCTCCTCATCAACGCTTTCTGCGTTCTGCAGTCCTGGGCCGACACTTCCAGTTCAGAGCCCTCCCTTTCGGGTTGGCTACTGCTCCGCGGACCTTCTCTAAAGTAATGGTGGTCATCGCGGCCTTCCTGCGAAAGGAAGGAGTACAAGTCCATCCTTATCTGGACGACTGGTTGATCCGAGCCCCCTCTTATGCAGAGTGCGGCAAAGCTGTGGACCGGGTGATTGCTCTTTTGAGCTCCTTGGGGTGGATCATCAACTGGGAGAAGAGCCAGCTGCGCCCGACTCAGTCCCTGGAGTATCTGGGAGTTCGATTCGACACCCAAGTGGGCAGAGTGTTCCTGCCGGACAATCGGATTGTCAAACTTCAGGCTCAGGTGGACCAGTTCCTAGTAGCCTCTCCTCTTCGGGCTTGGGACTATGTGCAGCTGTTGGGCTCTATGACGGCCACGATGGAAGTAGTGCCCTGGGCCAGGGCTCATATGAGACCACTACAACACTCTCTGCTGCAGCGCTGGACTCTGGTGTCGGAGGATTATGCTGTGCGCCTTCCCTTGGACCCAGCAGTGCGCAAGGCGCTGAGCTTGTGGCTGCAGACAGACAAGTTGTCTGCAGGAATGCCTCTGGTGACCCCGGAGTGGATTGTCGTCACGACGGACGCCTATTTGTCAGGCTGGGGAGCCCACTGCTTGGGAAGGACAGCGCAGGGGCTCTGGTCTCCTGCAGAGGCAAAGTGGTCTATCAACCTCCTGGAACTCAGAGCCATTCGGTTGGCGCTTTTGGAGTTCATCCCGGTACTGGCGTTGAAGCCAGTACGGGTCCTGTCGGACAATGCCACGGCTGTGGCCTATGTCAACCGCCAGGGAGGTACCAAGAGCGCCCCTCTAGCCAAGGAGGCCATGAATCTATGCCAGTGGGCGGAAGCTCCCGGAGAGTGGCAGCTATCTGCTCAGGCGTTCTTGGACATCACGAAGCGCTGGGGCCAGCCGAGCCTAGATCTGATGGCGTCATCGGCCAATTGCCAAGTGCCGCGCTTTTTCAGCAGAGGACGGGACCCTCGATCCCTGGGAGTAGATGCTCTTCTCCAACAGTGGCCGACACAGGAGCTTCTCTATGTGTTCCCGCCCTGGCCCATGTTGGGCAGGGTGCTAGACCGGGTGGCAAAGCATCCGGGCCAGATAATCCTGGTGGGTCCGGACTGGCCCAGATGTCCCTGGTATGCGGACTTGATCAGGCTCTCAGTGGACGATCCTTTGCGGCTGCCAGTGGAGCAGGGCCTGTTGCATCAGGGTCCCGTGGTGATGGAGGATCCCTCCCCCTTTGGTCTTACGGCCTGGCTATGGAGCGGCAGCGTCTGAGAAAGAAGGGCTTCTCAGACAAGGTCATCGCCACTATGCTGAGAGCGAGGAAGCGCTCTACTTCTACTGCTTACGCCAGGGTTTGGCGTACCTTTCCAGCGTGGTGTGAAGCAGGCTCACTTTCTCCCTTCACTGCTCCAATTTCTTCAGTGTTGGCGTTCCTGCAAGAAGGTCTGGAGAAAGGCCTGTCGCTCAGTTCCCTTAAAGTCCAGGTAGCGGCTCTGGCTTGCTTCAGGAGCCGCCTGAAGGGTGCTTCCCTGGCTTCACAGCCAGATGTGGTGCGCTTTCTCAAGGGAGTTAATCACCTGCGCCCTCCTCTGCACTCAGTGGTGCCTGCGTGGAATCTCAACCTGGTGCTAAGAGCCTTGCAGAAGCCGCCTTTTGAACCCTTGTCAAGGGCATCTCTGAAAGACCTGACATTGAAAGCAGTCTTTTTGGTGGCTATCACTTCAGCCAGAAGAGTTTCCGAGCTCCAGGCACTCTCATGTCGAGAGCCCTTTCTGCAGTTCACTGAGGCAGGAGTGCCTATTCGCACAGTGCCTTCCTTCCTGCCCAAGATTGTTTCTCGCTTCCATGTGAATTAGCAGCTCTGTCTCCCTTCCTTTCGTAGGGAGGACTACCCAGAGGAATACTCTACTCTCAAATATCTGGATGTGAGACGAGTCATCATCAGATACTTGGAAGTGACCAATGATTTCCGGAAGTCGGATCATCTGTTTGTCCTGTTTGCAGGTCCTCGTAAGGGTCTGCAGGCTGCTAAGCCTACAGTGGCAAGATGGGTCAAGGAAGCCATTGCAGCAGCTTATGTGGCCGCGGGGAAGGTGCCGCCTATCCAGCTGAAGGCTCACTCCACTAGAGCTCAGGCGGCCTCGATGGCAGAGGCCGGGTCTGTCTCCTTGGAAGAGATTTGCAAGGCGGCAACTTGGGCATCGGCCCATACCTTCTCCAGGCATTACCGCTTGACTGTGGCTGCTCGGGCGGAGGCCCGGTTTGGAGCTTCAGTGTTGCGGTCAGGGATTTCTATGTCCCGCCCTGGGTGAGTACTGCTTCGGTACATCCCACCAGTCTATGGATTGATCAGCATGATGATATGGAAGGTAAAATTATGTATCATACCTGATAATTTTCTTTCCATTAATCATAGCTGATCAATCCATAGCCCCTCCCAGATATCTGTATTGTTTATATTCTGGTTGCATTTCAGGTTCAAGTTTAGTCTTCAGTTCCTGTTTAGGAGGACTTCGTGTTCAAGTTTTTCAATGGATTCTTCAAGAGTTGAGACGAATTTGTGTTACAGTGAGCTGCTGCATTCCTCTCCCCTCCGTTTTACGGGGATGGATTGAGACTTAAATTCTGCCGGCGCTCCCTCCCGCTTCGTGCGGCAGTAGGGCAGCTTTGTACCCCTCCCGCTTCGGCGGTGTTAGGGTCAGTCAGCTCCTCCCGCGGTTGCGGTTGCAGGATAAGCCAGATCCCCCCGCATTGGCGGGTGTGGTGTCCCTCCCCCGCTCCGCGGGGATGAGCTGGACGGATTCCCCTCCCCCACTTGTGTGGGGATGAGCTGGGTTAATTCCCCTCCCCCGTTTCGGCGGTGGTGAGCTGGGCAGAGTGTCCCTTTGTGGGTGTAATTCTCTAAGTGCTGAGTCCTGCGGATGGAGCTTGGATATCGACATACTGAGGAGTTTCCGGCAGCACATGACCACATATAGGGAGGCAAAAGGATTGCTCTCTATCTCCACCTGCTGGTAGATTGACACAACCCACCAGTCTATGGATTGATCAGCTATGATTAATGGAAAGAAAATTATCAGGTATGATACATAATTTTACCTTATCAATAATCTCAAAGAGCTCCATGACTTTCTCCATCTTCACCGTATCAAGTTCAAACCCCCAAAATACCAACTTAGTACAAGGTCCTTCTGACTTTTCTTCCACTAATGGAATGACAAATTCCACAGCCACAGACTGAAAGACTGCAATCAAATGCTCACACTCACCCAATTCCGCCCTACCTCCAAACAAAAATCACCCAAATAATGAATCACTGAACTGAAACTCACCCTCTCTTCTGTACCCCAGTGCACAAAAGTTGAAAAGGTTTCAAAATAAGAACACAAAATGGAACATCCCATAGGAAGACATCTGTCAAAATAAAACTGCTCTTCAAACTTAAAACCCAAAAGATGGAATGAGTGGAGGTGCGCTGGTAGCAAACAGAAAGCCGATTCAATATCAGCTTTTGCTAACAATGCACCTGACTTAATTGCCGCACCATTTCCACTGCCTTGTCAAAAGACGCATACTGAACTGAACATAGAGAAGGGTCAATAAAATCATTCCCACTACCGCCAACGGGGAAAGAAAGATTATGAATTAACCTAAACTTTCCTTTCTCCTTTTTTGGGTATGATGCCTAATGGCAAAATCACAAACTCCTCAAATGTGTTTGAATCAAGTGGACCAACAATTCTGCCTAAAGCAATTTCTTTACTCAATTTTTCTCATACTGCTGCAGTATGAGTCACTACTGAAACTGCATTTTTACAAGTGTATGACAGCCTAGGTCCTTTAAATGGAATTACAAGCCCTTTCAAAAGCAAATCTGCCTCATCCTTCCAAGGGTAAACCTTCAACCAAGGAATCATAGATGCAACATTAATGGGGGATGTAGCTCTGCCCAACAACCCTGTGCCAAACCGGCCTACCTGGTACACCTCTGCCTCTTCCCCACCCAGCTGGACAACATGTGACTGGGATTGAATTGCTACATCTACTCCAGCTATGTCTCAATCTACATCTTGAGCGATCACAGCGCCCTGAATTAAACTGAAAACACATCTGCAACCCTTGACTACTTCCTTGTCCATCAGGTACTGCTCCCCCTGCACTAGCAAGCCCTTGTATTCCAAAGTTAAAACGTCTGTACAATGGTCTCCAAAATCCTGCTGCGATGATCACCTCCTGCTCTATTCCTTTTCTTCACCAATGCTACCATCACATTTCCCTTCTGAACAGCCTTCTTACAACTTTTCTTCTGCTCCAAACTTTTCTTTCTGTTGTAGTCTAGTAATCTTAACACTCCCAACTCCTTCTGTGTTAGCCTTCCCTGCTTTCTCTTACTTTTTCCCTTTCCTTTCTCACCAGACTGCTTCTCTTGTATGGGTTGAAAAGAATGGTGAAATAATCAAAACCTCAAGGACACTTATATATGTATGTATCAATTATCAATTATCCAAAAACTGGAGGAAAAGACCTCATCCAAACTGGTACAGACAATGCTACTATGTAGACTTCAAGTGTGACCACTTACAGCTGTAACCATGGTAATCATGGGTTAGGCCGATGCTATATGATCCGACACATTGTGTTGCGAGTTGCAGGATCACTCCAACACCTAAAGACAGGATCGATTATGATGCAGTATGAAGAGTAGCATTGCCTTAATGCTGTGAAAATCTGACGTGGTGGAAAGAATCACCAAAAAGTACCTAAGCTAGTAAGCTGAGTGCTCTTTTGATTTCTACACATTTTGTTTTTTGATGTAATTAAAGAGACAGTTCAGTTGGAGGTTTCTCTGACCCATGATTACTTTTTGATACTTGGCTCCTTGCTCCTTGCTCTTTGCTCTCACAAGCCTGCAGGCACTTAAGGCAGTTAAAGAAAACATGGGCTTGTAGTCTGTCAAATGTTTGGTGACACATCAGTGTGTCCTGACATACTGGTTGAGAACCTCTGGTCTAGAGCGTAGCAGCTAAAATTTTGTGCCACGCTGAATATAGCCAGTTAACACTTAGCGCATATCTGGTTATATTGCGCAATATAACTGGCTATTCACCGATATTTAGCACATTGCCGACTAAGTTTGGCAGCCAAATTAGGTTGCCAAAATAGCTGGAATATCTTTGGGCAGTTTAAAGTTAACTGGCCAGCGCTGAATATCAGCTTGGCTGGTTAAATTTAAACAGGACAAAAAAACATCCTGATATTCAATGCCAGTCACTGGAAATGGACTGGCATTGAATATCTGGGATCAGTGCCTACCATGGGAGGCAGCATGGCTACCTCTCGTGGTCTCAATATCGGCCCCATAATGAATAATTGTGTAATTCAAATCAAACATATATGCTTCAAATTATCAAAATAAATAGGTAGTTTCTAAATCCCACTGCTGCTCCTTGTGATCTTGGGAAGTCACTTAACCCTCCATTGCCTCAAGTACAAACTTAGATTGTGAGCCCTCCTGGGACAGAGAAATATCCAGAGTACCTGAATGTAACTCACCTTGAGCTACTACTGAAAAAGGTGTGAGCAAAAATCCAAATAAATAAATAAAATCCTTACGTATAGTAAAAGGATAACAAAATAGGTGTCGATATTCAAAGAGATTTAACTGGGCAAGAGAGACTCCAGTTGTTGTGTATCATCTGGTTGTAAAGAAAGATGTGCTGATGAACGTAGGATGATGAGAGATAGTGAAATTGAATTGTTGACTTTTAGAATTTTTGGACACTTGACTATATCTTTTGCCAGAAAGTATTAATATATGAGCAGTCAAAGATCATATGAGCTAAGGTGCCATCATTTTGTTTACAATGCCAGCAAAGGGCTCCTTTTACAAAGCAACGGGACCTGTACTGCCGCTTTACTATGCGCATATTTGGCACTACCACCAGGCCACCGTGGGAGCACAATGGTAGTGCCTATCCCCAATGCGCACTATTTCCAGTGCTGAAAAAATACTTTTATTTTATTAGTGCTGTGGGCTTACCTGGCTAATTGGGCAGCCCTGTGTGTTGCCTGGTTACTGCTGGGTTAGCACAGGAGCCTTTACTGCCTCCTAAATATGTAGCGGTAAGGGCTTTCTGGGAAATGGCTGCACGGCAAGTGGTTCACTTACCACACAAGGCAAAAACCAGTAGAGGAACAAAAAAGAAACCTCTCACAGATGGTGTCCAAAAAGCTTCCTTTATTACAGTAAACTTCAAGAACAATAAAGGAGACCTGACACAACTTGTGTTTTGTCCCTCCTGGTCTGCATCAGGGGTCTAAAAAATAGAAAAATATACTCAAATAAAAACCTATAGCATATAAAGAAATTTAAAAAAAAAAACATAATTTTTTTTGGGGTCACGTGATGCTGTGAGCTAGGAAGGACGTGGAACTTTCTGCTGCTGGGAACCTTGCCCGAAAACTGAACTTTTAAAGGTGTCTCCGACCCCAGAAGATAGATAATCTAGGGCGCATTCGCTCCCCCAGTGTATGGACAAATATTTAACAAGATTGGCGATGGCGCAAACCGGAAGAAATACTAAGAAAAAAGAAGAGAAACCGAGACTTGGCGAATCCAAGATGGCGGCCGCCTCGCCGGCGAGTTCGCCCTCCCGCCCAGCCTCTGATTTCACGCTGCCAGAACTCACAGAAGCAGTGGTGGGTGCATTGGCCCCCCAATTCGATCAACTTTCTGCCAGATAACGGGTCTGTCGGCGCTCACGACGGAACTCTCACGTCGGGCCGGGGAGCTGGAGGCTCGGGTTGCGGAGGTGGAAGATGGTCAACAAAATAACTCGGGGGAGCTAGAAAGACTACAGCGCCTGGTCCAGGAGAACGTGCAGCGAGTAGAAGATTTGGAAAATCGCTCGCGCCGCGATAATCTCAGATTTGTGGGGTTTGCAGAATCTTTGGCAGATAAGGATTTAAAACGTACATTGGAGACATGGCTGCAGGCGCACTTCCCAGAGGCGGGTGAAGGCCGAGCGATCCGAATCGAACGGGCACATCGCGTAGGACCCAGGCCAACAAGAGAATCGAGGCCCAGAGTGGTGATAGCAAAATTTCACTGTTATGCTCAAAAAGCGGCAATATTGCGCCAGTATAAAAACTGCAGGGAAACTACAAAGTATGATGGGACTTTAATTCGTATCTTTCAGGATTACTCCGCGGCCTTGGCAGCGCAGCGACGAGCTTTTTCCACGGTTTGCACCTGCCTGGTGGAAAAAAAGTTTAAATTCACTTTGCAATATCCAGCAACGCTGAAAATCCTGGAGAACGGAACCTGGACAGCTTATACTACACCAGAGGCTGTAGCGGAATGGTTAAATCGTCATCAGACCTGATCCTGGAGGAATCACTAATCTATTCACTAGATAGTTTGACCATGCAATATGTGGATGGTGTACGTGGTTGGCGGTTACCGGTTGGATTCCTAGTTTGATTGAGTTCCAGAAAGTTTCTGTTGGATTGTTAATGATGACAATTGACTGTGACAAAAGAGTGAGACTGAGTTGAATGGTGAACAAGATGGCAGACCGGAGACACATGGCAGAACGGTTCAGGAATGGGCCGGACGAGGAAGATATCCACCTATCCTGTACTGTGAGCTTTATGGTTCTCTGGGATATGTGAGACACTATCTATGTAACATTTTTAAATTGAAAGAAGGGCGGGGTTCCTATGGCATCTAGACCTCTGCCTTCTGTACTCACTGGAACGGAGTGAAGTGAGTAAGATAGGCCAGACGATTAGTGGGGGGCAGATGGGGGGAGGGCAGGGGGGGGAGATAAAGAGGGGTGGGGTGGGAGGGAATAGAAGTAGGTGCGAGCAGAATGATGATAGGGAACCAAGACGGGCTGTGGGCTTAGGTAAAGCATGGTATATCTCTGTGTTGTTTGATATAAGGTGCCTTTGGTTGGGGCTGGGCAACCGGGGCATTATGTTCGCTTTGTTACATGTTAATTTGGTAATTTTAGGGGATTGTCCTGACTGAACCTTTAAGATTAGTGACCTGGAATGTGGCTGGGATTACTTCTCCAATTAAGAGATCCAAAATTTTAGCACACCTGAAGCGCCTAAAGGCTTCCATAGTCTGCCTACAAGAGACTAAACTCTCAGATGAGGAACACCGAAAGCTGCGCCAACAATGGGTGGGGGAGTGTTATTACTCCTCTTCCGGAGCTAGGCGGGGAGGAGTGGCCATACTGATTAGGAGAGGGCTCCCATGCACCTCTAAATTAATAGAACAAGACCCAAAGGGAAGATATGTCCTGCTCCATCTTAACATTATGGGACAGGAATACTACCTATGTGCTGTCTATGGGCCAAATGGTTATGACGCAGATTTTTTCCAGACTCTGATAAATCTAGGTCTTAAATATGATGCGGCCCCTTGGATTGTAGCGGGAGATTTTAACCAGGTGCTTGATCCGGACCTTGACCGCTCGACGGTTGGGGCATGGAGTGCACTACCCCGCAGTAAGGGATTGCCTTATCTTTGCAAATTAATGGACCTAGTGGACCCCTGGAGGTTACTATTCCCACAGAGGCGGGATTATACTCACCTGTCGAAGGCCCATAAAACCTGGTCCCGTATAGACTACCTGTTGGTTTCCACATCGCTTTTTTCTCGGGTAATTAATACAGACATGGCACCTATGGCGATCTCAGATCACACTCCAGTTTGGGCCGACATAGCACTGGGACACAATGTGGACAGATTTAAGTCCTGGAGGTTTCCATCCTACTTAGCTGAAGATAGAGACTTTGGCAATTTTCTAGTACAAAAATGGAACTTGTTTGAATCTGATAATGTAGCCCATAAAGATAAACCGACATTATTCTGGGAAACATCTAAAGCAGTCATGAGAGGGGAAATTATTAGTTACTTAAGTGCAAGACATAAAAAAATCTCCCAAGGTATACTTTTACTAGAGCGAAAATACCAACAAGCCAAACGTGCACACATACGCTGTAGAACCCAGACAAATTACGATAGTGTGATTGCGGCACAAGTGGCCCTAGACTCACTACTCCACGAACGTGCTAAGAAGCAAGCTTTTAGTCGTAAATATCACTATTTCAAATTGGGTAACAGACCTGGGAAATTACTAGCTAAAGTCGCAAGGGCTTGGTCAGAGAGGACATTCATCTCTACAGTGTTAGCACCTGACGGCTCTCGTAAATCTTGCCCTAAAGATATATTGACCATATTCCGAGATTATTTTTCCCGAGTGTACCAACCGGAAGCGCAACAGGGGGGACCACAATTAGACGATTATTTGAGAGATGCAGGCCTCCCGGTGTTGCCCCCCGCAGTTAGAGATCAATTGAATGCTCCCCTCCAGGCCCGGGAGATCCAAAAAACGATCAAGGGTTTATCTTTGGGAAAATCTCCGGGCCTGGATGGATTCTCTACAGAATATTATAAATTACTGTCGACCCAGCTGAGTGTCCCCCTGACGCTTCACCTTGAGACAGCGGTGGCAGCGGGGAGGCTGCCCAGGGACTCGAATGACGCTTTGATTGTTCTTATCCCGAAACCGGGCAAGCCAACTGACTTGCCAGGGTCTTACCGGCCAATATCCCTTCTCAATGTAGATGTAAAAATTCTAGCTAAAGTCCTTGCTGATAGGCTGGCCATACATCTTCCGACCTTAGTGGGAGACCACCAGGTAGGGTTTGTGCGAGGGAGACATCCAGGTCTAAATGTCCGTAGGGCCTTGATGGCGGTGGCGCACGCTGAAGCTACGGGTCACCCATTATTGTTGGCAGGCCTGGACGCTACTAAAGCATTTGACCAAGTAAACTGGGACTACCTCTTCCAGACACTTAAATACATTGGGTTGTCAGGGTGGTATTTACACGCCATAGATACATTATACACTGACCCTGGGGCCAGAGTCCTAGTGAATGGAATGTGTACTCCACGATTTCTGGTAAGACGGGGCACAAGACAGGGTTGTCCCCTATCCCCACTCCTGTTTTTGATTTATTTGGAGCCCCTGTTGCGCAACATCATAAAAGATCCAGAAGTGGGGGGAGTTCAGCTGCCACAACTTCATGTTAAAGTATTGGCTTATGCGGACGATATTCTCCTAGTGTTGACACATCCTCAGACATCGCTGACAATAGCTTTAGACCACATAGCAGAGTTTGGATACTACTCGGGGTTCCAACTCAACTCACAGAAATCTGAGGCGCTGCCGGTACCCCTTTCAGTGCGGGAACGCTGGGAGGGAAGGTTCCCGTTGAAGTGGACTACTGACCACCTGGTTTACTTGGGGATTAAATTGCCAGCATCACTCACACAACTTTACAAAATCAACTTGGCCCCCCTGTGGAAAGAGACACAGCATACCTTAGAAATGTGGCAGCGCCTTCCCCTGTCTTTGTGGGGGCGCGTAGCGTTGTACAATATGGTCTTGGTCCCCAAATGGTTATACGTGGTCCAGGTACTGTCTCTCTTCTTCTTACATAAAGATGAGCGGAAACTACATAGGCTATTAGCTAGATATCTATGGTACGGGAAAAGGCCCAGGGCTACATTAAAACAGACGTACCTTCCAATACATAAGGGAGGGTTAGGTGTACACAGTATTCAACGTATGTCAGTGGCGGGCTGCATGAGACACATTACAGATTGGTTTAGGGGCACATCCTATTTTTCTTTTCCTATTCCTGAAACTAAACTGGTGAGCAAGTATCACTTTAGCTATTGGTTGCATGCACCAACGGGCAAAGCACCTACTGCCAAAGGATACGCCCCTCTTTTTGCACCACTGAGACGTACATGGCGATGGCTGGGCAAAACTGGAGGGTTTGAGTGCCACTCTTCCCCCTTTCTACCGATTGGTGGCAATGCGGATTTTTCAGTGGGCACGGATACTGCGACTTTTCAGACATGGAGGGAGGGGGGGACAATATTCCTGTTTCAAGTATTAACAAAAGAAGGCAACTGCAGGTCTTTCACAGACTTGTGTGAGAATGCTGGACTTCCAGCACAGGCTGCCCTTTCCTACTTACAACTGAGTCACTACATTGCCTCCCTCCCCCGAACTTCGTTGACCTCACAGAGACGGAGACAAATCACAGACTTGCTAGATTTGGAGGCGCAGCTTTCGGTTCCTCTTAAATTTTACCATTTCAAACTCAAAGAGATCTGCCCGGAGATACCATATGACCAGATCGCTGGGGCCTGGACTAGAGAGTTGGGCTGTTCTATTACTGGCGTGATGGTACAGGCTAATTTGGCAATTGGATATAAGACCTTTAAAGATGCGACACTACAGGAATCTCAATATAAATTTAATATGAGAATATATATTTCGCCACACAGAGCGTTCAGAGCTGCCCTGAGACCTTTGGACGACTGTCCTAAGTGTGCGGGAGTTGGGGCGCATTTGGGACACATGTTCTGGTTGTGCCCTCCAGTCCGTGCCTTCTGGACACAGCTTTGTGCATTTGTCTCGACTGTCTGGGGGTTGCAGTGGTGCCCCTTACCTACTCTCTTGTTTGATAAATATAAGGTGAGAGGGAACCGAAGAAAGGGCATGTTACCATTCTTACGCAGGGCGACTGCTATGGGAAAGAAAACGATTCTATTGAATTGGATCTCATCGGAACCACCTTCGGTACCACGATGGCGATCCCTTATGATTTCCCTGGGTGCCTTAGAACGTAGGGAAATAAATGACTTAGCATCCCCAAAGGGAGACCGTCTGTTACAATGTTGGTTACTGTTTTGGGATACCCTGACCCCCACGGCTCGTAGTAGAATCTTGAATGGGTAAGCTCGCGGGGAGGAGGGCGGGTGGGAGGCGGGATGGTGGGAGGTTCGATGGGTATACTATGAAAAGTAAAATTATAGATGGCCAGTTTGACTATGTTGATGTACATCAGTTTATTGGAACACACTTGTATTGTAACGTTTTTTTTCTGCATCTAATGTCACTTGTATGCTTTGGTCGTCAATAAAAATGATATATAAAAAAAAAACAAAAAAAAAACATAATTTTTTTAAAAATACATTTTAAAGAAAAAAATAATAATATATGTAAAAAGATATATACAAAGAGACTTAAGACATATAAGGAACTTAAGACGTATAAAGCTTACATAATGTGTAAAAAAGAGTTCCTACTTAGGAATTTGTCATATTTTACATGTTCCCTGAAAAGATAATAAAAGAAAAAGTCTCCTATTGACAATACAAAACAAGATGTAAAATGTAAAATTTTTGTTCTTAAAGAGACACAAAAACAACTTGTCATAAATTGCTGTCAAAGTACCATACAAATAAACATCAAATATGTGAACAAATCATGTTGTAACATCTTATAAATATCATACGATCTGAAAATAATTAAGTGAACATCATTTTGCATGGCAGAAAAGATGACATCTAGTATGGCTTACCACATGACCATTTCCTTTTTCAAAAAAATAAAGCATTGGCTTATCAGCTTATTAGGCCTCTAGTGCTAACAGATTTTCAGGAATCTCAAAATAAGCATAACATAAACATGAGTATCTTCAAAGCTCAGCTGGCTGTGGGATCACCAGGCCACACTTTAGAGGCATATTTTCAAAGCACTTAGCCTTCCAAAGTTCCATGAAGTCCAGGGTTAAAAAAAAGTTCACAGAGCTGACCAGCAGGTGGTGCCATTAAGCTATATTTCATTTAAAACAAAAAACCAAAACAAAAAAATAGCATTCAGTGCAGATTTTCTTCCACTTAAAGATTAAATCAATCTAATAAACAAAGCATACACATACGCAGATTGTAAGAACTCAATGACAGGATATTAACATTGTTTCCTCCTAAGAAAAAAAAAAAAGGAATTAAAAGCTGTACATCATTTCAGAAATCTGGATAGCAGAACGGATGATAAAATAGTGGTTAGGATGGTGGACTTTGGTCCTGGGGAACTGAGGAACTGAGTTCGATTCCCACTTCAGGCACAGGCAGCTCCTTGTGACTTTGAGCAAGTCACTTAACCCTCCATTGCCCCAGGTACAAATAAGTACCTGTATACAATATGTAAGCCGCATTGAGCCTGCCATGAGTGGGAAAGTGTGGGGTACAAATGTAACAAAAATAAAAAAATATTTCCACAAAGGCATTCAGGAAGCTGCCAGTCCTCTCGATTCTTATAACAGGGATCCCAGAGAATCCCTGAGAGGAGGTAATTGGCATCTCGCTCTCTTCCTAGCTTTCTCAAATGAGCAACAGACTTTGGGCTTGAGGTGATCCATAGTAAGAGAACTAGACCTGAGGAGTTGATCTGATGCTCTCTAGGGAAGTCTGTGCTGGAATCCAGTTGTGGTTCAGCTGCTGGCAAGTGTACTGGGGGGGGGGGGGGGGGGGGGGTGCTCAAAATTCTGGTACTGCACTAAACAGCACCGGAAAAATACTACCACAACAGTGCGATGAAGCTACAAAGTAGTAAATTGAATACGAATCAGAGAAAATGTTTCTTCACTTGTGTAATTAAACTCTGGAATTCATTGCCAGAGAATGTGGTAAAGGCGGTTAGCTTAGTGGGGTTTAAAAAGGGTCTGGACGGCGTCCTAAAGGAAAAGTCCGTAGACCATTATTAAATTGACTTGGGAAAATCCACTGCTTATTTCTGGGGTAAGCATCATAAATGTATTGAGCTTTTCTGGGATCTTGCCAGGTATTTGTGACCTGGATTGGCCACTGTTGGAAACAGGATGCTGGGCTTGATGGACCTTTGGTGTGTCCCAGTGTGGCAAAACTTACGTACTTAAAGATATCCCTAATGCTCAACGCTAATGACATGCAAATTTAGGCACATTGTTAGCATTGAGCATTAAGGACTTCTGCTCTTAAGGGTGTGCCCAAATCGCCAGGGAGGGAGGAGGAACAAGTGTTGGTTGCCCAGCATCCTGGTAAGGAAGAGCTACCCAACCCAGGCCTTAATACTTGTAAGGGCTGAAATGCTTTAATCTTTTGAAAAGTTACTACTGTAGGAAAGCATGACTGCTCCTGTGCTCTCCCAGCTCACAGACCCAGAGCCTCTATCAACAGCATCATGGCTGAAATAAGCTTGCACAGCCCAGTGATACATACAGCAATGTGTAAAGCCAGCAGCTAAACCCGAACTGTGCAGTGGGTACCTTTATACCACCCTGTTCTGCTCTTCCACTGCTCTTCCCCCTCAGTCCAGCATCTCCTTCTCTCTTCTCCCTCCCCCTTCTTCTTCCCCACACCCTTTTCAGCCCAGTACCTTAAAAGGTGAAGAACAAAAAAAAAACTTTTTTTACTTGATAGCTTTTTAATTTATTTGAAAGCATCCGATATGTAGATATAAATATCATGAAATAAAATTGAATATCATTAAAACTGCTTAAAAAAATTATTGTAGCTGGTGGAAACAGCACTAATAAAGGCTATATTTTGTGCTCCTTTTTCTACATTGTTCTATACAATACAGTAATAGATGGCCAAGTTTCAGTGAGGGTATCCTGTTTACTGATGGGTTCATCTTAACTGTTGTTGTAATCTGTCTTGAGAAGCCTGGTGTTATAAAGATTGAAAGTAAAATTAAACTCTTCTTTCATTGGGGCACATGGAATCACACCTTCACCTCATCTCTTTGTACAAATGGATTATTCTGTTTTGAGCATGTTTCAGGGACAAGTGGTTTTCATAAGTCAAAATAATAAAAAAAATATTTTCTTTCATGCAGATATCTCATTTGTGCTTTAAGCCCCTCATGCAGTCCATTGGTTTCCTTATATTTTGTCCTTGTGATGACTTATACTGTGCCAAAACCTGCCTCCCCCCTCCACAGTAATGCCGCCATTCCCCTCCAGCGTACTAGAGTCCTACCTTGCCGCCTGCCCTGGTGGTCTAGTGGCCTCTGTGGCTGCAGGGCAGGAAAGAATCCCACTCTTTCCTGCCTGCTGCCGCTACTTTGTCTGTAGCATTCTCCACTTTTCTCTTCTGTGCTGCGGGCACTGCCGCCGTATTTTCTCAAAATGGCTGCCAAGACTACTGTAGCCTGCTTTTGATGATGTAAATTTTTTTTTCATTTAACAGGGGAAGTGATTCCCCCTACATTCCAAGAAAAGATTTTGAACACCATTAAGTAATCTCCTTAGAAAGGAATAGTATCGCAGATATGGTAGAAGTCACAATATTGGGATGTTGTCCCAGCTTCTGACATGCCAACCACAGCAGCCCATGCAGGTGACACCAGGTAAACCATGTCACACTCAGGAAGGGGGAGAGGGAGTGAGGACAGGGGATAAAGAGAGAGTGTGCAGGAGGCAGTGAGGTTAAATGTTGGACTCCTGGAGGGAAGGGAGGAAGACATGTTGAGAGAGACAGAGAGAGAGAGAGAGAGAGAGCATGCAGGAGGCAGAGAAGGAAAAATGTTGGACTTGTGGAGGGAAACGAGGGAGAGATGTTGGATGGAGGGGGAGAAATGAGGAAGGGAGGAAAAAATGTCACACTTAGGGGGAGGAAAGGAGAGATGACTTGAGGGAGGGGAAAAAGGGAGGGAGAGATGTCGGACCCCAGGGAGGGGTGGTGGAAGGGAAGGAAGGAGAGATGTCAGATTTGGTGGAAGGGGGACAGAGATGGAAAGATGGACTCGGGGGAACAGGAGGGAAGAAGGGAGAGATGGACTCAAGGGGAGGAAGGGAGAGACGGGTTTGGGGAATGGATGGGCAGGCAGAAAGGGGAAAGAAAGAAATGGGCTCAGGTGAAAGGAAGAGGGGGAGGAAGGGGGAGAGGGAGAGATGGTATCAGTGGAACAGAAGGGAGGGGAGAATGGGGAGATAGGCTTGAGGGAATGTGAGGGAAGGAAGGGGAAGAGGGAGAGATAGGCTCAGGTGAATGGAAAGGAGGGAAGGAAGTAGGAGAGGGAGTAGATGCTGGGCTACAAGGGTAGAGCGAGTGATAAGGAGAGGAGTTGCTAGAATGATTGATCCATGTGGGAGAGGCCATGGGAGAGTTGCCAAGGAGATAAGTGAGAGGAGGTTACTGAGTACAGAGGGTAGAAATGAGGTAATGGGGAGCAGGTAGGAGGCTGGGAAATATGAGAGCTGGGGATGAGGCAGATAAAAAGTGAAAAGGAGTAGAGCGAAAGGGTGAAATTTGACTGGACAGAGAGGCAGAAAAGTAAAAAATGGAGGAGAAAGTTTTAAGGGAAAGATCAATATTTCAGAGACAAGCAGAGGGGTTCTTTTACTTAGCCACGGTAAAAAGTAGCCTGTAGTAGTGTAGGCGTGTGTATTGGGCGTGCACCGGGCCAGTTTTTACTGCATCTGCAAAAAAGATCTTTTTTTAATGGGATGGGAAAAGGGCATGTGGTCAGTGGCGTAGCAAGGGCGGGGTGGTGGGGGCGGTCCGCCCCGGGTGTCAACGGGTGTGGGCGGGTACTCCATCCACCCCCCCGGCGCAGCGCCTCTCACGCCCCCCGACAGTCCCCACCTGCCTACCAGCTGAGCTCCGGCCGGCACCTCCAATCTGCAGCGCTGCTGACTTTAAATGAAGAAAACCGCCGTCTCGTCATTGGCCCTTCACTACTGAGTCCCGCCCTCGAGGAAATAGGAAGTTATATCAGAGGGCGGGACTCAGTAGTGAACGGCCAACGACGAGACGGTTTTCTTCATTTAAAGTCAGCAGCGCTGCAGATTGGAGGTGCCGGCCAGAGCTCAGCTGGTAGGCAGGTGGGGACTGTCGGGGGGGAGTGAGAGGCGCTGTGCCGGGGGGGGGGGGGCGGGGGTTAGGGTCCACGCCAGGGGGGGTGCCGACGCCAGGGGGGGTGCCATTCCACGCCGGGGGGGGGGTGCCATGTTGCACTGCACCTGGGGGGGGGGTGCGCGCAGCGGCGATCCGCCCCGGGTGTCAGCCAAGCACGGAACGCCACTGCATGTGGTAAAACTGAAACCAGTGTACACGTAAAACTGGCCTGAGCCCTTAATGCCACCCACTGATCTAGTGGTAAGGACTCATGCACAACACGTGCGGTGACTGGTTGGTGTGCGCCAACTGCCGGTTACTGCCGGAAATGACATGCTGGGAGGAAATAAATAAAGAAATCATCCAGGCATTATGAGCGTGTACCAAATCTAAAATCACCACCAGGGGACACGGTAGCCTGACGGTAGTCTCATTTAGGCGCATGCTGCATGTGCGTAGCAGCTAACGAGTCTTTGTAAAAGGGCCCCATAGTGAGGGAATGGAACAAGACAGGAGGAGAGATGAAAAGTAACAAATGGACAGTGGCCACTGGAAACAGAATTAGCAGAAAACAGGACAGCAGAAAAGAAAAAGTTGAACTAATGTGATGGAAAAATAAAATGCCCAGACAATAAAGGTAGAAAAAAGTGTTTTATTTTGAGTTTATTAACTGTAATATGTTATTTTTGGAAAATGTGCATTGCAGATGTCTATGTATTTTGTTCAGTATAAAAGGAAATACATTTGTTTTTGTCTCTCCAGTGTTTCAATAGCCGCTGGGGAAAGGAGAAAAAGACAGAGGGCTACAAAGAGTATGAGGGATAAAAAACGTGACATAGATGAGAAAGAGAGGAATAGGAGGTAAAAGGGGGAATGGGAGCCTAAATAAGGGGGTAAGACATAAGAAAGGGCCTGAAGGTAGAGAAGGGATGAATAACAGGGAAGGAACAGGGATTGATGAGGAGATGAAAGGCAGAGATTGGGGAGGCAATGAATACAGAGGGTGGAAATGGGAGACTAGAAAATGGGTGAAATTCAGGGAATAGGAGACTGAGGAATGAGAGCAGGGTGCGAATGGGAGGAGAAGAGAGGAAAACGTGCGAAGTAGAAAGCTGATAAGTTGTTGAAAAAGGAGACCGAGGATTAGGGGAGAGGGGCGGGGGGGGGGGGGGGGGGGGGGGTGAAATCTAGTCAAAGGTACATAAAATGGCAGATGAGAGAAATGGAGACAAAAATGAAACTGAAGGATCAGTGTCAGAGTCAGGTATAAGGAAGAAGACAGGACAGTGAAGAAACTGAAAATGGAAATGAGATCCTGGAAAGGGACTTAGAGAAAAGCAACATAAGGAAGTAGTGAAATGAGACCAGGACCAACCCAACTGGAAACAATAAATGGTCAGATAACAAGGATAAAAGCAAATTTATTTTTGATATTTAGAGAAAGTTAACATCAGCTTTGAAAATGTGCACTTCTTGTATTTCGTTCTGTCCTGAAGGAGATACATCTCCGTTTCCACAGTCTGGTTTCTTTTTTTTTTTTTCATTTCATTTTTTTCCTACATTAAAGTTCTAGTTTATAATCTTATACATATATATTGCTAAGTAATGGCTTGTGTTTTGCTTGTGTAACAGGGATGAGGGATTCAGTTGATATATAGGTTTTGTATAGGAATCTGTAGCAGTCTATTTTTTGCAGCTGAAAAAGAGCCCATCACCCCTGTAATTACCCAGTCCCTGAAGGGTGGCCTAGCATTTGAGTACCGGCACCTTTTTTGCTAGGAATAATGCACTGCTTACATCACACAGTATCTGGTAGCGGAGGGAGTTTGTGTTGCTATCATTGATTTGAAACCAGAGTTTCTGTGCTGAGTTGTAAAGTGAAACATTCTTCTTCTGTACCCCTTATTAGAGTTTTATTGGTTAATCTAGGAATGCCCATGTGAATGAACAATTATATTAAATATATGTTACATACAATTGACTTCTCTGTGAGTACTTGTGCTCCTTACCATAGGCCTCACACATTTTCAGTTAGGCCCTAGTGACCACCAGTACCAGAGGGCTCAACCATCGTAGAAAAGATTGGACATTTTTCTTGTGTGTGGTTCATCTCTATCAGGCTGTTCGATTTTGGTTTTATGTGCCTATAATATATAAATAAATAACTCATTTATATGTATTTTCATGATTGTGTAATAATTGCTTAATTATTTTCTATGACTCCCAACCCCCTTACTCCCTGACTGTAGTTTTGAGAAGCCAGGGGTGGGTAGGTGCCTCAGGCAGCAGATTGCCTTGGGCTGCCCCACCTCAAATGCTCATGAAGGTGTAACTGTTGCGGTACCAGGTTTAAAAAAAAGTTCGTAGGTCTCTCTCCAACAATTATTCAGGGAGGCCAACGAGGTGGAGGCTGTTGTGCTGTGAATGATTCTCTAGGTCGGCGACCTTCTGTTCAAGCTCGGTGATCCGTGTCTGCAGCTGCTTTTGGGTCTGAATGAATGTGTAGGCCCTGTCCTCCAGCTCCCCAGTCTTCTGGAGCTGCGCATTCAGCTATAATCTGAAAGTATCCAAGTGCTCAAGTGCCTCCTCTGCTCTATCATACAATTGCTGGAACTTCTTATCTAATGCTGCCTCCACCACCACAGTGAGTTCGGCAGTGAGCTCAGAAGTCTAGGCCAAGTTAATGGAAGGGTTGGGTGGGGAACGCGGAGCTCCCATCTTGCCCTCAGTAGGTTGCTGCTTGTCCCACTCTTTCCTTAAGCTTTTTGACACCATATAGTGACCCTCCGGCTCACCACGGAATTGAGGGATAAGCAACACATTCCAGGAGTTTGCCCGCTAATCAGGAAAGAAAAAGCGGATTAAAAAAAATGCAGATTAATATCACGGGGAAGCAGGTCACAGAAGAGCTTTACTTTTTAGTGACCACTCTCTCTCATCACATCACGTGACCCCCCCCCCCCATGCCACTGCTTCTAGATCTCTGCTGAGATTCACAGTCACGTAGGCATGGCTGTCAGCCCTATAGCGTGGAAGAAAAGTGTCTGTAGTTGCTGAAGCTGGAAAGAGCTGGAATTGACTTCTTAAGCAGATTAGTGACAAGGAGCCTTATCTGACCCTGGAATTCCCTAGTACAACTGGGCTGAGAGTATAAATTTAGTTGCATCTCTGCAAAGAAGAAGAGAGAAAAAGTGCAATTGATATGCTCGACCAGAAGATGAATATTGATGAGCTCTGATTTTAGATGTGCTGTTAAATACACTTAGATGCTCTCCTTCATCTGCTGGGGTAGGGCACTGGCTGGATTTGTTTCATGCAGAGACAAATGAGAATAAAATATCCCCCAGGTAAAGACATTCATTGAGATTTATTATCTGTTGCCATGTCATTTGACAGTACTGAAATAGGCAAAGATCACTGTCTGTCCTTCTATTAAAAGGTTAATGATTCTTGGACCATGAATACATTTGAAATGAGCTGGTTCAGTTTTGCTCCAGGATGCTAATAGTAGATGATGGGCCAGATGAATAATTGCACTGTGGGGACTGTGTGCTATGGAAGCAACTTCTCGTTACCGTAGGCTTGACTGCAGTTCTATCAAGCATTGTGTATGTGTTATTTGAAGTCTGAACACTTGTCGTTTTCCAGTCCAATCCATGTAAGTGATCCATCATTCTCCCACCCGATATTCTATACTCTTCATGTAATCGGATTTTGAATTTATATACTGAATTCCTTGTCCATTAAAGGACCGACCAATATGGCTTACAATAGTTTAAGAATTACACAATCAAATACAACGTAAAAATGCAAAATACATAAAATATAATCAAGTGTCTCCTAAAGTACACACCAATTAATACATACTTCAAAATATACATTATATACACAGTTCATAAAAAACAAATTAATACAATTCATTCAAATATAGTACTCTCCTACTTTGATTTTAGTGCAATCATCATACCTTCATGCCTATCATGAATATTTTGCCAGGACATTTGTAAAATGTGGCTTCTGGTACATCTGTTGCGCTTCTCTGCATGTCTGCTTCAGCCAGTCATCTTCTCATAGGACTGTATTGTGCCCCTGATCACATGATTCTGAATGCCAATTGCAGTGCAGAAGGGAATTTGACCAATCAGAAGCTGGAGAGGACAAAGGCTTCAAATCTGCCTGGACCTGGAGGAAAAGAGAAGCAGAAGTGATGCCTGTAACTCTGTCCAATTAGGCCTGGTATTCATCAGGGCTTGAAAGCAGGAGATAAACAGCCAGCTTGCCATGAAATTAGCTATAATTCACTAGGAGCTGCAGTGTTAATTTTCTGCTGAGTTCTTTTTCTTGCTGGGCTTGCTGAAACCTTCTGCTCTACATCTGTGATCTGTGACTGGAGCACTGTTCACTGCAGTCTACACATGGAGGATAAAGGCCTCAGGGAGTGGAGCGCAGAATGCCACTTGGAAGGTGTCTTTGGGAGGGTGGGTAACCCTTCACTTATTGCACACAGGAGAAGAGACTTGTGTTGGGGTCTTGTAGAAATTAGTGAATCCTTAGATTACCCCATTGCCATCATCACCACCTTAAAAATTCATCTGCATCATACTGAACCTATGGATTACAGCTAAGCCCAAGTTCTGGGTTTCCACATTTTTAACTTGTGAATCCTCAGTCCCATCAATGCACCCCAGGGACAGAAGAGGCATCCCTTTATTTATTGGGATTTATTAACCGCCTTTAAGAAGAGATTCACCCAAGGGCAGTGTACATAGGTACAGTTTAACATCAAACTTACAATTTTGTTAACACCATAATAGTAAAATGAACAAGTATAAATGTAAATCTTCTTCCCCCTTTCCCTCTCTAAGTTCCCCCAACTGTTTCGTACCATACATATACCTCATTTATACCACAATATCACTTTGTATTCATTCATACTTTGTATTTGTTCAAACCGTAATCGGCTAACACTGTTAACGGTTATATGTAAGCCACATTGAGCCTGCAAAAAGGTGGGAAAATGTGGGATACAAATGTAACAAATAAAAATAAAATAAATACAAGAGAACCTTATGAGACTGGGAGACTGGGTATCCAAATGGCAGATGACGTTTAATATGAGCAAGTGCAAAGTGATGCATTTCGGAAACAGGAACCCGAACTATAGCTATGTAATGCAAGGTTCCACGTTAGGAGTCACCGACCAGGAAAGGGATCTCGGCCTCATCGTTGATGATATGTTGAAACCCTCTGCTCAGTGTGCGGCAGTGGCTAAGAAAGCAGATAAAATGTTAGGTATTATTAGGAAAGGAATGGGAAACAAAAATGAGGATGTTATAATGCCTTTGTATTTCTCCATGGTGCGACCGCACCTCAAATACTGTGTGCAATTCTGGTCACCACATCTCAAAAAAGATATATGGAATTAGAAAAGGTACAGAGAAAGGTGACGAAAATGATAAAGGGGATTGGACGATTTCCCTATGAGGAAAGGTTAAAGCAGCTATGGTTCTTCAGCTTGGAGAAAAGACATCTGAGGGGAGATATGATAGAGGTATATAAAATAACAAGTGCAGTGGAACGGGTAGACGTGAATCACTTGTTTACCCTTTCCAAAAATACTAGGACTAGGGAGCACACAGTGAAGCTAGAAAATAGTAAATTTAAAATGAATTGGAGAAAATATTTCTTCACACATCGTGTAATTAAACTCTGGAATTCATTGCCAGAGAATGTAGTAAAAGCAGTTAGCTTTGCGGGGTTTAAAAAACATTTTGATATTTTCCTAACAGAAAGTCCTTAAGCCTTTATTAAAATCGACTTGGGGAAAATCCACTGCTTATTTCTAGAATAAGCAGCATAAAATGTATTGTACTGTTTTGGGATCTTGCCAGATACTTGTGACCTGGATTGGCCACTTTTGGAAACAGGATGCTGGGCTTGATGGACCTTTGGTCTGTCTCAGTATGGCAATACCTATGTACTTATGAATATCAACTGCAGATGTAGTCCCCTTCTGTAACGGGGACTAAATGTCTGTGAACTTGCCATGCCCTTGTCCCACCTAATACACACCCAGACTGCATCCCATTGCCATTTGCAGGCACCTGGGTTTGACATGTGCTTATCCTGGCATTTTAAAACAGGGATTTAGATGTTTATGCAAGATAAACTTTTAAGTGCCAGTTTATGCACATATCAGATGTGAATAGGGTTTGTAAAATGGGGGCCATAATATTGAGTCATAACCCAACATTCCTTTGAAAAGTGATGAGCAGGGCCACCGAAAGACATAGCCGGGCCCGAGCCACAACCGGACCGTCACATGCCGCCTCCTCCCCCATTTGCGCCGCAGCTCCCTCCCACCCGTCTGCCCCCTTACCTTTCTGTTTCTGCTTCAAACTAGGGGCCCCTGTGTAGGCCCAGGCAAGCCTCTTCCTTCCTGCTTCCATGATCTGTCCTCCCTTGCTCCTATCTGTACCAGGAGTCACAACCTGGATGATTGCATTAACATGATATCGTGCTAATGCCATCATCTGGGTCCTGGGCTGCACACAGGATTAGGACAGGAGAGTCCAGGAAGCAGGCAGGCAGGAAGAAGCTTGCTGGCGCCGTGCCTGGGCCCCCCTTGAAGGCCGTGCCCTGGGAATTTTGCCCCCATGCCCCCCCCCCCCCCTTGGTGGCCCTGATGATGAGTTAAATATTTTTAAATTCATCAATCAGGAAAATCAACCAAGTAGACAGGGGAAGCACACTTTGCTGCTTCACTGACTGTCAGCTGCATATGTTCACAGTTGATGTAGTGGGAGCTTTTGCTGATCGCATCACTTTTCAGTACATCATTTTGCTGCGCTTTGCTGCAGTGGTAGGTCTGTGCAGTAAGCATATCTATATGTAAAATCCCAGGCAAGATCATCCTGAAAATCAGATGTAAATAAAGAGGTCAGAACCTGGCTCAGTGACCCATTTTGTAAGGCTACATGAAAAGTCTTTTGTTATTTATTACCAAGAAGCCTTAAAGGACATTTATTTGAAACAAACAGAAACATCGAACTGAAGCTGTGCCTTTTTTTCTCACTCTCTCTAATCTTGAGAAGAGGAGGGGGATAGAGAATCAAAGTTTGTTACCGGACAGTCCTGTTTTTTTGTTTTTTAAAGAAATTGTCAGATATGGCAACTGTACTCTGGGTCTTTATATCCACAACTCAGTTTTAGCACTGTTTAATTTTAGCTTACTGTGTAACCATCCATCAAATTGCTGGATAATTTACAAAAAAATTGTATATTATCTGAATAAATAAAATAATTAAGCCCAACTCTTTCAATTACACATGCTAAAGGCTCCACATATGACTTGGGAACCTAAACATGCCAGGCTTGTAGGGAAGTTCTTGTTAAAATGGCTCTCCCAGTTGACAGCCTGTGCTTGGTAATTCCTAGGACTGGAGGGTAATAATCTCCTATGGGTTTAGAAGAGGGCTGCTGTGCTGACTGCAAACTCTGACAATCCCCAGTAGGCCTCATTGGTTCACATTCAAACAATCAAACTTTAGTTTTTGGTTTCAGTTTCAGCTTCATCAGAAACCAGGTGATAAGTTTTGGTTTTAGCCAAAAATATTTAGGCAGTTTTGGTAGCAGTTTTTGTTTTGGCCAAAACTGAAAAAAAAAAAAGAAGTTTTGGCCAGCCTCTACTGCAGACTGCATTAAAATGCAGTTTAATGTGGTCATTAATTACCTCACAGCCATACTTAAAAAAAAAAACATTTCTCATGTGTGATTAGCATGGAAACTTTTCGCCAGCTCTGGAGCAGCAGAGAAGGGTTGGTTGAGAGGAGAGGTGTCTAGCAGCACCCCTCCTCTCCCTCCAACTCAACCACCCTGCCTCAGACGTTTTCATACTTGTCCTCAGCCTCTCTCCCTAGGGTTACCATATGGCTCCAGAAAAAGGAGGACGGATTGAGCCAGCCGGGTTTTACTTCCATTGCTTTCAATGGAAAGCAATTGAACCAGCTGGGTTTTACTTCCATTGCTTTCTCCCTCTCCCTTACCCCCTTCCCCTAATAAAAAAAAAATAATACCCTAGTGGTTTAATAGTCCCCCCTTCTGACCCAACCTGGCCCATAGTTTGGATCATTGCCCCCCCCAACCCTTTCTTCTGATACTTCCACTCCCCTTCTCCCAACATAAAATAAAATGCCTTGGTTATCCATTGCCCCCTAGTTCCCTCTGTTGCCCAGGCCCAAAAAATGCCCTAGTGGTTGAATGGCTCCCCTAGCCCCCGTTCCTTCCCCTCCCCAAAGTTGTAAATGCCCTAGTGGTCTAACGGAAGTCTGCCCCCTGACCACCTTACCTCGTATGAGGCAAGAGCACCCTCACTGGTAGGAATATAGGTAGAGGACTCCTGCTTAACTTAGAGGGAAAAGGAGACCTACATCCTGGCTCATGAGGGTTTATGGTATGATTTTAATGTTTCACTATAGTCCCTTTGGAGTGAGAAGAGGAGAGAATGTTATGAAGACTGGGTCAGCTAAGATGTTGGCAGAGAGGAACAGCTGGATATTATAAAAAACCACAGTTGTCCATCCAAAAGTGGATGAAAATAGGATTTGGGGTCTTCCCAATGGAAGAAGGTGCAGGAATCCAGCGGAGTTACTGGCTACCAGATTGTCTTTCATGTCTGTGAGTTTCAATTTTATAAACTGTACTAAGAACTTTTGTCTTTTTACTGCTGTTCATTCTGTCTTCCCCAGTATTTTTCTCTTGAACACCCAAACCAACAAACACACAGAGAACCAAAACAGATATAGATACATGCACACAGATGCCCCATCCATGCACACACAGACACCCCAGGGATATGGAGTTTTGTATGACCTCATCTACCCCCTCCCAGACCCAGTGCCATGAAGAAGATGCCCCTCAGGGTTACACAACTCTTGCACATCATGATGGTTGCAATACTGCATATTGAATATCCTCAGACCTGATGCCTCTGAAGAAAGTCAAATATCAGGTAATTATTTTTCATTAAGAAATAAACAAAATGCTAAAAGAAATATGTGTGATGTTACCAGAAATAGAAATGTGCATGATTAGAACTGCTGAAACAGCAGGTGGTATGAAAAATTAGCAGAATGGGGAATTGTATGTGAAATGTTTAAATTCTCTCATATACATATTGTTGAAAAATGCTTAGTAGTGGAGGATTTGTAACACCTGCCTCCTAATAATAATTTAGCATCTTTACAGTCTGCACTAATTATATTTTATTGGTTCTAAAAGGTCAGCCAATAAAACTTTATTATACTGCAAGATTTCAAACTGCAAAATTATTCCATTAGGGGCCTTAAAAAAAAAAAAAAAAAGAAAGAAAGCCTTATATGTTCCCCGTCTCTGAACTTTTTTTGCACAAGCAGACTTTCAGGGCATTAGATCCATTGCTGAGATACCAGCCCAAGATTCTCACAATAAGTATGTATGAAATGTACTTCATACACTGGAGGCTGTGCACCATCTAGTCTCTCACCTGTTAGAGGCAGAGTGATACTGCTTGGCTCCTCTGCTACACCAGTATATGTAGGATGTGCAGGTTTGGTTTTGGTGTTCAAGAGAAAACTTGATTTCCTGGTGAATACTGGGGAAGACAGAATGAACACGTAGGAATCCTGTTTAGAAGGAATCGATCCAAAGAAGCTTAGTAGAGACAAGATGGCAACACTGGAAAGCAAAGCCAGTATGGAGTGGACTTCTAAGGTCTGTGCCTTGATTGTGGCTGGATAGAATTGGATGGGCTGGAATGGAGCTTATCAAGGGCTTAGATAACAACTTCAAATGTTTTTGAAAAAGGATAGTGCCAGGCAGACTTCTATGGTCTTTGCCCTGAAAATAGCATGGACAAATCAAGTTCAGGTATACATATGTTGTATCACCTCATACCTTATATAATGAGTTTATCTCTTTGGGCAGACTGGATGGACCGTATAAGTCTTTATCTGTCGTCATCTACTATATTACTATGTTTTGTTCTGACTCTGCCTGCCAGGAGGGGGGGTAAATCTCACTGTAGACTGGTCTAGCAAAGACAAAGAGGCATACTGGTTTAAATGTTATAGTTCTTGAGCTAATATAATTGGCAGTATGATCATAGTGGTTTCCCTTTTTCACTTATCTGTGTTTGGATAAGGTTTAAGGTAGAAAGCTGAGTGCAGATAGCACTCCTGTGTATCCTTACATGGGAGAAGCTTTGGAGGTAGATTCGTCACTGGGCATAATTAAGAGCCAACTATAAATCTCATCTACATCCCAAAGAAACCCAAGTCTCCCACCTCACACAGGTGATTATGAAGTTGCCCTTTACTATTCTTGGAGATGTGCCCATGTACCTGACTTTCTTCTAAGGTAGGGAAGTTAATAAATGAGAGTAAATAAATAAATAAATAAATAATTGGACAGTATAGTCATTCTTATTTTCTTAACAGTGGTGAGAAAACAATCCGACTGGTGAGAAAACAATCCGACTGAACGTTTACTTGGTGATGCTGGCTACCTATTACCACACAGTGGGGCTCATTTTTGAATGTGGCATAAACCAGCAGATGGACATTTTTCTCACCAAAACGTCCAAATTGCTATTTTTAAAACCTATTTTTAAGAAGTTTTTCTATGTTGTTCATTTGCAGTGCATCCAAATCTCAAGGGGACATGTTGGAGGCATTTTAAGGTGGAGATTTGGGCGTTCCTAAGCATGGACGCTTTTCTGCCATAATGGAACAAAATTCAAATGTCCAAGACTAAAACCAAGACCTATTGTAGTGATGCACAGTTGGGTACAGTAGGTTTTTGGTGGGTTTTGGAGGACTCACACTCAGGGGCGTAGCCAGACTTCGAGGGAGAGGGGTCTCCAGAGCTCGAGGTGAGGGGGCACATTTTAGCCCCCCTGCCCCCGCCGCCGCCGCTGCCACCACCAACTTTGACGACCCCTGCCAACGACCCTCTCGACCCCCCTCCTGCTGTCAACCCTCCCCCGCCGCCGTCGTCATCACCGTGGGCTACCTTTGCTGGCGGGGGACCCCAATCCCTGCCAGTCGAGGTCCTCTTCTTCCTGTGAAGGCTTCGTTCTGTTTCTGACGTTGTAAACGGGCCCGCTGCTCCAGTATGGGGGAGGAAGCTGCCTCCCATGAATAGCCAGAACTTCACAAAACTGCCACCAGGAAATACTTCAAAACATTCCTTTATTTTCCAGATTCATAAACAAAACTTCACTCCAGTCCAGAGTAGAGACTTGCTTCTCAGGCAGGGCTGTTCTGCCTTGCTTAGTACATCAGCCAATTACACAAAGACTTTGCCCCCTTCCCTGAGGGGAATGCAATAGTCCTTTGGAAATCCCTGCTTTTTTGTCCCAGTCAGTAGCAAACAAATAGTACTTGTCCCACAAGCAGGATTTCCCCTCAAGACCATCAGTTAATCACCAAGCAGCCTTTACTTTCAGGAGGTTCAATACTTTTGGGTCTTCCTCCCACCCAAGGTATTTCAGCCTGCTTCAGTACTTTAGGGACCTGTCTTGCCCAAGGATTTTCAGCCTGCACTGCTCCTCTCCTCCTGAACTGAACCCCTCTTCCCACCAGGCAGCCCTCCTTCATAAACAAGCCTTCCAACTTCAGAGGTTCTTAAAAATAATCAGGTTTCAAAACAGGTTAGTAATTCCCCCACCATTCATGGTTTCCCCAAAGCAAACAGGTCTCCCACCTTCAGGGGCTGCCTTCCTCAGCTCTCAAGCTCCCATTCCGTTCTGCCTCCTTCCCCTGCTCAGGCTTATTAATTCCCTCCTTCATTCACCCTCCCTCTTGTGGTCAGAGACGGTATATGGCCAGCTTGCCTATCCCCTGGGATCTCACTGCTAGGACTGGAAATACATTCTGGGATATGTAGTTCATGGTTTTGCTGCTTCACTCTATACATCGGGGATGTAGCCTTGTCACAACGTCCTGCACGTTGTACGTGCAAGACATCAGACTCACAGAAACAGAACGAAGCCTTGCAAGATGGCTTCGTGCTGTTTCTGTGAGTCTGACTTTTTTTTTTTTCAAAAATGGACCAAAAAGATAAACAGAGCACAAAAACATCTAGCAAGTGGCCATTTTTTTTTAAAAAAAGAGAAACGTTTTGCTGTTTCGAAAATTGCTGTATTTACTACTCAAATTCTGGATGTTTTGAGCAAAACATCCAAAGTCAGACTTCAGCTTAGCATGGCATTTGGTCCGTCCTAACCGTATTTTCGAAACAAAAGATGGATGCCCATTTTTTTCGAAAATACGGTCTGTCCCGCTTCTTCACGTACCCGTTTTTGGACATAGACGCCCATGGAGATGGGCATTCGTGTTCGATTATGCTCCTCTATATCTTCCTTTTCTGAAGTTTCTGTGACTGGTTATTTGCTCTGATTTCTTCAAACAGATATGGGGAAGCCACTGCTTGCCCCGGGATTGGTAACATGAAATATTGCTACTATTTGAGTTTCTGTCAGGCACTTGTGGCCTGGATTGGCCACTGTTGGAAACAGGATACTGGGCTAGATGGACCATTGGTCTGATCCAGTATGGTTATTCTTATGTGTGGCTGCTCAGGTGCTTCCTGCTTGAGCAAAGGGTATTTAGTTGATGCTCTCTCTGAGAGCAGCTATCCAATTCTTTCTTGTGCCTAGTTTCCATCTAGCACTGGACTCTGTGGCTGAAGTGAAGCATCTTCCTTGGTGCTTATACCTGGAGCATGAGCCAGTGGCAGTGCATCTGTATGTATTCGAGCATGTGAATCATTGCAGTGGTGGTTATCTTCCATGGCATGTTGCACCTTACACTTGCTTCATTCAGGTGAGATAGCTCCTGGAGAAAGGGAACATGCTTCCTCAGAATCTGAGGATTCCTCTGAGTTGGCTTGTGATTGTGTGCTATTGTGTACTGAGGCATGGATTATTACATAGGCTTCAGCTCGTTGACCAAGATCTTCAGAGGTAATGTGACTAAGCTGGCTCTCCCCACCATCCTGCTTTGTAGCTGCTTTGAGGGTCTTGGCTTTGACCTCAATGGCAGCTGCTTCTTTCTCTTGCCGCAGCAGTTCCATGACAATGTCTGACTCTGCCTTCCTGTGTGCTGTGGTGGCAGCAGAAACAGCAGCAGTCTTCTTTTCCTCTTCTAGTCTAAGTTTCTCTAGTTTCAGGGCTGCTTCCCACTGACTATAGGAAGCACATGATTTAGTGGCCTCTGCTTTTGCCCTTACCTGGATGGTAGCTGAGCTGGTTGTGGACTTTCTAGAATGACTTGATTTATGTGACCTTGAAGAGTGACTGAAGGTATGCCTTTGATAGTATATTTGATTCTGCCTTTTTAATTGCACCTGTTACAATGGAGGAGTAGCCTGATGGTTAGTGCAGGAAGCTTTGATCCTGGTAACCTGGGTTCAATTCCCACTGCAGCTCCTTGTGACCTTGGGCAAGTCACGTAACCCTCCATTGCCCCAGGTACAAAAAACTTAGATTGTGAGCCCTCTATCTATCCATCTATCTAGGGATAGGGACAGTACCTGCATATAATGTATACAGTGCTGCATACATCTAGTAGCTCTGTAGAAATGAGTAGTGGTAGTATCTGTTACTTCTCTGTAATGAATTTGATGCAGGCTGTCTTGAAGACTGTTCATGCAAGATTTTTGCAGTGTTAGTCTTTAATAGGAATTTAAGATAGGCTTATAGTGCAAGCTGATAGGCCTCAAAGTTAGACTGTACTTACTTTATATGGTAACTGATATTCACAGGAGATTTAGACACGTTATAAGTTGCTCTACTTTGAGCCATAGTGAGGAGCTTTATAGACCATTGCCCCTCACCCGTAAGAATAGTCTCTCAGGTAGTCTGAGCCACCTTAAAGCCACTAGTCCCTCTCAGGGAGGAAGTGAGATGAGGGGTGGTGGAGCCCAAAGAACAGGAACCAGGAACTATAAAAGGCAGGGCTAGAGTGGGGTTAAGCAGACCTAGGGAAGGAAGAACTGAAGCCTCAGCATATGCCTTTGCAATATACTTTTAGCCACTGTGACCTGTCAACCTTTTGATTTGAAGACTTGGACGCCTAGTTCTCAGTTCTGGCTGGAGCCAGACCTGGAAACCTAGTGAGAGAAGCTTGTGTTTGTGGTGTGGCAGTCACAAACCATAGACCGTGGTTTAGGCCCTTTCAGCCATAGGCCCATATTGATACTTTTAATAGAATTAAAGAGACTTTATGTGATCCTGTGAAGTAAAGTCTTCAGGACTATGTACTAAAGTGCTTGCCTTATTTTACAACCTTGTCTGGCTGTGTTATTTTGAAGGCCCGCCCTCAACCCTTGCTCACAGCCATTGTCTACTTAATTCACTCAGATGTCCCTGCTTGTCTGAAATGTATTTTTCACACATCTTTTCTGTGAGCTTATATAGTTGTTGAGGTCTGGAGACAGACTCCTCTTTACTCTTAGGGATTTCTTTTACTATGTGTGAGACCTCATCCATTTCAGTCTGAAGTTGTTGATCAGTCACTCCAGTTATTTCAATGAGGCCACTTTCTGCCTTTGAGCTAAGCTGTGCCATCATCTACAATCACACTGCCAAGAATAAACCTTTTTTTTTTCACAAGTTATGAGCACTGACTTACGCTTGGCTGTGCTAGAATTGATAGAATGTTTGTTGCCAAGGCAGTAAGTAGGCTCCTCAAAGGATTTGAATATATGGCACACTTAGCTGTTAACGCTTTTCAGGTTCTGTGGTCTAAGACCTTCTTGTTAGTTTATATCCTTAACAAAGTTTTCAGAGGAAAATTTGAACCTCGAATATTCAAAATTGAAGTTAATAGAACCTTAGTTGGGGGAGTTAAGCATAACATTTTGGTTTTAGCTATATTCAATTTAAGCTTATAACTTAAGGGCCATAGTTCCATAATATCCACATGGAAATTTCATTAGTACTATCTTCAATCACTTTTTAAAATGGAAATAGAATTGTTATGTCATCTGCATACAAATAGATTGGGTACATTTTTTGATTTTTCAAAAAATACAATGTTGTCATCAAAACATTAAACAAAATGGGGGACAGAGGAGAACCCTGTGGACCCCCCACTATAGACCTCCATGATTTGTGATATCATTTGTTCTTTGGAAACCCTATAAATTCTATTTTCCAAGAAACCCTTAAACCACTGAATCACATTTCCTGTAATTCCCAGGTCTCCCAAAACATCCAATAAAACATCATGATTCACTAAATCAAATGCGGATGACAAGTGAAACTGCAATACAATGACTTGATAGCCTTGGGATAGCAAAGTTCTAGCCTGTTCCAATAATGAATTCAGCAATGTTTCTGTGCTGAAACCTTGTCTAAATCCAGATTGTGTAGGTAAAAGCACCTTATGTTGATCTAAATCATTTTCTAACTGCTTCACTACCAGGCCTTCCATAATTTTTGCAAACATTGGAATATTAGCAATGGATATAACTACTTGGCAGTGGCGTAGGAAGGGGGGGTGGTGGGGCGGTCCACCCCGCCTGCACGCGCTGGGGGGGGGGGGGGTGTCGGCTCGCTGGTTCTCTGCTCTTTCTGCCCCGGAACAGGTTACTTCCTGTTCCGGGGCAGAGAAAGCAGGGAAGTAGCAGAGCCGACGCTCAAAATCTGTTGTCTGGCTATGCTCCAGGCTTGCTGCAGGGCGGCTGGAGTGCTACAAGAAGAAAGGTGATGTGCTCATGTTGTTTTTTTTTGCTTTTGAACTGAACTTTGCTTAAGTTGTTGAACTGAGTTTACTTAAGTTAGTAAACTGAACTTTAATGGACCTTTTGAACTGAAGAGAGGATTGGTGGTGGATTATGTTTTGAGGAACTGGGTTTACATTAAAATTTCTTTTTTGTTTGAACTGAGTCTAGCTTAAGGTGTGGTGCTGCACCAGAACCCTGAGCCCTGAACGGGGCTTCTGGTTACCTCCTCAAAATAGAAGAGGAGGACCCCTTTACAACATCATTCAATGCATCTGCCCCAGTTCCTTGAGTCATTGGTCCACTTCCCACTTCTGTGTGTGACAAATAAAGACCTACAGGAAGAAAAAAAATTGAAAGGAATCCTACGTGAAGCGTAGACAGCAAATGAAAGTGGGTAGGTGGAGAAGACTTGAGATGAACCAAGGACACTAGATGGTCATTAATGACAAATCCACCTTTATTTCTGGTACTTGTAAACATATATGAATCGACATAGCACCGTGTTTTAGCACAGAGTGCCTGTCTCAGGGGTCATAAGATGTAGATATATCCAAGATAGTATTGAGGTATAACACTTATCGGGCCACTACAGCGATTGCAAAACTGGTCTTTAAAAAGACCTTAATGGTAGTGATGCACCAATGGCGAACTTCATCTCAAGTCTTATCCACCTACCCACTGTCATTTGCTGACAAATAAAGACCAACATGGCTAATGTATCCTTTCCAGTAGTGGAGGAGTAACCTAGTGGATAGTGCTGCAGCCTGAGAACACGGAGAACTGGATTCAATTCCCATTGTAGCTCCTTGTGATTCTGGGCAAGTCACTTAGGGGCCCTTTTACTAAGCCACGTGCACCAATTCGGAACTACTGCGTGGCCTGGGCGATAATTTCATTTTTTATGCGCACCCACTACACATGAGTGTGGCTAATCAGGCAATAATCGATATTGCACACAAGCTGATGATTACTGCCCGGTTAACGTGTGAAACCTTACCGCTAAGTCAATGGATAGTGGTAAGCTCTCAGGCCCAAAATAGACACGTGCTAATTTTCATTTTGCCGCATGTCCATTTTCGGCCAAAAAAGAAAGGCCTTTTTTGCAGGTGCGCTGAAAAATGAACCTGCGCGTGTCCAATACATGCGTCTACACCAGCACAGGCCACTTTTCAGCGCACTTTAGTAAAAGGACCCCTTAACCCTCCGTTGCGCCAGGTACAAAATAAGTACCTGTATATGTAATAATATGTAAACTACTTTGAATATATCTACAGAATGGTGGTATTTCAAGTCCTATTTCCTTTCCCAGTCGTGATTTGTCAACTCTGGGTAGATATGCGAACCAGTGTCCGTCATCTAATCCCATTCATCATTTATTTTGGATTTAGTCTATGCCTTTTCATTGGCAGCTCAAGACGAGTCTATAAATATCAGCATCTTGGGTGCATCTTGGATTGGAAAGAGGACTACTCAATCCAGTAAACTAGAATGCAATTTAACATGACTGCTGTTTTTTTTTAGACAATGCTTTATTTACTTTTCCTTCTCAAATTATCCACTGAGTAGTGTGATTATTCCATTTTCAGCTTGATAATAAGCAAAACATGATTCTTTTGTCAATTCTGTAGATGTCTGATTACCTGAATGGCTGTAATATTAGATTTCTAGATACCAGGTAAAAACAAACAGTAAAAGGTCTTGATGGAGCCGGAGGCTGTTATTAAATCCTGCTGTGCTCCTGCAGGTTTTGATACAAGCAGAACACCATGATTGAATTATAACCTCATGCTAAGACGAGGACTGGAGATAAACAGAAAAGCACTGTCCAACATAATTGAAAAACAAATCCAGAAACAGTCTCATTTTAAACACTTAAGGCTATAGTCATAAAAGACAGGATACACCATAAGACAAACGGTATTTTCCTCTATGTGACTAGAAACAGTATGGACATGTTTTCTCTGCTAAAATAATGTGAGTAACTGGATGCAATTAAAATATTTGTACAAATATAGTAAAATAAATTTTTCTCTGAATTGGGAGTGAGAATTCACTTGGAAATCTTTAATTCTGGTTTAACACGATCTCTTTCCAGGGCCAGCACTAAGGTGTCTGAAGCCCTAGGTGAACATTTAGCTGTGCACTTCCCCATTCCCTCCCTTTATCCCAAGGCAGTCTTCTCAAATCAAGGTGTGAGATGATGTCCTGCTGACCAGAGTGCTATTAATTCCTTCAGAAAGCCACGTCCAGCGAAACAGGCACCTGTCGGGGTGATATCAGCACCTGGAGACTGAAGCTAAGTTACGACTTTACATGTAAAATGAGTACAGCCTAGTCCAGTGATGGGCAACCTTTTGAGCTTGGTGTGTCAAAATTCGCCAAAAAACCGAGCATAACTCGGGTGGTGTGTCACTTCGAGAAAAAAACCATAATTTCGCGATATTTATAGTTTAAATAACAAAAATGTATAATTGTAATATATAACTGTATTTAATAAACCAAAAACTAATTATTTAACTTACCTGCTTAGTGACTTCTTTGTCCATCTGTCAGTCAGTTTCTTTTGTTGGTCTTGATATTATTTAACTTGTGTGGGGAGCCGTGAACTAAGATAAGTGAGGGGGAGGGGGAATTCTTTAACTAATCTGCCTATTAGTGACTTTTTTGTTGCTGAATTTCATTGGCTAAATCTTCAATTGATATTTCTACTGAGTGGTAACTCAGATATTCTCTTAATAATTGCATCTTTATTCTGCATATCGTGAAATAGAACTGGTGCACATCTTAGGAGAGTTTCTTTAATAAATTCTCCCTCACTGAGTGCTTTTCCATGCTGAGCTATGGAGTGAGCAATGCTCAAACTTGCAGATGTTAAATTTGTAGAACCTTTTACAAATTTAAGGATG
The DNA here is from genome assembly GCF_901765095.1 of Microcaecilia unicolor. NCBI lineage: Eukaryota > Metazoa > Chordata > Amphibia > Gymnophiona > Siphonopidae > Microcaecilia > Microcaecilia unicolor. Next base: position 390,643,640 of record NC_044032.1, read on the forward strand.
GACTTAGATTGGCTCTTATAAAAGTGTAGCTGCCTGGAAATGTATTCCTTCCTTTCATCCTCACTTTTTTTCAAGAGCTGGGAATGATTAGTTTCAAAATGTCTATTTATATTCCACGTTCTGCTTACTACCGTTTCAGTACATAGAACGCAAAATGATCTGCCATTTTTTTCTATAATGCCATACATCTCGGTCCATGTCTCTTGAAAGGGTCGGCTACTGCTACTACCACTTCCTTTACTTAACCTTGGTTTTTTATTTTTTGGGTTCTCCATCAGGGGGGCAGTGACAGAAGATAGAATTATAGATAGCCTGTTAGCCCTGCAGGCAATTAGGGGTTAACTAGCCTAACTGACCACCTTATGTAAATTAAGATGGCTGCCGCTATTTCTAATGGCGGGAAACGGCACCCATAGCACATGCCCTCGCCTCTCCCAGCCTCCCCCTCACCTATCTCAGTAATGATGGTCAATTAGAAATCCACGACACCCCAGAACAGTAGATTGGATGATGGTTGCTGTGGTTATGTGGTAATGGCAATCACAGGGCCCCCAGAGATGCGTCCCCCACGGCATTTCGCTGCTCTCTGCTCCACCGGCCGGAAGTGAGGTCAAAGATCCCCTAACGGCCGTGCAGGAGCCGGGGCAGAGGGAGCAGCAGGGAGGGAACAAGCAGAGGACTCTGAGGGAGCCAATAGGAGCGCACATGGCACCCCCCCAGCGGGTAAACATGCACCGGGAGGGGGGGTGATTTCGCCGGGGGGGGAGGTCGCGCTGCACCTGGGGGGGGGGCGCATCGGCGATCCGCCCCGGGGAACGCCGCTGTTTCTCTGTATGCGGCCACATGCGGCCGCGTGTCACCGAAAATGGCTAGGCGTGTCAGTACTGACACGCGTGTCATAGGTTCGCCATCAGGGGCCTAGTCCTATAAGTACATAAGTACATAAGTACATAAGTAATGCCATACTGGGAAAAGACCAAGGGTCCATCGAGCCCCGCATCCTGTCCACGACAGCGGCCAATCCAGGCCAAGGGCACCTGGCAAGCTTCCCAAACGTACAAACATTCTATACATGTTATTCCTGGAATTTTGGATTTTTCCAAGTCCGTTTAGTAGCGGTTTATGGACTTGTCCTTTAGGAAACCGTCCAACCCCTTTTTAAACTCTGCTAAGCTAACTGCCTTCACCACTTTCTCCGGCAACGAATTCCAGAGTTTAATTACACGTTGGGTGAAGAAAAATTTTCTCCGATTTGTTTTAAATTTACTACACTGTAGTTTCATCGCATGCCCCCTAGTCCTAGTATTTTTGGAAAGCGTGAACAGAAGCTTCACATCCACCTGTTCCACTCCACTCATTATTTTATATACCTCTATCATGTCTCCCCTCAGCCGTCTCTTCTCCAAGCTGTATAGCCCTAGCCTCCTTAGTCTTTCTTCATAGGGAAGTCGTCCCATCCCCGCTATCATTTTAGTCGCCCTTCGCTGCACCTTTTCCAATTCTACTATATCTTTCTTGAGATGCGGCGACCAGAATTGAACACAATACTCAAGGTGCGGTCGCACCATGGAGTGATACAACGGCATTATAACATCCTCACACCTGTTTTCCATACCTTTCCTAATAATACCCAGCATTCTATTCACTTTCTTAGCTGCAGCAGCACACTGAGCAGAAGGTTTCAGTGTGTTATCGACGACGACACCCAGATCCCTTTCTTGGTCCGTAACTCCTAACGTGGAACCTTGCATGACGTAGCTATAATTCGGGTTCTTTTTTTCCCACATGCATCACCTTGCACTTGCTCACATTAAACATCATCTGCCATTTAGCCGCCCAGTCTCCCAGTCTCGTAAGGTCCTCTTGTAATTTTTCACAATCCTGTCGTGATTTAACGACTTTGAATAACTTTGTGTCATCAGCAAATTTAATTACCTCGCTAGTTACTCCCATCTCTAAATCATTTATAAATATATTAAAAAGCAGCGGTCCTAGCACGGACCCCTGAGGAACCCCACTAACTACCCTTCTCCATTGTGAATACTGCCCATTTAACCCCACTCTCTGTTTCCTATCCTTCAACCAGTTTTTAATCCACAATAGGACATTTCCTCCTATCCCATGACCCTCCAATTTCCTCTGTAGCCTTTCATGAGGTACCTTGTCAAACGCCTTTTGAAAATCCAGATACACAATATCAACCGACTCCCCTTTGTCCACATGTTTGTTCACTCCTTCAAAGAATTGAAGTAAATTGGTCAGACAAGATTTCCCCACACAAAAGCCATGCTGACTTGGTCTCAGTAATCCATGTCCTCGGATGTGCTCTGTAATTTTGTTTTTAATAATAGCCTCTACCATTTTCCCAGGCACCGACGTCAGACTCACCGGTCTATAATTTCCCGGATCTCCCCTGGAGCCTTTTTTAAAAATGGGCGTTACATTGGCCACCCTCCAATCTTCCGGTACCACGCTTGATTTTAAGGATAAGTTGCATATCACTAGCAGTAGCTCCGCAAGCTTGTTTTTCAGTTCTATCAGTACTCTGGGATGAATACCATCCGGTCCAGGAGATTTGCTACTCTTCAGTTTGCCGAACTGCCCCATTACGTCCTCCAGGTTTACCGTGAAGTCAGTAAGTTTCTCCGACTCGTCCGCTTGAAATACCATTTCCGACACCGGTATCCCACCCAAATCTTCCTCGGTGAAGACTGAAGCAAAGAATTCATTCAGTCTCTCCGCTACGTCTTTGTCTTCCTTGATCACCCCTTTTACCCCTCGGTCATCCAGCGGCCCAACCGATTCTTTTGCCGGCTTCCTGCTTTTAATATACCGAAAAAATTTTTTACTATGTTTTTTTGCCTCTAATGCTATCTTTTTTTCATACTCCCTCTTGGCCTTCTTAATCTGCGCCTTGCATTTGCTTTGACACTCCTTATGCTGTTTCTTGTTATTTTCAGACGGTTCCTTCTTCCATTTTCTGAAGGCGTTTCTTTTAGCCCTAATAGCTTCCTTCACTTCACTTTTCAACCAGGCCAGGTGTCTTTTGGACTTCCGTCTTTCTTTTCTAATTTGCGGAATATGTATGGCCTGGGCCTCCAGGATGGTATTTTTGAACAGCGTCCACGCCTGTTGTACAGTTTTTACTCTCTCAGTTGCCCCCCTAAGTTTTTTTTTACCATTCTTCTCATTTTATCATAGTCTCCTTTTTTAAAGTTAAACGCTAACGTATTTGACTTTCTGTGTACAGTTACTTCAAGGTCGATGTCAAAACTGATCATATTATGGTCACTGTTATCAAGCGGCCCCAGTACCATAACGTCCCTCACCAGATCATGCGCTCCACTAAGGACCAAGTCTAGAATTTTTCCTTCTCTCGTCGGCTCCTGCACCAGTTGCTCCATAAAGCTGTCCTTGATTTCATCAAGGAATTGTATCTCTGTAGCGTGTCCCGATGTTACATTTACCCAGTCTATATTTGGATAATTGAAGTCACCCATTATTATCACATTGCCCATTTTGTTCGCGTCTCTGATTTCTTTTATCATTTCTGTGTCTACCTGCTCATCCTGGCGAGGCGGACGGTAGTACACTCCTATCACCATTTTTTTCCCTTTTATACATGGAATTTCAACCCACAGTGATTCAAAGGTGTGATTTGTGTCCTGCTGAATTTGTAATCTATCTGAGTCAAGGCTCTCGTTAATATACAATGCTACCCCTCACCTCTCCCATATCCAGCGATTCTTTGTCCCCCAGCCGTCCTCTTTCACTGCCTGCCAGCCAGCGTCGGACTCAGAAGCGAACGGTGCAGGCAGCGATTGGCTGGCAGCGTCGTAGCTTCCCTGTGCAAGTCCCGCCTATGCGTAAACAGGAAGTTGTAGGCGGGACTTGCAGAGGGAAGCTACAACGCTGCCAGCCAATCGCTGCCTGCACCATTCGCTTCTGAGTCCGACTGGCTGGCAAGCAGTGAAGGAGGACGCTGGGGGATGAAGAATCGCTGGATATGAGAGAGGTGAGGGCAGGGGAGGGACGGAAAAATCGCTGGACGTCGATGGGGAGGGCAGGGGAGAGGCGGAGAATCGCTGGAAATAATGGGAGGGGAGGGGAGGGGAGGAGGAGAAGGAGAAAAAGGTGCCGGTACGCCGTACCGTTGCGTACCGGCACAAAAAAAGCACTGATCATACGTATAGTAACAAGACGTAAGACTCGCACATTTGAATTTTTACTAGTTTGTGTATTGTATCCTAGAAATAAGCAATGGATTTTCCCAAAGTCCATTTTATTTATTTATTTATTTGTTGCATTTGTATCCCACATTTTCCCACCTATTTGCAGGCTCAATGTGGCTTACATTGTGCCGGAGTGGCGATCGCCGTTTCCGGGTTGAGAAATACAAAGTGATATTGCATTAGAGTTCATAAGGTAAATTACAAAGTAGTTTTGCATTAAAGTTCATAAATGATAGTGTAGATTATAGAGTAAGTTAGACAATCAAATATAGAAAGTTCATATCCTGCATGAGAAGTAGAGTGGTAGTGAGTAATGCGTAACGTTCATTAGTGGCTGCGTAAATTAAGCAGTCAAGTGTAGAGAGTTCCATTTTGTCTAGTTTTGGTGGTTTCGTTTTCTAGTATTTAGGATGGATCATTGTGGTATTCTTTTATGAACAGGTTGGATTTTCAGTAGTTTTCGGAAGATTGTTAGGTCATGCATTGTTTTTATAACATTTGGTAGTGCGTTCCATAGTTGTGTGCTTATGTAGAAGAAGCTGGATGTATTTTAATAATGGCTTATAGACTTTTCTTTTAGGAAGCGATCCAAACCTTTTTTTTAAACCCCGCTAAGCTAACTGCTTTTACCACATTCTCTGAAAACGAATTCCAGAGTTTAATTACATGTTGAGTGACCAGAATTGAACACAGTATTTGAGGTGCAGTCACACCATATAGTGATACAAAGGCATTATAATGTCCTCATTTTTGTTTTCCATTCCTTTTTTAATAATACTTAACATTCTATTTGCTTTCTTAGCCTTCGCCACACAATGAGCAGAAGGTTTCAACGTATCATCAATGATGACACCTAGATCCCTTTCCTTGTCGGTGACTTCTAATGTGGAACCTTGCATCACTTTCGAGTTCCTCTTTCCACATGCATCACTTTGCACTTGCGCACATTAAACGTCATCTGCCACTTGGATGCCCAGTCTTCAAGGTCCTCTTGTAATTTTTCACAATCCTCTTGCAATTTAATAACTTCGAATAACTTTCCTGCTTATTTTCAAACGAGAAGGCCGGCCATCTTCTGACACAAATCGGGAGATGGCCGGCCATCTCCTAAACCCGGCCAAATCAATATAATCAAAAGCCGATTTTGGCCGGCTTCAACTGCTTTCCGCCGCAGGGCCGGCCAAAAAAGGGTGCGTTTTGGCGGGACAGGGGCATGGTTACGAGATGGCTGGCTTTGGCCGATAATTAAAAAATGAAGGCTGGCTCTAACGAGCACTTGGCTGGCTTCACTTGGTCCATTTATTTTTAGGACCAAGCCTCAAAAAAGTGCCCCAACTGAACAGATGACCACCGGAGGGAATCGGAGATCACCTCCCCTTACTCCTCCAGTGGTCACCAACCTCTTCCTACCTCCTAAAAATTTTTTAAAACATTTTTGTGCCAGCTTCTATGCCAGCCTCAAATGTCATACCCAGCTCCATGACAGCAGTATGCAGGTCCCTGGAGCAGTTTTAGTGGGTGCTGCAGTGGACTTCAGGCAGGTGGACCCAGGCCTATCCCACCGCTACCTGTTACACTTGTAGTGATAAATGGGAGCCCTCCAAAACCCACCCGAAACCCACTGTACCCACATGTAGGTGCCCCCCTTCACCCATAAGGGCTATGGTAGTGTTGTACAGTTGTGGGGAGTGGGTTTGGGGTTTTTGGGGGGCTCACCTCACAAAGTAAGGGAGCTATGGATCTGGGAGCAATTTCTGAAGTCCACTTCAGTGCCCCCTAGGGTGCCCAATTGGTGTCCTGGCATGTGAGGGGGACCAGTGCACTACAAATGCTGGCTCATCCCACGACCCAATGCCTTGGATTTGGCCGGGTTTGAGATGGCCGCCATTAGTTTCCATTATCGGCGGGAAACCAATGGCGGCGATCTCTAACGCCGGCCATCTCTAACGCCGGCCCAAATGTTGGGATTTGGCCGGCCCCCACCGTATTATTGAAACGAAAGATGGCCGGCCATCTTGTTTCGATAATACAGTTGAGTATGCCGCTTTCCGGGGCCGGCCATGGAGATAGCCGCCCATATAGATGGCCGGCCCCATTCGATTATGCCCCTCCAGATGTCATCAGCAAATTTAATTACCTCACTAGTTACTCCCATCTCTAGATCATTTATAAATATGTTAAAAAGCAGTGGTCCCAGCACAGACCCCTGGGGAACCCCACTATCTACCCTTCTTCATTGAGAATACTGACCATTTAATCCTACTCTCTTTTAACCAGTTTTTAATCCACTAGAACACTGCCTCCTGTCCCATGACTCTCCAATTTCCTCTGGAGTCTTTTATGAATTACTTTGTCAAACGCCTTTTGAAAATCCAGATACACAATATCAACCAGCTCACCTTTATCCACATGTTTGTTCACCCTTTCAAAGAAATGTAGTAGATTGGATAGGCAAGATTTCCCTTTACTAAATCCATGTTGGCTTTGTCTCATTCATCCATGCTTTTGAATATGCTCTGTAATTTTGTTCTTTATAATGGTCTCTACCATTCTTTCCAGCACTGATGTCAGGCTCACCACTCTATAATTTCCTGGATCACCTCTCGAACCTTTAAAAAAAATTGGCGTTATGTGGACTTATGTTTGGCTAATAGACTATAGATATGTGTATTATAATAATTTTTCCTGAAATAATATAATTCTGATTAACCAACTTTCTGATCAAGTTAATGCTTGTAAAAATTTGAAAACTTAATTAAAAAAAAAATTGGCGTTACATTGGCCACCCTACAATCTTCTGGTATCATGCTTGATTTTAAATATAAATTATATATTACTAACAATAGTTCTGCAAGTTCATTTTTCAATTCTATCAGTATTCTGGGATGAATATCATCTGGTCCAGGCAATTTTCTACTCTTTTAATTTGTCAAATTGCACCATTATATCTTTCAGGTTTATAGAAATTTCATTCAGTTTCTCTGACTAGTCAGCTTTGAATGCCATTTCTGGCACCGGTATCTCTCCTAAATCTTCCTCGGTGAAGATGTCACACCGTAGGACAGGTCTGGCTATGTCCCAGTATAAAATTGCATCTGAAACATGTTGTGAATTAAAGTGTTTATAATCAGTCCATATTGGGCTAAATTCTATATATGGTGCCTGAAAATTCTGCATGGAAAAAAGATACAGCTAGGCATATTCTCTAAAGTATGCCTAAATTTTATAGAATAGGCTTAAATTCCTGCATAGTATATAGAATACGCTAAGTGCCTCTCCACATGACCAAATTTAGTCGTGGCCATTTACGCCATGTTTTACTTGGCATAAATTCTGATGCATAAGTTAGGCGCAGAGCGGGTGTATTCTATAACAGCACACATAGATTTTAGAAATATCCATGGCCACACCCCCTTTTCAACTATGTGACTTAGAATTTAAGCGCACCACATTACAGAATACGCTTAGCGAGTTGTGTGTGTAAATCTTAATTAATGCTAATTAGTGCTGATAATTGCTTAACATCCAATTGACAACGCTTATTAGCTAGTTAACTAATTAAGTTACATGCATTGTTATAGAATATGCTTCGATTTCCTCACAGAAATGAAGGTGCACTATACCTAATCTGGCAGTTAGTGCATAAATAGTCTAGAAATTTGACATCGGTGTATAAATCCAGGGGAGAACACCAGGATCTACTGGCCTTAGGATGTTCCTGCCCCCAGATTTTCACCCAGATGAGTGCATGGTCTGAAATTGCAATCGAACCTATAGAAGCCTCCATCTCAGTAGAGAATAGAGCCCTATCCATGAGCAAATAATCGATTCTAGAATGTGTCATGTGAGCCCTAGATAGGTGAGTAAAATCTCTGACTGCTGGATGGAGAGTTCGTCAGACATTGATGACATTCAGACTAGCACATAGTAATGGGATCCCTCTAGTATAGTCCAGTTTCTCTTTATGAGGATTAAACGTCTTATCCAGATCAGAATCAGCTACCACATTAAAGTCTCCCCCTATAATTTTGGCTGGAGAAGCATTTAGCTATAGCAATGAAATAAGTTTCTGATAAAAGGGTTTGTTTTATAGACATTGGGAGCAGATACATTATAAAAAAATAATGTCATCCTATCTATTATAACCTGGGCAATTACATATCGTCTCTCCGGATCAACAATGGTATTTTGTTTTTGCACCTGCAAGGATTTATGAAACAGATTAATGACTCCAAGCTTTCTTCCCCTTGACAGGGGTGTCAACATAATCACCAACCCACCATGTTCGTAGCTTCCTATGTTCCTCAGCTGTCAAATTTGACAGCTGAGGAACATAGGAAGCTATGAACATGATGGGTTATGTCTATAACAAATTTAGCTACAGCTAAACTTCTTGAAGCATAGCTATGGTAGCACACATTTGATAAAGGCTGTGTAAAATCTTTTTCATTTTATCGGGGAAGATATACCTCCCTCCCACATTCCAAGAAAATATCTTTAATACCATTACGTAATTCCCATAAGAAAATGGAATGTAAAATATGATGTGGAGCAGTAAGGGTTATGAAGTCATCCCAGCTCCAACATTCCAACTGTGCTTGCACCAACAGGCACCCCAATCCAACAAACAAACAAACAACAGCATTATTAGAACACGGTAATGCCGCAACCTCCATCCCCTCAACATAGTTCAAAAAAAGATGCAGAAAGACCAAACTGTAACCTAACTTCTCAATGTGGAGGAGTGGCCTAGTGGTTAGGGTGGTGGACTTTGGTCCTGGGGAACTGAGGAACTGAGTTCAATTCCCACTTCAGGCACAGGCAGCTCCTTGTGACTCTGGGCAAGTCACTTAACCCTCCATTGCCCCATGTAAGCTGCATTGAGCCTGCCATGAGTGGGAAAGCGCGGGGTACAAATGTAACAAAAAAAAATGTAGGAAAGTCCATATAAGCCCAACAACCATCCCTCCCTTTCCTGCCCACACCCTACCCACTCCCCTCCCCTCCCCCTACCAACCCTCCCCTTCCCTAATCTACTATCTTCCAAAAAGGGCAGGTCACTAATGACCTTATGCCCTAACCTCCTTCCCATAATATCAGCATACATATGCAAAACACACAAACAAGCCTAAAACTGGGGTTATTTTACTGACCCAGAGTATCAGGCATCCAAGATGTAGCCTGATGCTCCCAGAAAACAAAGCACCCTAATCCTGAACCCACCCCAAAACAAGGCCATCCAACAAGGCCCGAACAAACTGAAATTTCACACATGATCTCTCATCATTCTCATCAAAGCGTGCTTCAAACTCACCCGACAGGGGACTCCTGTTTTGCTGACCACTCTGCCTCAGAGGAAGACAGCGATAGTTCCCTGAGGTCCCATGTTGGGTGACTTTTGAAGATCCACTTGGCCAAGTGAAGACAGCAATATTCCTCTGAGGCAGTGTGAGCTTTATTACCTCTCATTCAACCAGTCATTTTAGCACCCGTATCAAGGGCACTCAGTTTACTTATGTGACCTATGAGAAGCTTTGTCAAAAGTCTTAATGAAATCTAAGTATACCAGAGCATCATTTCTGGTCAGTAGTTCTGTATTTTTTCAGACTGCATTCTGGAAAGAAGTTATATTTTAGTTTAAACAGCTCCAGTGATGTTTTATGAGCAATCCTTTATTTTGATTTTTGATAGTGCCCGTTTTTCTTTAAAATTTAGACAATGCCTTATTGTTTTATATATTTTTTGTTTCCAATTATGGTGGTCCATGTGCTCTTGTACATATGTATTTTCATATTTTTAAAATTTTTATATATAATGTTTATTGTTTATTTTGTGATCTCTCTGTTTTACATATTCATTATATATTTTCATTCTATGCCAGTTCTTACTTATTCTGTTTTCTGTTCTCAATTTTATCATTTTTTTCTATGTATTTTATGAGGTTTGGAATTTAGAATTATGTTCCTAAGTTTTGGTTTTGCCATTTTTATATCCCTTGATTTATCTATGTATTTGTATTATTATTTACATTTTTTCCATTCATATAAGTTCTTCCTTATGATATTAGAGTTTCTATTTATGCATTTAAATTATCATTGCTATTTTAATTATATAAGCTATTTCATGATTTTGATGTTTTTTTAGATCATTATTTTAGTTTATACATGCCATTTAATGTTTTTGATTCATTTATGTTCTGCCGTTTTTATATTCTTGCATGTATTTATGCAACTATATAGTCATTCATGAGTTTTTTGTCATATTGAACTCTATATTTATGCATTTATATTATCATGGTTATTATATTCATACAAGCCAGTCCTCATCCTTCTCGATCTATCTTCTGCTTTTGACACTGTTGATCACAGCCTACTGCTTGATACGCTGTCCTCACTTGGATTTCAGGGCTCTGTTCTTTCCTGGTTTTCTTCTTATCTCTCCCAGCGTACCTTTAGTGTATAGTGGATCCTCCTTTACTTCTATCCCACTGTCAGTTGGTGCACCTCAGGGATCTGTCCTGGGACCTTTTCTTTTCTCCATCTATACTTCTTCCCTTGGTACTCTGATCTCATCCCATGGTTTTCAGTATCATCTTTACTCTGATGACTCCCAGATCTACCTCTCCACACCAGAAATCTCAGCTGAAATCCAGGCCAAAGTATCAGCCTGCCTGTCTGACATTGCTGCCTGGATATCTCAGTGCCATCTGAAACTAAACATGACCAAGACTGAGCTTCTTATCTTTCCTCCTAAACCAACCTCTCCTCCTCCCCCATTCTCTATTTCTGTGCATAACACTCTCATCCTTCCTGTCTCATCAGCTCGTAACCTTGAGGTCACCTTCGACTCCTCCCTCTCCTTCTCTGCATATATTCAGCAGACTGCTAAAACCTGTTGTTTCTTTCTCTATAATATCACCAAAATTCGCCTTTTCCTTTCTGAGTACACTACCAGAACCCTCATCTACACTCTTATCACCTCTCGCTTAGACTATTGCAACTTGCTTCTCACAGGTCTCCCACTTAGCCATCTCTCTCCTCTTCAATCTGTTCAAAATTCTGCTGCATGACTAATATTCCGCCAGTGTCGTTATGCTCATATCAGCCCTCTCCTCAAGTCACTTCATTGGCTTCCTATACGTTTCCGCATACAGGTCAAACTCCTCTTATTGACCTATAAGTGCATTCAGTCTGCAGCTCTCTAGTACCTCTCCACTCTCATCTCTCCCTACATTCCTCCCTGGGAACTCCATTCACTGGGTAAATCTCTCTTATCTGCACCCTTCTCCTCCACTGCTAACTCCAGACTCCGTTCCTTTTATCTTGCTGCACCATATGCCTGGAATAGACTTCCTGAGCCGGTACGTCAAGCTCCATCTCTGTCCGTCTTCAAATCTAAGCTAAAAGCCCACCTTTTTGATGCTGCTTTTAACTCCTAACCCTTATTCACTTGTTTAGAACCCTTATTTTATCATCCTCACAATAATATTCCATTATCTCTTGTTTGTCCTGTTTGTCTGTCCTAATTAGATTGTAAGCTCTGTCGAGCAGGGACTGTCTCTTCATGTTCAAGTGTACAGCGCTGTGTACGTCTAGTAGCACTTTAGAAATGATAAGTAGCAGTAGTAGTAGTAGTAGTTTATGATTTTGATGTCTCTATATGTGATTTTTAATCTTACATTCCATTTTATGATTTTGATGTCTCTATATATTTATTATGATCTTATATGACAGCTTCCTTTTTATATGTTTCTTACATGCCAATTTGTATTTACCTGTTGTATATACAGCTTCTTTGTTTATTTATTTTTTTGCTTATAACGTTTAGATTGTCAATAGGAGACTTTGTTTCATGACTTGTCTGGGCATATGTTTGACATAATAGATTCCTAGGTATGTATTTTATTTTTATATTTCATTCTTGGATTTAATTATGTAATTAGTTCTTATTGGTTATTTTTTATGTTTTATTATTTATTTATTTATTTGTTTGTAATATTTTAGACCCCTGATGCAGGCTGGTAGGGCCGAAACATGAGTCATGTCGGGGCCCTTTTGCTTTTATTGAAGACTGTTGTTAATAAAGATTTTTCCTGGACACCATCTGTAAGAGGTCCTTCTTCTTTTTTCCTCCACTGTTTGATTCCTGGTGTTTTCCTTCAGTGGAGTTTTTCTTCTGTTTGTGCTTGACAGCAGATGGATATTCCATACCTCTCAAAAGACAGTTTTGGGAAACCGATCTAATTTAGGTTTGGTATGACAAGGGATGCTTATGCAATCAAGATATTCTAGTTTCTTATTCTCAATTACCTTTTGAATATTTTTACAATTGTTCTTTCACACTGAACTGTAGACTATATTGTGTTGATCAGCGAAACAACCTCCTACTTTAATGCACTTTGAATCATATTTTTTGACATCAGACTGTAACAGTGTGAAGATTTTTACAAGGCACTCTATATTCCATGTTGATCAGCAAATCTGATGACTGAAACACAGCAAAATGCAAAAATAGAGCAAGATTAATATTTGTGGTTACGTGAATAACATAGTAGATGATGGCAGATAAAGACCTGTTCGGTCCATCTAGTCTGCCCAACAAGATAAACTCATAGTTTTGACACATCAGAATGTAACCTTTGCAAGTGAAGAACTGAAATGGTTCTATTGAATCTGCCACTTCGATGTTTTACCTGCAGTAGTTTGGAAATGATTGAATAACTTGTCATAATATTTTCCTGAATTAATTTCTACTTATCAGTCAACCAAAGCAGCACACCAGAAAAACTGCTGGCATTTTTCAAAGGGATTCTCCATGGAGAGAGTCCACTTGAAAATTGCTCTATTCCTTTTGCAGGGAAGAGTTGCAGTGCCAAGGACAAGGTTGGGGAGACATCAGGACTGGCTCAGCAAAGTATGCACAGTGAGTTAGAATCCAAGAACTCTTTGGGGACCTTTGTACTCATGGTTATCTCCAGGCCAGTTTGCAAAGGGAAGTTTCCCTTCCAAAATCAACTTCTAGCATTAAGGGGAATAGCCCTCCCCATGCTTTGAAAGACACATTGCTAGGCAACACAAATGGAGGAGTGGCCTAGTGGTTAGGGTGGTGGACATTGGTCCTGGGGAACTGAGTTCAATTCCCACTTCAGGCACAGGCAGCTCCTTGTGACTCTGGGCAAGTCACTTAACCCTCCATTGCCCCATGTAAGCCGCATTGAGCCTGCCATGAGTAGGAAAGCGTGGGGTACAAATGTAACAAAAATAAAATAACATGTATAATTGTATAAAATAGAAAATAAAAGAAATAAAATAAGTGATGCCTTGTCAACTCACATAAGCAATGAATAGCCAGACACATATGAAGGCAAGTGAAAAATGCACCACTGTGAAATAATGCATCTATATTTAGCAATTCAAACACAAAATTAATCATTTCTTCCTGCGTTTTCAGGAACTTTGGCAAATAAGACACTAATCTATGCAAATTGTGTTCACAAATCCTCCTGCAGCCAGGGAAAAAGTTATTACTTCTGTCTAGGGCTCAACCCTAAAGAAAGTTGGAGTGTGCAATAATAACCTTTATTCTAAAGAGTTGAGAGCTTGAGACCTTGAGAGACGGAGCTCGTCTTTTCTTCCTTAAGGTAAAGGACCTTGTGCAATCACAATGGAATAAACTGTCACATCCAATAGTATCCTAGATCTTTTTTTTCTGCATTGGTATGTTTGTCTAGATAAAGGGAACTGTGTCTACTTTTCTTTATGGTAATTGTAATTGGGTGAGTTTCAGTGGTGCAGTATTGTTATTTGCATGTTTAACAAATGATTTTGAAACCATAAGAGTTGATTTACCCCACCTCTTTTGGGCTTCCTGTTTAATGAACAGCACCGGATTGATTTTATTTATTTAAATGTATTCAAAGTGTATATGCTGCTGTAGTGGCTAAATGTAATTCAGGGGGGTTGATAACATTCGGTTTTCCAAATAGCAAAAAGTAGGTATTTGAGGATGGGGGTATCCAGGGCTGACAAATACTCATTTGCCACAACTTGAAAGAAAGATGATAAGGGGATAGCTCATTTAAGTTCAACCAAAGTTAGGCGCTAGGATGATGCATACTAGACGTGAATTCTGTAAGCATATAAGAACATAAGAATTGCCATACTAGGACAGACTGAAGGTCCATCAAGTCCAGAGTCCTGTTTCCAACAGTGGCCAATCCAGGTTACAAGTACCTGACAAGATCCCAAAACAGTACATTACTTTTTATGCTGCTTATCCAAGAAATAAACTGTGGATTTCCCCCAAGTCCATTTTAGTAATGGTTTATGGACTTTTCTTTTAGGAAGCTATCCAAACCTTTTTTAAAACCCCGCTAAGCTAACTGCTTTTATTACATTCTGTTTTTAGGGTCTTTTCACCACCTCCCAAGATTACCTGCCAAACCCAATTTGGAGAGACAAAAGACCCAAGGCCACGTGTAATTGAGAAAGCAATCAAATTCTTTTATTAGTAACTTACCACATACAGGTACAATTGGTAATTGCTTTGGGGAGAACAGTTGCTATACAAAAGTATTTGCTACCTAGATCTCCCCAGAAGTAGGAAATACAATCATTTTTATACCTTCATTATGCCAATTATTCATAGGAAATATGACAATAATCACACTTATTGGCTATGATAATATTGTGGTTAGCACTTGTTGGATATATTATAATTAGTTGGTTAGTACTCAGAAAGGCTAATAATAATCCTTATCTAGAAATGCTAATAATAATGCTGGTTCTTCTAAGAATACGTCACCTTCCTCTGGAGTTATCTGGCTCTGCAACTGCAGAACATCTGTAACCACCATGTTGCTGCACCATGTTAATCTATCTTTCCACCTATGCCAGTTCCTCATTCTGGCTTGTACCAAGGTGTCTCAACAGATCATGTGCCCTGGTACTGAACTGAAGGTCATGCCAGTGTCACACTAAACTAGGGCCTGTCATTTTAATGGAGGATTTAAGCCCTGAACCAAAGTACTGTCAATGGTTCATAATGCACATCTCCCCCCTTGAAGGTCTTCGAAAGTAAGACCTTCACAAGGTGTGGGAATGGTGGTATCTGCAGCAGAGGCCTGGTCCTGCACCCAGGCTCATGCCATAACCCCCACAGTGTAAGCAAAGTGTTGGCATAACCTCAATGATTAGGTGATTAGTGCTCCGACTGCAGGCTGCCTTAGGTTGCAGGCATCCTAGAATCCCTCAGCAGGATGGGAGTTCGGTTCCTGTCTTACCCGTCATGGCCATACAATCTCATGAGCACTAAAGGGGTGGGTATGAAGTATAAGAGACACTAGTAAGTGGATGGTCGTTAGTAAATGGGTACCAATGGAGCAAATGGAGCGGACACGGGTAGGGAGTATTTGGAAGGATAACATGGCAACAACAATTCCTATGGGGTAACTGTCATATATTATTGTCAAGAGGAAGGGAATCTGTCATAGGCTAAAAACAAGCATACTAGTATGTAAATATATGCAAATATGCAGGTGTAAAAGCAATTGAATACACGTGTAAATAAGGTAGTAATGTACAGAGTTAAAAATTAAGTACTTAGTTCAACGGTTTCCTAAAGGACAAGTCCATAAACCGCTACTAAATGGACTTGAGAAAAATCCACAATTCCAGGAATAACATGTATAGAATGTTTGTACGTTTGGGAAGCTCGCCAGTTGCCCTTGGCCTGGATTGGCCGCTGTCGTGGACAGGATGCTGGACTCGATGGACCCTTGGTCTTTTCCCAGTGTGGCATTACTTATGTACTTATGTACTAACATTGTCATAAATTGCAACATCAGGGTAAACCGGAGTGGGTTGCATTTGAGCATAAGCAGTGTCATTATCGTGATTGCCTTGCATTTGTGCATACACAGTATCATCATTTTCAATGTCATTAGTTTGTAATTGTTCATACACAGCATAAGCATGCCCTGCAGGCTCTCTCTTACTCAAAGCAGTTTCAATCAAACACTGCACTAAACCTCTAATGCAAGGTATGACACAGTAGCCAAGAACAACAAACACAATAATAACAATTATCTGGGTGGTTAAACCAGATAAGATAAAGTTTTTCCATTTCCCCAAAATATTGTCCATCCACACAGTCCAGGTGGTGTCTACACCTGAGTTTCCAGCAAGTTCATCAACCAAAGTAAGTCCTTGCAAAGCTTTGGTTACAATAAATGTAATTAATTCAGTCAACATTCTTATTAATAGTAGACCACCAAAACAGTGAGGATTCAAAACCTGCAGCAATCTGGTTGCGGGCCTTAAATTCGTCTGGTACCCCCCTTGGCACACCTATAGCATCAATGTAAATTCTGTCATCAAAGGAACCGGGAACCCCTGGAACCTCTCGCTTTCTTTTAAGATGTGATGGGGTGTTTGCATGTCTGCCGGCTATTGTGAGTGGGACTACCAACTGAGCCAGAGCACATTGTCCTTGCCAATTAGAGGGCAATGTGGGGTACAGGGTTTTAGTTCCACAGTACCACCACACATCTGTTTTGGGGTTGGAAAACGTTGAATAATCAATGGAATAAATAGTGAGTATACTGAAATTATATGCTGTTAAATTTCTAACGAAATGGGGTTTGGTAATACCTGTCCTTACCAAACAGGTTGTAAACTTTGACTGTGAGGCGGGAGGCACGCTAGTTTCTTTGGGCAAATTTGAAAACAGTAAAGCAAGGGATTTGCAAGATTTGTCATTATTGTTATCACTCTGGAGTAACTTTAGCATGCATATGGTACCATCGTAATCAGTGTCAAAGTTTAAGGGAAACGGAGCCATGGTAGGCTCAGGATGGGGAGTAGAACAAACATAATAATCTGATAAATTCAAACTTTCAAACTTTGGGTGGTAAACCGTAGTAATAGCAAAAGATAATACAATTCCTTTCCAGTAATAACAGAATGATAGTCAATTGGAATGCCAAAACAAACCAGAGTCCAAATACAGTAAGTTGTATATTTCTGAACTGATTTCTGAACTGAACTTGAACAGAACTGAGCTATCCCCCCTTCTGTCTGGCAATTCCTAGGGAAGGAAAGACAGAAATGTTATTATGGATTGTAACGGATCACAGTGCACCGAGTAAGGGGTACTAGCAATGAGACAACATTATGCATCTAGTACACAATCCTTTGCACAGTTCAAAGTATATGTAGGATAGTAAACAATAAGCTGACAGAGTTAAAAATCAGAAATAGCATTGTGATGAGCAGCATAATCACGCAGAATACCTATAAGTTCTGCAGAATTGTAGTATTCCATATAACAAGTCTAGGATAGGAAGGTTAAGTACAGGAAGAAGAAGATAAGAAAGAGTCCTCAATTGTTCACAGCTAGAAAGCAGTCCAGGAAGTCTCATTAAAAAAAAGTTCATAGCAGTGATAGGCAGACAGCCTTGAGGAGACTGCAGTGGTCAGGCTTGGTGCTGGAATTGTGAAACAGCAGTCCTAACACAGTTGCGAAGACTAGCGCTGGCAGTGGTCTCATGGTCAGGATTCAAATAATGTGACATCCAGTACTGGAAGGTGTCAACGAAGGTGAAAGTACAGTTTAACGAACTTGCCCCGGACCTGTCTTGAATGAGCTGTGAGAGGGTAAAGGGAGGGGCCAAGATTCAAGGTTTTCATTCTGAAACAGATACAAAGCTAGTGCTTCTCACTTTCCTTTTAAAACCCTTTTAAAAATCTAAAAAGAGTGAAAGCAGTATGAAACCTTGTCTGTGCTGTAATGAACAAATGAGGGGTTTTCAAACAAGTGCAAATGTATTTTTTTGTTTGTTTCAGGAAAAAGGAGGAGGTGGAGGAAACAGGGAAAACTCTGCTTTTTACATCTTTTTTGCTTTGCAGTCTTCATATTAGCAGGAGTTCCCGAATCAGACCATACACATAGTCAAAGGGGAGGGGGTGCTGGGATAAGGGGACAAGGAGTGACAGGGCTTTGTGGGCTGGTCTGATGAATTCTGTGATGTCTGTTAGAAATCACCTCTGAAAATGCTGGGGAGAGTGACTCATATTCATAAAACTGCTCTCCTATAGCAATATGAATCAAAACACTGCATATCACTAAAAAGGCAACATAGCAATGTAAAAGAGGAGAACCCACAGTCTGAATTGATTTGCACTTTTCTGACCACTAAGAAGTCAGTTATGACCCATGAACTGCATAGCTAAAACAGACTCAAACTTAAAATGCCTTACAGCTGCATTTTTACTTTCTGCTGAGAGCTGTAAATTCGAGGTCATACTGATTCAGCAAGGAGTGCTCTTCCCCTTCCCTGACAGAAATGGTGCCACCGACTCTAGCTCAGCAAGGACACAAAGAATATGTAAACAGTTTGAGAGAGAAGATGTTTTTGAGGTGGCTAGACAAAATAGAGATAAGACCTGGGTCTTGGAGAGATTCCTGCAGCAAAGTGGCAACTATAATCTCTTGTGAAAGAAACCCTGGACTTCTGTTTTTCATAAACATTTAGATATTGTGTTCTGTATTCCATAACATTCAGATAGTATTTTTCCATTTTATGTAAACAATAAAGTAAGACAGAAATTAGCTGACATAAGACAGAAAATAGCTGAAATTGCAAGGTTGTATGATTTGGGAGGGAATGTCCATTGTGCAAAAGAGTATATAAGTGGCTGCTGTGTGGTATTTAGACAGAGGCTGAGATGATCAACTGAGTGACTCTTTACCACAGTGGTCTGTCTCATAACAAATTGTTATTTGTTACTGACTGATTGCTTTGTTGTTACCTAATTTGGTAAGTAATAAAGACTTTCCCCTTCGAAGGAAGATAGTCTCTGTCTTCTCTGCTTTCTCTGTCTTCTCTGTTTCCTCTGTCCACTGTATCTTGGGGTGGGTGTAAGGAGGCAGAAACCCTATTTGCCCCACAGGTCCAAATGGTATATTTCTTATGGTAAGTAGAAATATATCAGAGAAGGAATTCCCATATATTATAGCTCTTCCCTGAGACTAGGTACTTATCAGAAGGGACCTTGGACTCCACTATAAACAAGTCTTAAGGGACAATATAGCACACAATGTACTCTAGTATGCTCTAATGAACAGCGATTGTGAGACTCATTCGGTCTTACCCACTAAGGCAATACTCCTAGCGTTACAAATCCATAACATCCTAGGGTATCTCCATCCTAATAATATCATAAAGTTGCATGAAATAGTGAAATGTGTCATATATTAGTGCTCATGTGACCAAACTTAATATAATCTCAATTTGTCCTCTCTATATATAGTTGAACAAATAACACATATCTCAGAAATGCAGCCTTAATCATCCCGCTGTCAGGTTCTCAGGTTCAGAGCCCGTGGGGCCGGGCTCTGGAGCAAACGTGAGCCCTTGGGCTGCTGACGAGGAGCGACAGCAGCAGGCAAAACCCACCAACCAACACTGGGTAAGCACACCGGCAGGGACTGCAGGCACTGCCCAGCGAACCGGAACACATGGACTGGAATCCCCCGGACTGGAGGACACAGGACTGGAACACACAACGGACCGGAACACACTGGACTGGAGCACACCAGACTGGAACACCCTGGACTGGACCCCCGGACTGGAGGACACAGGACCGGAACACGGGACTGGAGCACACTGGACTGGTCCAACAGCTTCACCTGTACTTAGCTACTAAGCCCCCCAAGAGTTGAGCTCCTGGGTTCGAGTAGCCGACAGGACTTACTGGATACCGGATGACATAGGGACCAGGACTGGAAACAGAAGTGCTCCTAACCCTAAACTGATCTACGTGCTCCCAAGCCCTAAACCAGCAGGAGTGTTCCTAACCGTAAACTGACAAAAGGACTTCCTAAGCCCTATACTAAACAGGAGCTCCTAATCCCTGCTCAAGAAAGGGACTTCCTCAGCCCTAGACTAACAGAGCAGGGAACTAAACACAAAGCTAACACAGGTGCTACTAAGCACCAAGCTACAAGCAGAGCTTTACACTAATAAGCTAAACACAGAACTAACCAGCTACCTAAGCACTGCTCTAGCAAGCTAGATACAACTAACAAGGTGCTTCCTAAGCACTACTCTGGCAAGCAACCAGAAGAGCTCCTAGCACTAAAAGGGAAGACAGGGGAGCCACAAGGAAAAAGCAGTGAAGCTAACACATAAGCCAAAAGTGATTCTAAATCACCAAACACCAACAGCAAAGACTGCAATGCTCCCAATAGCACAAACACCAGAAGTACTTCTAACAGCAAACTCTGCAGTGTTCCTAACAACACCAAACCCAGGAGTACTTCTAATAGCAACAGAGCTTCCAAAGCCCTACACATAGCAATGCTTCCAAAACCAAGAGGGAAAAGCAGGGGAACCAAAGGGAAAAGCAGGAAAGCTAAACACATAGACACCAGTGCACACTGCACTAACACTAACCTGGACCTTAGCAAAAGCAAGCAGGGACCCTAGACACAATGTCAGAAGTGCACACTGCACCACCCTACCTAAAGCAAACACAACTGTTGCAAAGGCCCTGAAGGAAACAAGACCACTTCCTTATCAAGGCCCTCCCTGATGATGTCACACTCCCTAGACCTAGGCAAAAGCACACTGACCCAGAGAGGCCCAACCCACACCAATGCAAAACTGTGAAACACTTGAAGCCAGTACACCCAAAGAGAGTTAGAGCAACTCAGACTACCCACACAGGTGCAGTATAGTGAAACAATTAGAGCCCTGCTGCTGGAAGCTGCCAGCACAGAGAGACAGAGCCAGCTCAGAAAGGACAGAGAAAGAAATAGAAGCCAGCTAAGAAGCTGACTCCCAGGAAAGAGGTAAGTTTGAGAGGGGTTCAGACCCCAATCATAACACCCGCAGACTGTTACTTCATGGTTCAATGTGGTGCTCTGTTTCACTTCTTCCTTAGGAGCCATCCAATATGCTTGTCTGCTATATCACAAGGCTTACTTCCACATCTCTGCTATGACTGAAAAGTTCAGACTTGCTGGTCTCAACTGAAGATGCCTTCTTAAATGTTCCCTGCAAAAACAAAACTGACGTCAATCCAACGTAATGTCAGCAATGTAATGACAACATTGCTGTGTTGCCTTTTTAGTGATATGCAGTGTTTTGATTCATATTGTTATAGAAGAGCAGTTTTATGAATGTGATTATTGAATCCTGTCTTTTGGAATATACAGTATTTTTGGGGAGAGTGACTGAATTTTCTTTTAGTTCGTTTGGCTGCCCTCTTTAAACTGCACTTCGGCTTGTGCTGTTAATTTCATGCTGCCTGCTTTTTTCACAAGGAGAGAGGAGGCAGGGGAGTGTGGGGAGAGGGTAGAGAGAGGGGGCTTAGGCTATGCTGCTTTGATAGGAAGGCGATCACAGGGAAACAGTGTCAGATGAGCGTTTGGCTAAACAAAAAGCTTTTTAAGACAGGCAAGTCCTTTAGCTCCTGAGAGATAATGAGCCATGAAGTGGATTTTAGCTGTAATGGACATTTCCCTGCTGACATGTGTTTTAAAAACAGGGGGCTGAAAATACAAACAAACAGGGAGTGAATGGATAAAAAAAAAAGAAGAAACCATTTAAGGACAGGGAAAACAAACTACAGAGAGAGCTGTGCCTAAAAGCTTATTTTTTCTCCATGTAATTCCTGAAATGTCCTTTGGTCCTGAGAGAAAGCAGACAGCCAATCACACACAGAAATAAAAGGCTTAAGGGTTGAGAAAAATAAATTGCACATGGTCTTCCAAGGCTGCAAGGGGTGGTGTCTGACAATTGATGTCACTTCCAATCATGTGACCCATCCAAGATGGAGGTGAGTAGTGTGAAACAAGGAAGTGCCCAAAGGGGTGACCACTACTCGATGCCATCTTGAAAAGGGGTGTGGCCTAAGCAGAGTTATGATGTCCCTTTCAGCAACATCACTGAAAGGGGGTTTGGGGCGAGGTTATGCAAAAGAGCAGGGTTTGGGGTGGGGTTATGCAAAAGGGGTAAAACTTCGGCAGGGCTATGATTACATCCAATGATACTATCAAAAGGGGCAGTGCAGTGAGTGGGCATGGCTTGAGCAGATCTTCAATTCTGATTGGTTGACAACCTGGACATGGGCATGGCACCTGTCAAAAACAAATGGTATGTAACTTATACTACTAGCTTGATCAGCTTCTGATACTGACAGCCTGGTATGGTTTGCAGGGAAAGACAATCTGCTTTCCTCTTGATCAGAAAGATACTGTGCTTTATGCTTGATCTGCTTGGGACATTGGGATCCTGAAATGGTTTGTCAAGAAAGACACTCCATTTTAAGCTTGATATGTTTGTGATACTGGCTTCTGGAGATGGTTTGCAGAGAAAGACACTCCACATTAATCTTGATCTTCTTGGGACACTGGCAACCTGGGATGGATTGCAGAGGAATACAGTCTGCTTTATGCTTTCTATCCTTGTGAAGCTTGCAGCCTGGGATATTTTATTTTTAGAGAAAGACCACGTGCTTTATGCTTGATCTTCTTATGACACTGGCAGCATGGGCCGAAAAAGACAGTCTTAATTATCCTTGATCTGCTTTTGACAATGACAGCCTGGTTTGGTTTGCCTAGTAATGCACTCCGCTTTATGTTTGATCTGCTTTAGTAACACTGGGAGCCTGGGATGGTTTGCAGAAAAGGACATTGCTGTATATTTGATCTGCTTGTGACATTTGGCAGTCTGGGATGGTTTGCAGAGAAAGATACTCTGCTTTATGCTTGATCTGTTTGTTACACTGACAACCTGGGATGAATTGCTGAGAAATTCTGCTTTATGTTTGATTTGCTTGTTACACTGGCAGTCTGGCAAGGGGTGGAGAGAAAGACCCTCTGCTTTATTCTATATCTATTTGTCATATTGGAAGCCTGGGATGGTTAGCACTTAGCAGAGAAAATCAAAATCCAATTTTGCTAAATCTGCTTGGGACAGTGGTAGCCTGGGATGGTTTCCAGAGAAACACACTCCAGTTTATACTTGATCTGATTGGGACACTGGCAGCCTGGGATGGTTTTTAGAAAAACTCTACCTTAGTTTTGATCTGCTTGTGACTCTGGCAGCCTGGGATGGTTTGTAGAGAAAGGCACTGTTTTATGCTTGATCTGCTTGTGACACTGGCAGCCTGGGATGGTTTACAGAGAAAGAAACTCTGCTTTACGTTTTGATCTTAGACTTTTGCTAGATTTCTGCTATATGGTCAGTGCAGAAACAGATACTCTTTACATATGTGAAAATACCGGAGAAACCTGCCTACCTTGGCAGTTTGAATAACTGCTTTCCAGAAGAAAGATCATGAAAGATATTATTTAAAAAACTGGACAGCTATAATTCAGACAGTCTTAAGTGAAGACTTTTAAAGATTAAAAAGCAACATTTCTCTGTTGGAAATTGCTGTAAAGACCATAAGCGTTATATGAGAGCTCCTTCCAATGTCTCAATGTTCTTTCAATTGATTTACTCCTTAACGAATTTGATTTTGACTCGTTTAACTCTTCACAATGTAATCCATAACCTGAATTGTAACAAATTGTATTTCCATTATTCATAATGTATTGTAAGCCACACTGAACCCGCAAAAAGGTGGGAAAATGTGGGATACAAATGCAATAAATAAATAAATAAATAAATGATTGTTAAGATGAGCTTTGCTTACCCTCAGATGGCACCACTGATCAAAAATAGCTCAGAAATTACATCAGAAATGATAATACGCATTTTTCTAAACAATGAGTGCTTTAGACTGATATAGAATAGAAGAGAAAAAAAAAAGCAAAAGATACAGTAGTGGTAAGACAGATGGCTGCAAGCAATTACTCAGCCCTTCTGCCTGTGGGCCAGCAAGCTTCCTCCTCCTTGTCTTCAAGGATCTAATATTCACGCATTGAAATTTCCTTTGGAATATTTTTGGGGGTTAAAGGAAACACTTCATCCATAAAGACTGATCCTTTTAGGCATTTTCTTTACAACTCCACAACAAGATTCACTGAATGCAGCCCCTTGATCTGATTAAAATTGCTTTATTAAATATCTATACCCATTAATTGTCCAGGATTTGGAGCCTTACCAGCCACAGGGCTGGGGAGAGGCTGAGAAGCAGTGACTCTCCTGTACCTTTAATGGATATGGTTATTTAATAAAGGACTTTTAATCAGATCAAAGGATGAGCATCTGCTATAGGGTTGATATGATTTGGGAAAGTGCAGTCAGAGCTCTTTGAAATTATTGATAAATGTAGAACTGAGAAAGCTAAATGTAATTCTTTGACTTAAAAATGGGATGAAATCAGCAGTTTGAGAAAGGCACTGTCTTCCTAATTTTTGCATTGAATAGTCTTTACATGTTACAGGAAATTCTCCTTCATTCTTTTGAGGTATAAATGAATGTAATACGCAGGGTTCAGTCATTCTGGGAGACATACTTCATAGCTACGGCCCAGACCTGAAGCTTGCAGGTGGTAACGGCTGGAGTTGAAACGCAGTTTGACCTAGTCTGCAGGCCCTGTGTTGAAGTCATCAGGCAAGCTGCAGGGCTGGAAGAAGGATTGGAGTCTCAACCGAGCTACAAGTTTGAAATTGGCCTCACTCTTTTGCTTCTCTGCGCTGGGGCAATTTCTTTTCCTCTAACAACTATAATTATGAATCTGTTATTCTTTGATTTTTGGGGGGTCAGCCTTACAAAACAATTGTTAAAAAAATGAAGTCGCTCCAGTGGTAAGGAGGCATGGGGTCCTTTTTTGCCCAGCTCCAGCTAAAGCACCTCTACTAGGAGCAAGGGAGCACGACGGAGCCACTATAAAGGCCCATTTTGCATAGGATGTCTAGGTCTGAAAAGTGATGTCCTAATTGGGATGATTCAAAATGTCCAGATTTGATACAAAAGGCTAGCTGAACTTGAAGCCTTTTGTAAAATACATATAAATATGTATAAGAGGACACCTGTATTTAAAACAGGCAAAAAATGTGGCTTCTTTCAAGGTGTTACGTGTGTAAGTGGTGATTCTTAAGTGCATAAGTGCCAAGTTTTGCCAACCTACATATACAAGAAGAGCCAATTAAG
Source organism: Microcaecilia unicolor (assembly GCF_901765095.1). Classification (NCBI taxonomy): domain Eukaryota; kingdom Metazoa; phylum Chordata; class Amphibia; order Gymnophiona; family Siphonopidae; genus Microcaecilia; species Microcaecilia unicolor. The sequence goes on from NC_044032.1 coordinate 390,668,981, forward strand.
GAGTTCTAAACAGTGGCATAGCCAAGGGTGGGCTTGGGTGGGCCCATGCCCACCCACTTTAGGTTCGGGCCCACCCAGTATCAGCACACCTATGATGTGGCTGGAATGGATCCCCAAGTCCCACCAGCCGAAAACTCTCAACAACTGTCCCTCCTTGCATACCTTTTAAATAGCAAATCTTTGCCTACAGTGAGCAGCAACTGATACATACTGCCTGCACTGGCCCCATAACCTTCCCTCTGATGTATTCCTGCCTATGCGGAAACAGAAAGTTACATCAGTGGGAAGGCTGTGGGGCCAACATGAGCAGTGTGTATTAGTTGCTGCTCGCTGTCGGTGAAAATCTGCTATTTAAGAGGTATGCAGGGGAGGGGGAATGTTTGAGATACCATATGGCATGCAGGCAAGAGAGGGAGAGACCAAATCACTTGTGGGACAAGGCGGAGTTCTTCTGCCCACCCATCTTGGGCTCAGGCCCATCCAAAATTGGGTGTCTGGCTACGCCCCTGGTTCTAAACCTCAAATTTTTGGCTTTTGGGGGTGAGAGAGAGAACACATTTGCCCCCTCATTTACTTCTCGAAACCCCAGATCCAAATGAGCAGAGAGCTCACATTTTTGCATGATTCAGAAGAATTGTAAGTCAGGGCCAGCCCAAGGGTCTCTTTGTGACAATTCAGCTGTGTACCTCCTCCTCCTCCTCCTCCTCCCAGGGTTGGCGCAAGACCTTTCTCCCACATGTCTAGCATCTCCCCTTCTTTATCTCTTGTGTCCTACATTGCCATTTCCCTCCCCCTCCCCCCCAACAACTATCCAGACTCTCACCAAGTGTCCAACATTGCTCCTTCCCTCTGGAACTGTGTGCTGCTGCCTTCATTGTCCTCCACCAAGACAACTCTTAAGCAAAATGAGAGAAGCCAGTGAGATGCCTGGAGTGGAGGAGTAGCCTAGTGGTTAGTGCAGCAGGCTTTGATCCTGGTGAACTGGGTTTAATTTCTACTACAGTACCTTGTGTCTCTGGGCAAGTCACTTAACTCTCTATTGCCCCAGGTACAAAATTAGTACCTGTATATAATATGTAAACTGTTTTGATTGTAACCACAGAAAGGAGGTATATCAAGTCCCATCCCCAAAGGCACTTATCGACCCCTCCAATCTGGATGTTTGAAGTAAGCGGTTCCTGTTATGAGGGAGCAGGATGCAGCAGGCCCTGAATAAGCACATTTGCTTGAGGCTCTGCACTGACCACTCTCATTTTTCTTTAGGGCTGCTGTTTACCGCTGCGCTGGTAGTCCAGAAAAAAGCACAATGGGCTCTTAAGAATGGAAAAAAGTGTGCTTTATTATGACCTGACATGGGCTGTGTTTCAGTGTAAACTAACACCTGCCTCAGGGGTCAGTTCAAACAAGCAGCACTGAATACATAAATAGTTGTAGCTCAAGAAATAAAATCTCTGCACATTGAATGTTCTCTCTTAGGCTCAGATGCGCATAAAAGTAACGTTAAAAAACCATAATCGTTAAGGTCAACAGTAGAATTTACTGATTTTGAAAAAATGACCGATCCTCAAAAGAAACTGCATGCAAATGAGCTGCATGGTAATCCAAAGGCATGAAAATTCTGCTAACCTGTTGAAATCCATGTTAGCGAGGTTGAAAACACATGCGCACAATAGCTATTCACTAAACACATGACAAGCGCTGCAGCTGTTGTACGTATGTCTGAAAAGATTGCATCATAGAGGTGCATCCAAAGCATGTGTAATATATGTCACACAGGATAACTTTTCATTTCCGGCCCATGCGTGGTTTGTACCATTTTGCTGACCGTTGCCATGCTATGCTGTGCTGCATTGCTTTGCTTTTCATCACTAGCGTTTTGTGTGCTTGCACATTTTGTTGCTGAGTATGAAATGTTTGCATTTTTCATGCGGATTAAGGGAAGCCTGAAAAAGTCAATGGAGAAGGGTGGGCACCTATTGCTGTGGTTTGGTGTAGGATTTATTTCATGTATGGTTGGCAAATAATTTTTTCGTGGGTGGGGGGGGGGGGCACTTCCTGGATGGGAGAGAGGGGGTGGAGAGAGAAAGAGAGGGGGCAAGGGGAGATATGCAGGATAGGGAGAGAGGGGGCAGGAGAAATTACAGATGAGAAGGAGGGTGCAAGGGGAGAAATGATGGATGGGGAGGGGGGAAATATTTTATCTGTGGAGTTGGGGGAGGGGTGTAACTGTAACTTGCTCTTGCATTTTCCCCATCTACCATTTGCAAATCTTTTTTATTTTTGTGCTAGCATCACCAAAGGTCCATATGGAAGCCTGTCTCCTGGAGGTCCTTCTTATATGTCCACTGTATATCTTTGATCAAGGCTGTTGGCTTCAGTTTCAACTGCTTTGGCATCATATATTTTGTGGGTAGAATACTCACCACCTAGCCCAAGTCAGTGTGCTGAGACAAAATCCAAGTTAAAAAAGGAATTAGTAAGGCTGGTCGGTTGCTGGGGATTGTGGAGCTCCACTAAGCACATCCGTCCTGCATGAATGCTCACCGGAAGTTCCCAGAAAATTAGTTTATAAATAACTGGATCCAGTAGTAGACTTAGAGAGGCATTTTCAATATGACGTCTACATCCAAATTGAAACGTTTTGCCGAAAACGTCTCAATCCAACATGTAGCTCACAGCCATAATTGAACCAGAAAAAGGTCTAAATTTCAATTATGGCTGTGAGCTACATGTTTTCAGGCTGAACACATTCATCTGTAGAACCATTAAAAAAAAAATGTCCCAGGGAAAAATGTAGAAAAACAAGCCATAAGGCTGTCTGTCTGTCAGAATTCCTAGTGAACTGGCCACACAGACATCCCAGCAGTGCAGATGGACAGCCTAGTGGTCAGTGCAGTGGACTTCACATAAAGGGAATCAGGTACAAATCTGTCCTTAAACCCTTCATATTGTATGGTGAGCCCTCCAGGAACAGAGAAAAACTACTGTACCTAAAGATCCGCCATTACAATAGCCTTCAGGCTTGCAGGCCACTTTTATATTTAGGTACAGGAGGTATTTCTGTATTCCAGGAGTGCTCACGTAGTTGTACTAAAATGAAAGAGTTATGGTGGGAATTGAAGCTGAGTGCTGTTGTTCACTATCCATTGCATTGACCACTAGGCTACTCCATTCACTAGCTTGCTGCTTTTTTAGGAACAGTCATAATCAGGGGCATAGCCAAACTTCGACAGGAGGGGGGGTCCGGAGCCCGAGGTGAGGGGGCACATTTTAGCCCCCCCAGCGCCGCCGACCCCCCGCCATTGCCGACCCCCCCTGCCGCCGCTGCCACCAACTTTGACCTCCCCTGCCGACGACCCTCTTGACCCCCCCTTCCACCGCCAACCCTCCCCCGCCGTCGCCTACCTTTGATGGCGGGGGACCCCCAACCCCTGCCAGCCGAGGTCCTCTTCTTCTGGCACAAGGCTTCGTTCTGTTTCTGTGAGTCTGACGTCCTGCACGTTGAACGTGCAGGATGTCAGAGTCACAGAAACAGAATGAAGCCTTGCAGATCAGCCAGCAATGCGGCCGCTGGCTGATCTGCAAGGCTTTGTTCTGTTTCTGAGAGTCTGCAAGGCTTTGTTCTGTTTCTGTGAGTCTGACATCCTGCACGTACAATGTGCAGGATGTCAGACTCAGAAACAGAATGAAGCCTTATGACGGAAGAAGAGGACCTCGGCTGGCAGGGGTTGGGGTCCCCTGCCAGCAAAGGTAGCCCACGGTGATGGCGGCGGGGGGAAGGTTGGCGGCAGGAGGGGGAGTCAAGAGGGTCATCAGCAGGAAGGTCCAGGGCCAAATCTAGGGTGGCCCAGGCCCCCGTGGCCCCACGTAACTATGCCACTGGTCATAATATCTGGATGTGTCATAGAGCCTGGTATCTACTGTCACTGTCACATCTTTGTGGGTTGGGAGGGGGTCATTGTCCACTGGGGGATTAAGGGGGGGTCATGCCTTCATCCCTCCAGTGGTCAGCTGGTCAGTTTGGGCACCTTTGTTTTAAATTTAATCGTGATTGAAACTGGTGTAGATTAAAATGTGCTTCTTTTCAGCCCTGGACCCACCCAAGTCCCACTCAAACATACCTTCAGTATGTCCCTTGATATTTGGATGAACTCAGTGAAACACATCCCAATTCTGCCTTTTTGAAAATCATGATTTAGATGTTTTGACAAGAAAAATGTCCATCAGGCACTTTGTGCCACTTTGAGGCATTTTTCTCTTTTGAAAATGATCGCCTTAGTGAGAAAATAGAATAACATTTCAGAGTTACTTGAATTTGAATTGCAACCTTTCAAATGTTTTTTTAACATTTTAATAATTTTTATCTATTGGTTAAGGAAAAAAAATCTTTCGCGCAATAAATACCAACTTTTGCACTTTATAAATAGTGTCATTTCCATCCTTACACTGTTATATATTCTATGAGAATCCTGTAACACCAAAAGTGATTATCTTACACATTTTAAATGTATTCTCGCTTAGGGGGAGTGGCCAAAATGGTGCCTGCTCACTGAGAGTGAGCAGCTGGCTCAGTTGTTTAGCTGGGAGAATTTTTCCTTGGCAAACTATGCCTCACATGAAAAAGAAGGGGATCATTAAAACCTTACCACAGCTGACCAGAACTTCCTCCCCAGTCCAAAAAACTCTGGACCACTACTTAACTCAATGTCTGCTTGGTGATGCCAGTGTGAGTTCCACTGAGAGGCAGCAGGAAGGAGCTTCTGCCTTGTTGGGGCATGACACAACGTTTTTGCCACCGGCAACCAATGTCCCACCATACCCTGCTGCCACCTGGGAGAAGAAGTTGGACCCTATCACGGTGGAGGTCACTGATTTGAGGTCTAATGGCAGCGGTGCTCCTGTCAGAGAAGGTGTGGCAGGAAGAATGATATCAACAGAGAAGGGGACTCCTGCTTCTCCAACAGTGGTGACACTGGATACTTTCTGGCAGGTGACAGAGAGGTTGAATGCTTCTGTTGCAAAATCGACCCAAGAAACAACAAATTTGATATCTAAAGTGGAGCGGCTTTCTCAAGTTGTTGACAAACTGAAGCAGGATTCTTCTGAGCAGGTACAAGGTATTCAAATGGAGGTAAACTCTATCAAAGATACTATTGCTATATTGGTGAAAGATAGTTTGATTATAGATCAGAAATTGGACCAGTTTGAAAATGTCAATAGACGATTAAATCTCAGAACTAGAATTAGAATATTTATTTATACACTGCCTTTAGCCAAGGCGGAAATACAAAAGAACATATATAATAAAAACTTTCCTAAACCTGTTGGTGTCTCCCTTTTGGACTTGCTTAAGAAATACTTAATTGAAAATTTATTTCCCTCTGAACACATTTCTCTACTTAATAAGGTTTACTATTTACCAGTGAAGATATCTGAGGGGAAAGCACAATTACAGGGAAATTTAGTTCAAGACCATAAGGAATATAATGATTTTAAACATTTGAATCTTGAAAACTGATATGAATGGATATAAAACCCAAAGGGCTGTTATAGAAGTGTGCTCAATACTCTATGATCTGTATAATCTATTGGCATGTTGATTGCTATTGAGAAAGATTTGCTAAACATCTATTCCACCTACCACAATGTAATAATAAACTAAAAACATAGGTAGATAGGTAGGTAGATAGATAGATAGATAGATAGATAAATAAATAAATACCATATATTAGAAACTGTTTAAAAACAATTAAATACAAAGGACAAAAATCTTAGATAATAATGAATGAAGTCTAAAAAAAAACTACAACTCATACCAAGTGGTAAGAATTTCCCTTATATCAAAGTTGGCCTTGACTTGTGAACTTGTTTTTTCAGGGCAGACTTCTTAACTTAGAGGCTACTCTACTTCATGGTATGCATTTAATCCTAATAAGAATGTCATATTTAAATGCTCTATACCTATTAAATGAGTAAAAACAAACAAAAAAACAAAAACAAAATTACATTTTCCTGCCAGAACATTTACAAACTTCATTTATAAAAGATTTTTTGGAAAGGCATATTACGTATTGGTAGGTATCATCTTTAAACATGAAAGTGTTAATACTTAAAGAAACATTGACACAGTCTTCTATCTATGGAAACAAAAGAATTGCTCATTGCTGTTAAAGTGTCTCAACTACATTTCACTGGAAGCCATTAAACACCAACAACCCACTGTGAGCTAGTGCTCTGTACCTGCACATTAATGTCACAATCAATCACCAGCAGCCTACATTCAGAATCTGCTCTAAGATATCTACTACTCTTACAAAAAATTTTAAAAAGCATAATAAAAATTATGGGGAAAAAAATAAAAACTCCATAGCCTGTGTGGGCATATTATCACTAGTAAATCAAGAAGTCTTAATAACGTATGCAAATATTATGTACAAATGTATTTACTTCCTTTCTTACCTTCACATAAAACAGAGAATCACAACTGGCAATGATCTGTCAAGCTTTCTGAAGCTGTTACAAAAACCTGTATGCCTGTGGTAAACACTATAATGTTCTTCCCATGGAAAATGGTAACTATGGCAAGATTAAGAAACTTATGTCTTCTAACAAATATGTTTGATAACCACCAGTAAGTTTCAAACCAACAACCTTCTATTTATAAGGCATTGCTATACTCAACTGAGCTGTTTTTACTTGCTATGGGTGTAATGTGGCTAGAGAAAAAACAAGTGTCATTAATAGTGCACACTCGTGCGGAAGTGGATGCAATTTTTCCAAAAGTGCACACTCTTCACTAACAGTATGCACTTAGTTCAAAGATGGTATACTCTTTCAAAAGATGATGCACTCTTTCCAAAACAATACATACCCTGGACAAAATTGCTCCTGGAACAAAAAAATTGAAAACAAAACTCTAAATACAATCAAAGTTCCTGTAAACAACATGGGAAATAACATGAAATGAAAATATTTGGGCTGGATATCCCTAGTGCCTATTCATAAGTCATCTTGGGTTCAAGGAACCCTGTAAAAGAACTGAGAGTTGTAAATTTGGTGTAGTGTGTTGCAGGTCAGAGGAGCGAATTCCTTGCTGTAAGCCTGGAGTATAGGAAAATAGAATTCCTGGCAGATGGAGCAGGAAGATCCTGGAGTGGAAGTTGTGAAGAGAAGGAAAGAAGAAACAAGCCAGTAATGGACTTGACTTCATTTGGCTGAGTGAAGAATATTTGTAAGAGGAGAGAGAGAGAGAGAGAGAGAGAGAGAGAGAGAGAGAGAGAGAGAGAGAGAGAGAGAGAGCACCAGCTTCAACATAAGACATTAACTGAATATAAGGTCTTGAATTGAATCTTCTTTATTCCTGCCCCTCAAAAGCTAGAAAGTAAAAAGTGCAAGTTCCCTTATAACTCAGTCCCACAATAGTGGGGTTGAGGTCGTACAAATAAGGGTTTTTTTTAGGGGGGTGTCTGAGGCTAAAAATCACTGTGTCCTCTGTTATGCTCCACCCTAGTACACAGTACATAATTAAAGGGTCCTTGGTGGGTGACTTCATCTGTCTCTGGACAGGAGCAGGCTACCTGCACTGGAAAAAGCCAACAAGGGAGACCGGTAACTGTTTAAACAAAAATACCCATTTACTCTTGGATTCTGTATATGGCGCTTTGAGTTGTGCGTGTAAATTTGAGCATGCGAGCAACATAATTGAATAATGAGCCAATCAGCGCTAATAATTGGGCAATAACAAGTAATTATCGGCATTAATTGGCAATAATTAGTATTTACAGGCTTATCTTTTTTAGGCGTATTCTATAAAGAGGTGTGCATAAATTCTAGTGCATGGACCTGAAAGGGGCATGGACTTGGGAGGAGCATGGGTGGGTTGGGGGCATTCCTGCAATTTATGCGCATTATTATGGAACTAGGGGGATCCATGTCTAATTTATGTGTGGGGATTTACACCATGTTTTTGTTGGATTATTTGTAGTAAATAATTAGCAGATTTTAGTACACACAGCTTCAGCTTTAGAAATGTTAATTTCTTTCTTCATCTCTCTCTCATTCACCCCTGAATAATTCACTGCTGAGTCACTTTAAAGTTGAAGTAACAAAACATCTGTTTACTCACAGTTTGTAGTTAGATTATAATCAGACAGGCTTATATATACATATTACTATACATTTGTATTATCAGCTCCTTCCATGTGCTTAGATGGTAATGGATGCTCACACCACCATAGATCCTCTCAGGTTAGGAGAGATCATGAGCTCCATGTGCTCCATGTGCTGCATCTGCTGTATCTATCCCCCACAGGAAGTTGCATAGCTGTGTGACCTCTCTAAGTAATTCACATCAGAGGTCACAGAGTAATCACAGAGAAATAATAGGTGACAGGCAATGCATGTAAAATACAATACATTCCAACAAACCCCTTCTCATGCATAACTGTCATGCAATTATTTATTCATACAAAGTCCAAGCTTTATACGCAGATTCACAAAATGTTCTCTGGGTAACGGTTTGGTCATGATGTCAGCTGTCATCTCACTGGTGTGACAATAGTGTAGACTGATGACCCCTTCTTTCGCCAACTCTCGCACGTTGTGGTATTTCGTTGCGATGTGCTTGGTGCGTGACTGAACCTTGTCATTCTGTGACAGTCGGATGCAGCTCTGATTATCTTCCATTATCTGGATTGGTCTCTTTTCAGCTATTCCAAAATCCAGCATAAGTTTTTCAATCCACATCAGTTCTCTGCACGCTTCCGATACGGCCACATATTCAGCTTCTGTAGAAGACAAACTCACAATACTTTGTTTATGACTGGCCCATGAAATGTGTACATTTCCATACATAAACACATATCCACTTGTGGATTTATAATCAGAATGATCCCCTGCCCAATCTGAATCACAGTAACATATTAGTTTTGGATTACTATTGGCTGAAATCTTTAATTTACAATCAATGGTACCCTTTAAATACCTTACCATCCTTTTAACTGCAGTCCAATCTGATTTGGTAGGTGAGCTGACCCTTCTGCTCAAAATTCCTACTGCATTTGCTATATCAGCCCTGTATGTGGTAGCTAGATATAAAAGCTTACCTATGGCTGATCTATATTGGATGTTATCTGGTAAAGGTTCTCTTACTGTTTCATCCTTCAGAAAATCAGTGATCATGGGAGTGCTTACAACTTGGGCATCTTGCATACCTAAACTTTCAATAAGCTCATTTATTTTCTGCTTCTGGCTTAGAAGATAAGAACCATCATTTTGTTTCTCAATTTCTATACCAAGATAGTATGACACATTACCAAGTTCTTTTATCTCAACATTGTGGTTTAAATATTTTACAATGTCCTTGTACTCTTGCTCACTTTTGCTTGCAATGAGCAGATCATCAACAAAAGCTAAAATGTATGCATATTGTCCATTTCTGCACCTAGTGTACAAGCATTTATCTGCTTCACCTTGCTTAAATCCTAAATTGGTCAATATTTCATGCAATTTTTCATTCCAACATTTTGCACTTTGCTTTAATCCATAAAGACCTTTGTTTAATTTACACACTAGCTGTCTTTGTTTTGTATTTATGAAACCTGTTGGTTGTTCCATGTACAAGTCTTCAGTTATATCTCCGTGAAGAAATGCTGTTTTCACATCAATGTGTTTGACTTGCATGCCTTTTGAGACTGCAATGCTCAGAAGTGTTCTTATTGTCGTGTGTTTCACTACAGGTGCAAACACTTCATCAAAATCTTCTCCATATTTTTGAAGATATCCCTTTGCGACTAATCTGGCTTTATACCTTTCCACTTTTCCTTGTGCATTCCTTTTTAACTTGAATACCCATTTGCATCCTATAGCTTTCTTGCCAGGAGGTAATTTTGTAAGAATCCAAGTATTATTTTATCCAATGCATCAATTTCTTCTTGTGCAGCTTTATGCCATTCAGCAGCTTCTTCTGCTGGCATTTTCTCAATCTCATCCCATGTTAAGGGCTCTTGAGCTTCTGCTGACTTTGTTAGGTAAGACAGTCTTAGGGGTGGAACACCTTTGTTTTCCCTGGATGAGCGTCTGACAACAGGTTGGTCTGACCTTTCTGCATCCTCTATATCTGAGAGTACTTCTCCAATTGATTCCCCTTCTCCAACTGTACTGTCTTCTTCAATGATCCTTTCTGTGTCTGCTTCCTCTGCCTGTTCCTCGTTAGATACAGGTGAGTTGCTTTCAGACATCTGCCTTGGTATGGCATTTATATACACTGGCATGTCTATTATGGTTCTAGTTTCATATTCTGGATGATAAGGCTCATCTGGGATAATCCAGCCTTTATCAACCCTTTTGTTTTCATCAAAATATGTAACATGTCTTATGCCAACAATGCCAGTTTTCAGATTCAAAATTCTATATCCTTTGTGTCCTGGAGTATAGCCAACTAAAATGTCCCTTTCTGTTGTGGAATCCAGCTTATGCCTTCTTTGCTTTGGTACATGAGCATATGCTGTACTTCCAAATGTTCTTATGTGTGACAGGTTTGGCTTCCTACCATGCCATGTCTCATGTGGTGTGCGCTCAGCGCCTTTAGTTTGCATTCTGTTTTGTAGGTACACTGCTGTGAGAATGGCTTCCCCCCATAGTCTTTTAGGGAGATTGCTATCTGACAGCATACATCTGGTCATTTCCACAAGTGACCTAAATTTTCTCTCTGCAACAGAATTTTGCTCTGGTGTATAAGCTACTGTTGTGATATGCTGAATGCCTTCTTGTTCTAGAAATGTGCGCATGCTTTGTGAAATGAACTCACCACCATTGTCGGTCTGAAGAACCTTTGGTTTTCTTTCAAATTTATTGCTCACCATGGCTACGTATTTCTTCAGCATGTCTGTGACTTGACTTTTCTCTTTCAGCAAATAGGCCACACAATATCTAGAGAAATCATCCAAGAATATTAGCACAAATCTGTTATTTCCCAATGATGGGATATTAAACGGTCCACATAAGTCACTGTGTATTAAGTCCAGCACTTTATTACTCCTATTTCCTGTGTATGCAGGAAATGAGGGTCTCACATCTTTTGAGTAACACAGTCTATGCATTTCTCAATTTTACCAGCATCTGCACTTATCTGAATGCCGGTGGCCAGTTGCTTACTGTAAAGATCCTGGATCACCTTAGAATCACGATGTCCCAGGCGGCGGTGCCAGATTTCCAGACTACATTTACCATCATTCTTCCTTACTTGCGCCATATGTGAGGCTTCACCTGAAATGCTCAGTTTATAAACATCATTATGCATAAAAGCTTCAGCATACACTTCATCATTTTTAGAGATTGTGCACTTACTGTTTTCAAAATGAATCACAAATCCCTTCTTATCTAATGTAGATACACTAAGCATATTGCAAACTGCTTGGGGAATATACAAGACATCACTTACAGGAATTTCTTTAACTTCATTAGACACTTTGCATTTTAAGAATCCAATACCTTTTGCTTGGATCTTAGCAGTCCCTGCGTTTGCAGTTTTAAGAATACCTTCCTCTGGACACATTTCCTGAAAGAAATCCTTACAATTGGTTAAATGGCATGTGCTCCCTGAATCCAAAATCCAAGTACTTTCATTTGAATTATTATTTACCATAGTCAAAGATTTTTCTGCCATTAGAAAGCCCTTGTGTTTATCTTTGTCCTTCATACATTTCCTGGTTTGAAAATTCTTTAGTTCCATTGGCTTAGGTGAGCTAGAGGGAGTGTTTTGTGTTTCCTTACACCATTTAGATACATGTCCCTCCTTTCCACATGAGTAGCAAATCAGCTTGCCCTTGGGTGGAGTTTTCCCATAGCTCCGCCTTCCTCTGTTCTTTGCCAAGAAATTTGTTTCATTTCTCTCTGACTTGCTTTGAGAACACATCTCCTCAGAATCATTTATTATGCATTCCTGCCTTAGTTTTGATGTTGCCTGTTCAAAAGATTGCCCTTCAATGGCCTCATTTACAGACCTAAAAACATCAAACTTCTTTGATAGTGAGGTAAAAAGAAATGCTCTTTTCAATGCATCACACATGGGAATTCCAGAAAGTTCTAACTTTTGAAATGAAGACATAAGATGCATAATGTGATCATTACATTTACTTTTATCCCTTAATTTGGTTTCATTCAACTCTGCCAACCAAATTGGTTGCTGCTTTGCATATGTAGTTGCATACATAGTTCTCAGTTTATATAAAATGTCCTTTGGTGTATCTTTTCCCTCCACTAATATGGCTTGTTTCTCTGAGAGAGCTTCCAAAAGCATGCACTTCACATAATAGTTTGCATTGTCCCATTCAGCCATATTTTCAGCTGTTCTGTCTTGGTCTAAGCATATATTTAATCGTTTTGCTCGAAGGAGACATATGAATCTTAGTTCCCACTGCTGATAATTAAACTCAGTTAATTTAGGCACCTTGAGAGAATAGAACAATGGTGAATTTCTTCCCTCAGCCATTTTCTTAGCCTTCTGTCTGCTGTGTGGGGGGAGAGAGAGACAGACTGAATCTTTCCTTTAAAACTTAAGAGAAAAAATGTGGCCTTTTTTTTTTGCCTGGTAATATTTCTCTTCTTTTTCAATTCCTGGACCCTGGGCCCATAACCCTTTTGTTGGATTATTTGTAGTAAATAATTAGCAGATTTTAGTACACACAGCTTCAGCTTTAGAAATGTTAATTTCTTTCTTCATCTCTCTCTCATTCACCCCTGAATAATTCACTGCTGAGTCACTTTAAAGTTGAAGTAACAAAACATCTGTTTACTCACAGTTTGTAGTTAGATTATAATCAGACAGGCTTATATATACATATTACTATACATTTGTATTATCAGCTCCTTCCATGTGCTTAGATGGTAATGGATGCTCACACCACCATAGATCCTCTCAGGTTAGGAGAGATCATGAGCTCCATGTGCTCCATGTGCTGCATCTGCTGTATCTATCCCCCACAGGAAGTTGCATAGCTGTGTGACCTCTCTAAGTAATTCACATCAGAGGTCACAGAGTAATCACAGAGAAATAATAGGTGACAGGCAATGCATGTAAAATACAATACATTCCAACAGTTTTCATTGGTGTACATGGTTGTGCCTGAATATAGTTGCGGTTCCCGGTGCTAAGCGCTGTTCTAATAAACCGTGCCTAACTTAAATTTTTTTCGGTGCCGATTTTTTAGGCGCTATTTATAGAACTTAATCCCTAATGGGCTCTCTCCAGGTGAATATGCAAAATAAAGTCAATAAAAATAATGATATGTGATCCACAAGAAAAGGGTTAAATGACGACAAAAGATTTTAACGTACTTCACAGTTTGTGGGTTTCTTTTTTTTTTTTTTTTTGCTCTGTGGTATCTCTTCTCTGTACTGCTCCTTAACAGAACAGGTACTGACTCCTCCTCAGTCTCTCTGCTCCTTTCAAATGCCTTTATTTGCTTGAGAACCTCCAATGGACCCCTGTTGCTCCCACTGACTGAATGCCCTTCACTCTCCATTAGGCACCCTTCACATTCACAGTCCAAGTTACAGACAACCCCTCTTTGCTTGTAGATTGCAAGATAATCCTGGGGCTCGGGGACTTCCTGCTCTCACTCTCTGGGTCATCCATTAAAACTCTCAAGCTCCCTTGCTCCATTCCTTTTCCACTTTGGGATGTGGAACACTGCAGCAGCATTTTACATTCCTCTCTCAGCAAGGGATCCTCTCTTCTGATTCCAGTTTCTAGCTCCATCAAGCATTCTGTGCTCCTGGGGTGTCAAGCTAGATTTTAGGCTTCAACTCTGTTTCATTACTCTCCTTTCTCAGGAAAAAAAGGCCTACTTCTTGCCTTTTTCTTTTTCTTCTTGGCCTCTGGTGGAAGTGAACTAAGCTTTTCATGGGTCCCCCCTGGGTAGGCAGATGAATTCTCTGTAAACTTGGAGGATGTAATGGGTCAGTTCTACAAACTGAAGAGTAGTAAATCACCAGGACCGGATGGTATACATCCCAGAGTATTAATAGAACTGAAAAATGAACTTGTAGAGCTACTATTAATGATATGCAATCTATCCCTAAAATCAGGTGTGGTACTGCAAGACTGGAGGGTAGCCAATGTCATGCCGATTTTTAAAAAAGGCTCCAGAGGAGATCCGGTAAATTATAGACCGGAGAGTCTGACGTCGGTACCAGGCAAAATGGTAGAGGCTATTATTAAGAATAAAATTACAGAGCATATACAAAAACATGGGCTGATGAGACCTAATCAACACGGATTTAGTGAAGGGAAGTCTTGCCTCACCAATCTACTGCATTTTTTGAGGGGGTGAACAAACATGTGGACAATGGGGAGCCAGTGGATATTGTGTATCTGGATTTTCAAAAGGCGTTTGACAGAGTGCCTCATGAAAGACTCCAGAGGAAACTGGAGATTCATAGGATTGGAGGTAGGGTATTACTATGGATTAGGAACTGGTTGAAAGATAGGAAGCAGAGAGTAGGATTGAATGGTCAGTATTAGTGGGGTCCCACAGGGGTCTGTGCTGGGGCCGCTGCTTTTTAACATATTTATAAATGACCTAGAGATGGGAGTAACTAGTGAGGTAATTAAGTTCGCAGACAGCACTAAATTATTCAAGGTCATCAAGTCGCAGGAGGAGTGTGAAAGATTACAGGAGGACCTCGCGAGACTGGGGGATTTGGCGTCCAAGTGGTAGATGAAGTTCAATGTTGACAAGTGCAAAGTGATGCATGTAGGTAAGAGGAACCCGAATTATAGATATGTCATGCAAGTTTCCGCGTTAGGAGTCACAGACCTAGAAAGGGATCTGGGAGTTATCGTGGACAAGACGTTAAAAACTTCTGCTCAGTGTGCTGTGGCGGCTAAGAAAGAGCACAGAATGTTGAGTATTATTAGGAAAGGGATGGAAAACAAACACGAGGATGTTGTAATGCCGTTGTATCGCTCCATGGTGTGACCGCACCTTGAATATTGTGTCCAATTCTGGTCGCCGCATCTCAAAAAAGATATAAAGGAATTGGAGAAGGTGCAGACAAAAATGATAAAGGGAACGGAATGACTTCCCTATGAGGAAAGGCTGAGAAGGTTAGGGCTCTTCAGCTTGGAGAAAAGGCGGCTGAGGGGTGATATGATAGAAGTCTACAAGATAATGAGCGGAGTAGAGCAGACGGATGTGAAGCATTTGTTTACACTTTCAAACAATAACAGAACCAGGGAACACAAGATGAAGCTAGAATATGGCAGATTTAAAACAAACAGGAGAAAGTTTTTCTTTACTCAGCGTGTAGTTAGACTCTGGAACTCGTTGCCGGAAAATGTAGTGACAGCAGTTGGCCTTATGGAGTTTAAAGGGGGTTTGGACAGATTCCTGAGGGAAAAGTCCATTGAACATTATTAAAGATTAATTTTTTTTTTTAATGGGTTTTGTCGGGTTCTTGAAGCCTGGATTGGCCACTGTTGGAGACAGGACCCTCGGTCCTTTCCCAGTATGGCGGTGCTTATGTTCTTATGACATCTCCTACACATCCAGACTCTTGTGGAGGAAGGTCCTTTAGCCCCTCCCTACATTCACTTTTTATACTTCCTTCCAAATCTGAAGGAGGCCTACTGCTGGGTCTGCAAGATTAGCCTACTCCAGATTATCCTTTAGTGGCATTTCTTTGAAACCGGGACCCAGAATGTTCCTCCCAGTTCCCTCTAAGGCCTTTTAGCATTCTGCTACTCCCTCACTAGATGCTGGCCTTGGCTTGGATACTGCTGAGAAATAGGGTAGCAGAGAGCTGCTACAAAAGTATTTACTGTAAGGGCCATACACTATCTCTGAATCAGCCCAGAAGCAAAGACAGAAGGTCTTATTTACCAAGAGTCACTTCAATTCCGTGTTGCTGGAAAAAAAAAACCCACTTAAGAAAACCAGGTCCTAAATGAACAAGGACTAAAGGGTGCCCTGCATATCTGCTAACAACAAATGCAGCTATTACATTTCCCTGTGAAATAGATTGGTTTATAGTTTAAAACACATTTGGGTAAGGGAATCTGCTCTAAACTCTTTGAAAGCTAATAAGATGAGGCCTGGATTGTGCCCTTAGTTCTTGTTCTGCTCTTCAAACTAAGTTAGTCACATTTATCATTTATTTATCCCACAGTTCAGAGATCGGTCACACACTGGCCCAAAGCAAAGCAGCAAATAGAAGGTACGCTTATTACTCTGATCTGTTTAAACTATTTTGCTCTGTGTAGGATTTATGCCATTTAAGATTCTTTGCGGAGCAAAGTCTATTACTTTTCTGCCAGTGCAGTCACAAGCGATGAGATTTATGTTTTTTTGGCCAGGCTCACCTTCCTACTGTTTCAGTGCAGGCAGACCCTGCCTCCTCCTTGATAGCTGTAGGGTTTAGAGCAGTGGTTCCCAAACTTGGGCCTGGAGGCACCCCAGCCAGTCAGGTTTTCAGGATACCCACAATGAATATTCATGAGAGAGATTTGCATGCACCGCCTCCATTGCATGCAAATCTATCTCATGAATATTCATTGTGGATATACTGAAAACCTGACTGGCTAGGGTGCCTCCAGGACCAGGTTTGGGAACCACTGGTTTAGAGATTGAGAAGCAGGCATGCCATGGGCTTTATTCTCAGGTGCTAGGCCTTTTTCCTGATTAGATCCCGATCTTCTTGTTGTATAACCTAGGTCTTACAACTTCAAGGGCCCTTTTACTAAGCTGCGGGAAAAAAGGCCCTGTGGTAATGGCGGGGGCTGTTTTTCCTGCGCACCAGGGCCCTTTTTACCACAGCGGGTAGAAAGCCCCTAAAAAAGAAATGGCCATGTGGTAAGATTACTCTTACCGTGTGGCCATGCAGCGGGGAGCATTCAGTGGGTGGTAGAAAGGGCTTCCACAGTAACCCAGTGGTAACAGGGCAGCTCGTGGCGATGCCCGATTACCGCCCGTTTAACGCCACGCTATAAAAAATGATTTCGTCCAGTACACCGGAAATGGCACATGCTTGAGGTGGAACTACCACCAGCAACCGCATTGGGCCTGTGATAGTTCCGAGTTAGCGTGTGATAAACCCGCGTTGGGCTTACCGATGCTTTGTAAAAGGGTCCCCCAGTTCTTATTAGGACACAGATAGTGATTTCCTTTCAATTGTGCTATAGGGTTAATTTTATAAAACATTTTCCATATGTAAAATGTGTAGAAAAGAGATCTTGAAAAACTACGACAAGATGGGTGTATACTTCTACGCAGACCCCCTCATGCTATGACTTTAGTGCCTAAAGGTAGTGCTATTTGTATGTCTAAGTTTATTTATTTATTTAGACTTTTGCTCACACCTTTTTCAGTAGTAGCTCAAGTTGAGTTACATTCAGGTACCCTGGATATTTCTTTGTCCCAGGAGGGCTCACAACCTGAGGCAATGGAGGGTTAAGTGACTTGCCCAAGATCACAAAGAGCAGCAGTGGGATTTGAACTGGCCACCTCTGGATTGCAAGTCTGGTCCTCTAACCACTAGCAGAAAACAACACAGAGTGGAGGAAAAAAACAAATCCAAGTGACCAGCCAAACACAGCGGTGAGAGCTTTTGCTCTAACCACTAGGCCACTCCTCCAGAATGCTAGCACTTATGTATGTGATTGTTGCAGTTATGCTCGTAAGTGCTAGTTGTACAGTGCAACAGTCATATTTGTTCTATAACACCTGGCGTGCAACAGGCTTAGGGTCAAATTCTATAACTAACGCCTAAAAATCATCTCTGAGGATGTAATGCCCTCAGCGCAATTCTATAAGGGGTATGCCTCCTTTATAGAATCACGCTTAGCACATAACTGCAGCTATCTGTAGGCGCCTGCAATTAGATCTGCTATGAGCAGGCCTGTTGTAGGTGCCTACAATTAGGTGTGATTCTATATGTATGCACATAAAATTTAGAAACACCCCAAAAATGCTCCTAGCCACTTGGGAGGGGCAGGGGCATATCCCACATTTACACATGTAAGTTATATGGTAAAGTGTCACATTTAAGCCTGCTATTGTCATGGTGAAAGTGTTAGAGCCTAAATGTTGGCACATAAATGCTGAAAAAACAAAAAAAGCACCAAGGGCCTTTCAAGGATGGGACAGTCAAGATTCCTTTATTAGACCCGACAAACTGAGGACACCAAATGATGCACTTTTTGTTCTCTGATGTGACAATTTTAATCAGCCTCGGTTTGCTGATTATATGGGTTCACAGCTCATTACATAAAGAACGACAACATGGATGCAGCACCTGATTCTTATAACATGATATCTGTTTTCGTGGCCCTTTACCAAGAGAAAAAAATCTCTGCACAAATATAATAAATGCAAGCAGGGCCGTGCCAACACGGTAAGCAAGGTAAGCACGGCAGGAGGGCGCCGTCCTTTGGGGGGCGCCCCGCCGCGCCATGCTTACCTCGCCCTCCCGCATCCCAACTGCCCGCCCTCTTCTACCCCCCAACAAGATCCCTTTTAAATTTACCTCCGTCCGGCAGCGAAGGCACGCCGCAGCGTCAGTGAAGGAGGCGGCGCTCCCGACATCTCTACTAGTCTTCCCTTCGCTCAGAGTTCCGCCTTCTTCTGACGTCAAGGGGCGCCAACTGATCTCCTGCAGGGGGGCGCCACAGACCCTTGGCACGGCCCTGCATGCAAGAGGGTGTCCCTATAACCAGCCCCTCCAAATTATACACTGAGCATGATTTATAACAAATTACTACTTCCTCTATGTTCATCCGTATGCTGCACAAGCTGGCATGTTTGGAAATATAAGTGAGATGAAATAAAAATGCTACCAACAATAAAGAACGACAACGTAGATGCAGCAGCTCATAAGTTTGCTTGATTTTGTTTTGGGTTTAACGGCAGCGCAGGAAGGGGAAACAGACTAACCTAAATCCAAATTAGTGCTAATTAACTCCAACTAACAGCAATAATTGGTTGTTAGCACCAATTGATATTAGTTTATGTGTGCAGCTGGACTCTAGACTATCCCATCCTTGAAAGGCCCTTGATACTTTTTTTTTCAAGGGAGTGGAGTGGTGGAGTGGAGGAGTGGCCTAGTGGTTAGAGCACCAGTCTTGAACTCCAGAGGTGGCCAGTTCAAATCCCACCACTACTCCTTGTGATCTTGGGCAAGTCACTTAACCCTCCATTGCCTCAGGTACAAACTTAGATTGTGAGCCCTCCTGGGACAGAGAAATATCCAGAGTAACTGAATGTAACTCACCTTGAGCTACTACTGAAAAAGGTGTGAGCAAAATCTAAATAAATATGTTACCAATCCAAGGACAAGCAGTGGCTTCCCCATGTCTGTCTCAATAGAAGAGTATGGACTTTTGCTCCAGGAACTTGTCTATATAACCTGCATATCTAATTCATCTTGTGCGCAACTCCAAAGGGGTTATGGGTAGATCATGGGCGTTCCCAGAATTTGGGCATGAAGTTATAGACTATGTCCATTTCCACACCTGACAGTAGTTAGGCACTAGCATTTACATCAGGCTTTGGTGGGCATAAACGCTTGCACCTAAAGTTAGGTGTGAAAATGACTTAAGCTAATGTTTATACAGATAGCTCCATGCAGAAGTGCCTTTATAGATTTTGTGCTTAGCCACATCATCCTGGTGCCTAACTTTGGATGCTCTGGGTCTTATTCTATAAAGGTTATGCTCTTAAATTTATGCTCCTAAATTACAAGCATAATCTATTTTGGAGCATAGAGCATGCTCATAATTTAGGTGCATAAATTTATGAGCATAAATTATGCTCATAAATTTAGAAGCAGAAATTTTATGAGCATAACGTTTATAGAATAAGGCCCTCTATACAAAATCCCTCCCCCCAGTTGTGGGCAGGTGTTCCTTGGGGGTGTCGTTTGGGTAGATTGAGGTGAAGTTGCAAAGTACGTGTGTATTTTACAAAATCTGCATGTACATGCACAGTTTTACGTCTTCTTTGCAGCAGGTGTAAATTTGTGCTTGAGAATTTCTGCGCTACTGAGAATAAACCTGGATGTCCTTATAAAACAGGTATAAAATAGGCACCTTTTTTGTAACTTTACGGTTTGTACGGCCCAAATGCCATGGATTTGTTCGTTTCTGAGCTGGGCGGTTTTTTTTTTTTTAAACGATAATGGAAACTAAAATCGGCCAGCTCAAAAACGTCCTAATCCGAGCCGTGGGAGGGGCCAGGATTTGTAGTACACTGGCCCCCCTGACATGCCAGGACACCAACTGGGCACCCTAGAGGTCAGTGTGGTGGACTTCAGAAACAGCTCCCACATGCATAGCTCCCTTACCACGGGTGCTGTGCCCCCAACCCCCTCCCCTAAAACACACTACCCACAAATGTACAACACTACCATAGCTCTTAGGGTTGAAGGGGGCACCTATATGTGGGTACAGTGGGTTTTGGAGGCCTCCCATTTACCAGCACAAGTGTTGCAGGTAGGGGGATGGGCCTGGGTCCGCCTGCCTGAAGTGCACTGCGGTACCCACTAAAAGTGCTCCAGGGACCTGCATACACGCAGGCCTCTAGGACTTGTTGCTGCTGTAGAACCTTGGCACACCAGTTGACACCTGAAGACTAATGTCTCCGAAAATGTCCTTTATTGGAATAAGCACGTTTACTCACAGTTAACTGCAGATCAGAGGTTGTGCCCCACTGGCAAAGAGTCTCCCTGGTACTGAGATTAGCAGTAGGTCAGAGCTGGCAGAATGCTGTACAATGCCCACTTTCAGTAACGTGGGTAACACATGAAAGGGAGCTAAAGCTGGCTTACAAAAATGGCCACTACCTCATGGACTACCGGAAACAAAACAGGGCACACTCTGACCCAGTAAGCAGAGGGAAAAGCACCATGGGAGTAGAGCCTACCAACTACCAACATCGTGAGCATTTAACACAAGCTAGTGGAATCACGGAGTCCAATACCCTACACCCACCACAATGCATTGCTGATGTGACTCTGCAGTGCCCTTAACAGAAAAGGTGTCACACTCACCCGAGACCCACATCAGAACCAGGGAAAGGCTGTCAGAGGATAGAACACATTCTGCTGTCATGTAGGTGGGTACAGCATTTGAGGCTGGCATACAGGCTGGGAAAAAAAGTTTGTAAAGTGGGTTTTTGTTGTTGGGAGGGGGTTAGTGACCACTGGGGGAGTCAGGGGAGGTGATCCCCAATTCCCTCCGGTGGTCATCTGGTCAGTTGGGGCACTTTTTTGGGACTTGGACCTGAAAAAAAAGGGTCCAAATAAAACGGACCAAATTCTCGTCAAAAACGCCCTTCTTGTTTCGATTATCAGCTAAGGACGCCCATCTCTCCTCGGCCGATAACCATGCCCCAGTCCCACCTTCACCACGCCTCCAACACTCCCCCGTCCACTGTGTTTGCTCCTGCGACGAAGTGCAGTTGAAGACGACCAAAATTGGCTTTCGATTATACCGATTTGTTCGCCCACGGGAGAAAGACGCCCATCTCCCGATTTGGGTCGAAATATGGGCGTCTTTCTCTTTCAAAAATAAGCTGGACAGTATAACAAGCCATGTAACATCTGATAGCCCTGCATGTAGCTTAATTAAACTCTTTAACAAAAAATGCTTCCTTTAGTAAAATGCCTCATGAAACAAATATGTTTTAATTGCTTTTTAAATGTCAAAAAAGAAGTCATTTGGTGCATTTGGATGGTGCGGTTAAGTTAACATGTGCATAAAGCTGTCAGTTAAGGAAGTCCAAGAAGTCAAATAGAATGACAATTTCTATTTAAAGACGTCGAGAAAACACAGAGTTGATGAAGTTTATATTCACAAACAGCCATTCCATCCTTATCCTGTCCGTCAAACAACATGGTTAGAGACAGCACAGCAAATCTGCTGGCGTTCACTTCTATTTTGAAAAGTAAATATAGATCCCTTGTAGCTCGTGATTTCTTTTCATTGGGTTAATATAAGAATAATCCCAAGTTGCTGAAATATATGAGTTTTTCAGACAACATAGGTCTCTCCATCAGAAAAGCAAGTGATACAGTTTTGAGAACGGAGTTGTATAACTTATCAGTTAACTCCCTGTGCATTATAGGTCAAGAACTTGTTGATCTTAGGAAATATACAGTTATATTTGTCTTCCTGAGGCAACTATATTTAAGTGTGTTGTGTGGTGAAAAGAAATGCAGGTCAGAACTGGGGTGAGAGAGCACAATGACAACCCATCGTCACTATGACAGTGGAAAATCCTCACGGAGCACTGCTGTCACAATAACCTTTCCCATTTGAGAAAGATCATGAAAAGCAACATATAATTCTTTTCATCCACAGCTCTAGGTACATTACAGCAGTTTCTGCAGATCATCTGCATCTCATTTCCATTGCGATACAGCCGAAGTTGTCAATTTAAGTACTCAGTTTTAGGGCTGTGCTGAGTGATTGGGCCGGTCAGCAAATGCATAAGCATCAACTCAATCTAATCTGTGATTCAGGTGCATGGCAAAAACAGTACTCCTGTGGATCACTATTCAAAAGCACGTAAGCTGTTGGTGGCTGGGCCAGCTACATAAGTGCTTAATATATATATATTCCCAGGTGTTGAATGGTTAATTTTGGATATGTGAATCATTATCCCCCTAATTCTACAGCAGGTTCTCTGCATATACACGTTCCTTACACACTTGGATTTACAGAATGCTACTACTTAACACAAGTACATGTATGCTTATGTGCACAAGAGCTAGCAGAGCACCTGAGCGCTAATCTGTCAATTACACACATAAAGGTCATTCCTCTGGATTCTATATTTGGTGTCCAAAATTGGGTGCTGATTCAAGATATGCACCCAACTAACCCCCCTCTTTTTACAAAGCCAGATTAGCGGCTGCCGGTGCGGCAATGCCGACACAGTCCATTCAAAGTGAATGGGCTGTGTCGGCATTGCTGCGTGGCAGCCGCTAGCGCAGCTTTGTGAAATGGAGGGGGGGGGGGGGTAAGTTGGCTAATGAGCCAATAGTGCTAATAGTTGGGTACTAACTGGCACCAATTTGAATTTGTATGCAAATCTCGCTAGGCATCATTCCATAACGATGTGCACCTAAATTCCATAGGCACAACCCCAAAGGGGGTGTGGCCATGGGAAGCGCAAGGGCAAGTCAAAGGCACTCCTAAAATTTGCCCAATGCATAATTAAACTCTGGAATTCGTTGCCGGAGAACGTGGTGAAGGCGGTTAGCTTGGCAGAGTTTAAAAAGGGAGTAGATGGTTTCCTAAAGGACAAATCCATAAACCACTACTAAATGGACTTGGGAAAAATCCACAATCCCAGGAATAACATGTATAGAATGTTTGTACGTTTGGGAAGCTTGGATTGGCTGCTGTCGTGGACAGGATGCTGGGCTCGATGGACCCTTGGTTTTTTCCCAGTGTGGCATTACTTATGTACTTATGTATAATGGGCACTGATTTTTAAGCACTATTTACTTAATTTAGCCCATAGCTTATAAATACATGGGATGAATATTGGCAGACAAAGGGCAGACTCCCACTTACATACATAACTTATGGAATTCTGTAAGTTATGCAGGTGTCTGCCACATTTACGTGCTTGCAGTTATGGCAGCTCTATGACTTGTGCAACTACATGTGTATGAATGTTTTGCACACACATGCTGAGTTACTCTAGTATTCTATCACGAATCGTGGTGCTGAGATATCATGATAGAATAGCCTCTCACTGTGCGACATTGAGATACCTAAATGGTAGCATCCAGTTATAGAACTGCCTTCTATTTGTATAAATTACCCATCTCAAAAAGGGGTGGGATCTGGAGTATTCAGGGAGTGGTGACTTAGATGTCTAACTTATGCAGCTAAGTAGTGATATTCAGCTGCTGAACAGATGACTAAGCGGCTGCAGCTTGGGTTAGGTATGAGCATCAGAAGGGCTAGACAAATATTTTTTATGGACTGATTGAAGCTCAGGACCAGAGCTAGTGAAGCTAGAAGGCTGGCTGGCAGACAATCCACTCTCCCTGCACACTTCTCACAGTCAAATAAATCAGCCCACACTGTTTGATATTATGCTCAAAACTGTGGAAGATTCACTGAACTTTGATAGCTAATTAACAATGGTAGTGTCTCAACAACTATTTACATCACTTGAATACTTCAGTAAAGACAGTAAGGAATAGCACAGGCCTCTAGGATCTTCTTTCTTATTTTCCTTTCTTATTTACAGTTTCAAGGTGTGGTAGGGTCCTTTAAGAATAATCTTCCTTACTAGACTATTTGACTCTTTACATCGCCACATCTCCTCTGGGCATTGTCTCAGAGGATATCTCCTCTGTTAGTATCTTTCTCTCTATAAGTAAGCTAGGCCCTCCGAGCCATTACTCACAGAATCTTTGTAGGCTGCTCCTTCTCTCTGGAATGCTATTTCTGGATTCTGTAGAAATGCTGATCATTATCAAGGCTTCATCTTGTTTTCTGTTCCTCCTCTTTTCCCTTGTAGGAACTTGGGCTAGAAAGCTAGTTCCCTGTTCCAACTTTACCTTCTAGCGCAGAGGTAGGCAACCATGGTCCTCGAGGGTCACAACCCAGTCGGGTTTTCAAGCTTTCCACAATGAATATGCATGAGATCTATTTACATATAATGGAAGCCATACCTGAAAATCAATCTCATTCATATTCACTGTGGAAATCTTGAAAACTTGACAGGGCTGTGGCTCTTGAGGGCCGTGGTGGCCCACCCCTGCTCTAGTGAATGCAGTATCTTTGCAAGCTCTGGTGCTTGCTTCTGCCTTGTTTCCACCTCAAGATACTCTGGTCTTAGTGCGCAACTTTCTAGAATTAGGGGATATGAACTAGATTCTATATATGGCATCTGAAAACTTGGCATCAAAAATATTTCTGCCTTGGCGTATTCTGTAAACTGTGCCTTGATTTAGGTGCGATTTATAGAATACACCTAGCCGGTTTATAGAATACGCCTAGTGGACATACCTGTGCCGAACTCTTGGTGCCTCCATTTACACCAAAGTGACATTTGGGGTAAATACCAGCGCCTAAGTCAGGTGTGAAGCAGATGTATTGTATAACTGTGCACAGATTAATTTTCAGAACGCTCACGGTCTGCCCATTCCACACCATGGCCACGCCCACTTTGTGGCAGTGCGCATTAGAATTTATATGCACCATATTACAGAATATGCCTAGCAAGTTGTACATGTAAATTCTGATTAACGCCAATTAATATTTGTTAAGTAGAAATATTTGCACTGATTGGCTTGTTAAGTAATTAAATTGTGCACACAAATCTAGAATACAATTGGATTTGTACACACTATTTTGGTCGCACTATATAGAATCTGGCGGTATGTGTATAAATGCTAGCACTTATAAATTTGTCTAAATTTGTCTAAAATTCCTTCCAACATATATAAATTAACTATCATAGTACATTTCCACTGATTAATTTCCTACATGCTTTTAAAGCAATAATAATAATAATTGATATGGTCTTTATGTTGTTGTTTTTTTAAACAGGCATTTTCTTAGCTTCTCTTTTCTTTTGAACTGTTTGGTTTTTCTCTTGTGTGTTGCCTCATGGTACCAGATTCATTCAAGATATTGTCTAATTTAGCACAAACAGTACCATGGAAGTTTTAGAATGGTAATGGCAGAGCAGCCATGCACAGGGGCACTGAAGGAGAGATGAAGACTCATCACCTGGTCAGGATGTAAAGATGAGGACATGCCTACATTGTGCTGACCCTGCATTTCAGTAGGGAAATACATTGATGCTGGACCCTATGCCACAATCTGGTACATATTTCATGCAGTCAGATAGAAAAGCAGATGACTTTTCACAGACTCCCAAAGCCCTTACGGTGTGGTTCTGTAGTCAGCTGTACTGCCAGCCTTGAGAAAAATGAGTGATTTAAGGCAAGCGTCCAAGAGTGACATGATTGTTTTGCAGAGATAACTGTCAGTTCTATTTTGCCAGGGCACAACTTGCCAACATATTACACATTAATGAAAAGAATGGCCCTGCAAGCTGTGTGTATTGCTTCCATGAAGGAACCAGATGGGGACAGTAAGTATAGAATCAGCACTCTGGAAAGCATACTAAGGAGATGGTAGGTTTTGAGTTGATAGAAATATGTAAGGTATTCAGCAATCTAGGAGGTTAAATACTCTGTTCTATGCTACCATTTCAAGGAAACAAAGTACATGCATTTTACTTTTTAGGTTTTTTAAAATTATTTTTCTTACTTACAGATTTTTTAAAATCTTTCTACTAGCCAGTGTGAACATGTAGACTCAAGTAGCATTATGATCTGCTGCTTGGAGTAACAACAAAAACAAGAACCTGACTTATAGTAACTGGAAACCAAGAAAATGTACTGTTATTTTTCCTTAGCAGCACAATTCCGAGCTCCACTACTTCATAGTTCTAAGCTTTAGGTGCTATCTCATTATCAGTCTTTAATATGAAACTTTTATACTCAGGTGGCTGTGGGGAGATATGATAGAGGTCTATAAAATAATGAATGGAGTAGAACAGGTTAATGTGAATTGCTTGTTTATTCTTTTCAAAAATATTAGGACTAGGGGACACGCAATGAAGCTACAAAGTAGTAAATCAGAGAAAATATTTCTTCACTCAACATGTAATTAAACTCTGGAATTCATTGCCAGAGAATGTGGTAAAAGCAGTTAGCTTAGCAGGGATTAAAAAAAAGGTTTGGCTAACTTCCTAAAAGAAAAGTCCATAAGCCATTATTAAGATAGACTTGGGGGAAATCCACTGCTTATTTCTAGGATAAGTAGCATAAATTGTATTGTACTGTTTTGGGATCTTGCCAGGTACTTGTAACCTGGATTGGCCACTGTTGGAAACAGGATGCTGCGCTTGATGGACCTTCGGTCTGTTCCAGGACGGCAATACTTATGTTCTTATGTTCTTATTCTAATCAGTTTTGCCCCGTGGCTTTATTAAGGATCTGCTCTTTATACTGCACACATCTATAGCCAGAACTGCTTCATGGCTGTAGATGTGTGTGGTATAAGGGGCAGATCCTTGATAAAGCCATGAGGCGAAACATGGCGCATGTTGGATAAATCAGCCCTCTTGCCGAATTGAAGCTTTTCCATTTAAAGATGTGAAGAGATTTTGATTACTGATTAGAATAAGTTATTATGAGTACAAAAGTTTCATATTAAAGGCCGATGATGAGACAGCACATAAAACTTAGAGCTGTGAAGCAGTGGAGCTCGAAGTTGTGCTGCTGAGATCTGGGAGATAGTATAAAACAGATTTTGAATCCTGAACATATGTGGACAGTATTGTATTCCTCAGTATGACTGTTTGGGATAAAATTATTTGCCATATTAGTTATTGGTATTATACTACTGTGATATTTCCTGACATAATGTCTGTTCATGGTGCCTGAAGGTTCTTCTGACATCCAGCAATAAATTACACCATTAACTATTTTTAGAACTGCATGCTGACCCATGAATAATACTCAAAAGTCTTGCAAGATCACGTCCAACATTTTACCCTCCACAGGGAATGAAGAGTATGATCAAGATTTGTAATCACACTAGAACTTTCAAAATCATGAAGTTCAAATTTTCAGAATTCAAGTACTTCAACCTTTTTTTAATGTCAGATTTGCATGAAAATCAGATTAGCTGTAGCTCATTTCCATTCAAAAGGTTATGCTTGATTAAATCCCTTCCTCCCAGTTCAAATGCTTTTTCTTGGGATTTTATTTTTTGTAAAAGCAGAAATGGGTCAGTCAGATTGGCACTGTTGGGACCTTTTGAATAAAACTGGCCTGACCCATGGAGCAAAGAGCCCTAAAGTCCCATTTTAAATATTGTACAAAGGTCCCATTTCACAATTTACATATCTCATTGGAGTCGAGGAGTGGCCTAATGATTAGTGCAGCAGGTTGCAGACCTAGGGAACTGGGTTCAATTCGTCCTGCTGCCTGATGGTTGGCAGTGGGTTGAGATCCTGGGGAACCAGGTTCAATTCTCTCTGAAGCTCCATGTGACCCAGGGCAAGTCACATTTAACCCTCCATTGCCCCAGGTACAACAGTAGTATAATGTACCATTTAGACTGTGAGCCCACAGTTTCATTTTACAGTTCCTGTAAAATGAAACTGTAAACCACTTAGGTCTAAGCGTTATATAAATACTGAAATGAATGAATCACTGGGAAAATGTTTGTGAGCCCAAGTGTAATCATCATGAAAATTATAAATTCTTACCCCATACCCTTGTTTAGTTTAATGATATTTTTAGGCTGCCTTTCAAATAATAGGGATGTGCAGGTGAAAAACAAATTGTTTTCTTTAGTTTTCTGTGTGATTTGCAGATTCATTTTGTTTTTATATAATTTTTTCTTCTCTTTCTTTTCTTTTTTAATTTTTGTTTCTGGACATTTTTATTAAGAAGTTGCTGTGGCTGCCCAAAGAAAATAATTTAAACCCACTCATGGCAAAATACCCTAATCCCCAACCCTAACCAGAATCCCAAATGACAGCCTGCATCTCCTAAGAACATCAGCCACCTGACTCCTCCAAGCCCCTTGGTACTAGTGTTAGGCAGTGTATCACCACTCAAACCAAAAAGGCAGTTGATCCACACCCTACCCCCCCCCCCCCCAGCACTTACCAGGAATATTAATAGTGGTATAATGTCAGGGCAGGAGTGATCCCACTTTGCTCCCAGCCCCACTGCACTAAAGCAAAGCTAGTGGTAGTCTCTGGACTGGAACTCCAGGAGCTGGAGTTTTGGAAGTAGGAGGCTTGGAAACACAGCTTAATGCCACAGATTTTGGAAAAAGTTAAAGCACCCCAAACTGAGGGTCATGGCAGTTACAAAGTTTTTCAGATTGCACAGATGTAAGCTGTTCTCATCCGCCAAGAGATTAGCCAAGCATAAGGTTTTTCCATTGAGGAGGAAGCAATAAAGTCTACCTGGTCCTATTCACTAAGGAACCAGTGGAAACAATTCATTAGTACAAATGCAGAGATGGCAAGTTAGCTAGTTCCAGGAGGGAGACTTTTTGTACAATCCTGGTTCTGAATTTACACTACAAATGCAGGATTTATACTCCCTGATTATATGTATTGAAATCCATGCTGCACGACCCATAATGTATCGTGATAGGGTTGTCAGAAAGCTACGAGAGACTAAAATCTCCCTTTTTGAACTGGGTAACTTGGCAGCTCTGCTTAAGCTGCTGTGGGTTCTTCTGTCATTTTTGTTTTTTATTTAGGTGACTGAGACAATCTCTTAGTACCTTTACTTTGGCTGGTTCATTCTGACACAGAATCCCTAGTAGGGACTCCTGAGGCTCAAATACTAGACTAAATCAAGACAAGAAATAAGATTGCTCAAGGTAAGTGTTAATGTCACTGTACTCTCAGAAGGGCATCCAGAACAAAGTAGCAAACAAAGATTACTGAAAGCAAAGAGCTTGACAAACAGCTAAAATCCTGAGCCATTAGGAAGTAAAGCAAAAACAGGAACCAGGAAAACAATGCTGAAGCAAAAGGAAACAAGCCCAGAGTGGAGCAGAAATGGTCAAGCTTGACCTGGGCTAGTTCCTTTTGGGCCAATCAGGAATCAGGAATAAAGAATACCAGATATATAAGACACAGCTAGGAACGGACTGGCTACCACCAGTTTCCCAACAGACAGAAGAGCTTATCTAGGAAGGTAGCTGCCTCCTACTCCAAGGGTCATAGGTTCAAGGTTGGATTGTGCCTGATAGTTACTAAAGCTGGGGGGAAAATCTGAAACTTAAATGACAGAAAGAAACCTGACATTTTGGGTTTTTTCCCCCCCCCTATCATTTCAGTTTAGAAACATTTCCCATGTTGTTTCAAATGAATGCACATCCCTCTAAATGAATGTCAAAGTGGTTTACAGTAAAATATGAGTTAAAATATAATGGTAGTATTAAAATATAACAAGTAGAAATAGGAAAGAAAGTAGTAGTAACAGACTATAAAAGAAAGAAACAAGCACAACTAGGAATGATGCCTGTGATAATGTGCTGGAGCCTCAGGAGACTTGTGAAGAAGTTAATTGAAGCACTTCCATATATGTGGTGGAGGCATAGCCTGGTGGGCTACTTCCTTTCCTGTGCCTCTCTGACTTTCCCAAGCTCTGGGTTTAAAAAAAAAATCTTTTTATCTGGACCATGCCCACCTGGTTGAATTCAGTAGTCCTAGCTCAGTTAAAGTGACCAAGGATCAGTAAGCTCTAGCTGTTTGTGAATTAAGCCATTAGCAGTCTATGATTCTAGCTCTCAGAGAGTCTAGCAAGTAGATCCCATGGACTACGGCTTAACTTCCTCTCCCAGTAGAGACTAAAGACTACAGTTCAGCTTCTTCTCTCTCAGCCAAGAGCTAAGCAAAAAGCTACAGAAGCTAATGTGAAAAATCAAAACCCTGCTGATCTATTTTATTTTGAATCCAGGACCCCACATGCACTCTTACCCTTTCTGGTTAGGGTTGAGAGTCTGTCTTCCCTGTGAAGTATATTACTGCAGTCTTCTGACTTCACATACATTTCACTATGCCTTCTTTCCCTTGCAATTTGAATTGATGATATTACTTATGCATATCAATCATAGTCAACATGTGGTATCTTAACTAGCAGAAAAAGTCAGAAATTTTCATATTGCGCTTCTTCCAGCGTCCTCTAGCTTAGTCTGTTGGCTGGTTATCCACTGAGGGATCATATTACACTGCACTGGCTTGTAACTCCTATTCTGTGACTCCTGCCCTTCTGTTTGTCTGAAGTATATTTCTACAAAATAATCCCTTCTTTTATCTTCTGAAAAAAAGTGTTTATTTCAGCAAAGTAATCCTTTATCTTGCCAACATCCCTGGGGAGTTTCACTGATACCATCCAATGATTGTCAAATTTGATCAAGTGGCTCAACCTCAGTTAACCCTTGTACCAGGTCCTGCATTGCAATGAGAACTAGATCCAGAGTACTTACCCTGTTCTTTGGTTCTAAAAGCAGCTGTTTCCTGAGTAGCAGTTATGACATCTAGCAACTTTACCTTCCTAGTATGTCCTGAGGCATTTATGGAATGAAAAATGGGGTCATTGAAATCTTCTATTATTATTTTGTTGCCAGTTTCACTATTTCCTCATCCTGGCCACTTTGAATGGACTGTGTCGGCCATGCTGCACAGCAGCCACTAGCTCGGCTTTGTAAATGGGGGGATAGCATTTTTTTTTAACCAATGTGTGTACTCATGTGCTCTGTTCATGCTCCATCCCTGTGGATTCCTAGTGGCAAAGTATGTGCTATCGCATCATGTGTATACTTTTCAACCAGTTGGTATTCTATAAGGGGTCATTTTTAATATGTAAATGCCCACCACAGCATGTAAATGATTAAAATATCCCAAAGTGGGTGCATACTTTACCACTTAAAATACACCCCCATATAGAATTATCCCCATAGTGCTGGTTTCCAATGTTTTATTTGTTGAGAAGTCACTTGCCCTCCATCCAAATCAATCTGGTTTTAGGGCACATGTTAGTACAGAAACCATCATCACTGCAGTTCTCAATGAAATCCACAGTCATTGAGATAGGCACAATGTTGTCTTGGCTGGCTTCCTTGATCTTTCAGCTGCTTTTGATCTTGTGGACCAATTTTTCTGTCTTACCTTCCTTCACTTGGTCTCTCAGGGTCTGTGCTTTCATGGTTTTCCTCTTTCCTTTCCAACCTTTCTTATACTGTTGTTACTACCTCTTCTCAGGCCTCCCCATGAGCGCTGACGTGTCGCCATTCCTTTTCAACTTATCCCTTAGTCCACTTGCCAATTTAATTTAGTCCACCGGCATGTTATTTCACTTTTATGAGGATAATATTTTACTACACTTCCCTACCACTCATTACAATCCTTCATTTGGCCCTCTCAAAGATTTCTTATGGCTCATTTCTGACTGGCTTGCTGCACACAAGAAAATAAGGAAAAAACAGCAGGCATTTCTGTGCCAACTTCACCTCTGTATTTCTTTGGCTCATCTTTCTAACCAGTTGAGTCATTCCATTACTTGGGGGTTATCCTTGATTCGCACCTTTGATTTGTCCCCCAAATCATTAATGTTTGCAAAAATGATTTCTTTATTCTATGTCAGCTTAGAGCTATTCGCCGTTAGTTTAGTCCTGACATCTTTCATTCTTCAATTCTCTCACTACTCACTACTTGGTTAGACTATTGCAAGATAGTTTACCTCAGCTACACGCAGGCTAACATTGAATGTGTACAAACCTTACAGAATATGGCCATCTGGTTATTATGCCACACTCAATGACATGACCACGTCACTCCATTACTACAGAAATATCACTAGCTCCCCATTCAACAGCGCATAGTTTTCAAACTACTAACACTTACATTTAAAGCCCACAGGTTTGGGATCCCACATTACCTATTCACCCTTACCATCTCGTATTCCCCAGTGCGCTTTCTTCAATCTTTAAATGACCACCATTAGTCCTACCTGGTCCTAAGTTTACCCAACCAGAATCGACCAGACATTGTGCATTCTTTTTCACCGCCCCTTCGTTTTGGAACTCTTTCCCCCTTCACCTTTGAGCAGAACTGTCATTTAAACTTTTTAAAGCAGGAATGAAGGCCTGACTTCTTATCCAAATATTTGGTCCTACCAGGGAGTAGCCACTGGTGCTGTCTGCCGTTGTCCTGTACTCTGTTGTCCTTTACTTTCCGGTCCCTTCCCCCCTCCTCCCCAGTCTATGTATGGTTCCCATCCTTCTACTCTACCCTCTTTCTACTCTATGAGCATGGTTTGTCAGTGATTCCCTTTCCTATCAATATATTGTAGTTGCTTTCCTTTTCTATACATTTTGGATTTTTGTACACCGCTGCAATCTGCAAGTTAGTCTTAGCGGTATAGCAAATTCTAATAAACTAAATTAAACTAAACTAACCTTTAAGGCATGTTATTTTACTGTTAACCCAACTAGGTCTGATTGTATAAAATAGCAGGAGTTAGTGGTAAAATAACCTGTCTTAATGGTAGCCCACATCCCCCCTTAATGCCAAAGTTATGTGCTCGAAGTAAGGTAAATGAGCTCAGATGAACTGTTTCCTTTTGGTCAAGCTTATGCAAAATCTGCTGCATAAAGTTTGACAAATTCCTGAAGGAAATTCAAAATCCGTCTGTTTTAAGCTAGACCTTGCATTGTTTGTGTATGTCAATTTATTATACCCTTCTACTTGTGTTTTTCACTTCTGTGCAGTGGTGTAGCTAGGTGGGGCCATGGGTCCCTGGTTGGCTGGTGGGGGACCCCAAACCCCGCCTGCTGAAGACTTCGTCCAGCACTAGCCAGCGCTGGACAAAGTTTTCAGCTGGCGGGGGTTGGGGACCCCCACCAGCCAAGGTATTTGCAGCGGCGGTGCTTCAGCTGGCAGGGGCAGTGGGCGGCAGGACGGTGACCAAAATGTGCCCCTACCCTTGGGCTCTGGTCCCCCTACCTTGGGCTCTGGCCCCCTCCCACTTCTAGGTCTGGCTACGCCCCTGTGGCACCCAGCCCGCAGTCTTAGCTTCCCTGCAACATGCTACCAGGTCAACTTACTCTATCAGTTCTGAAATTCTTCCTATTTTACTTTTGAGCAACTGCCGAAGCATAACAATGATTCTTTCAGAAAAAGTTTGAATCACAAGTGATTTTCTCTTGGTCCAGGCAACTCTTCTTCCTTTGAAAAATGCATTTGCTGTTGAGATCTGACAGATTATTCCTCTTTCCTTGCAGCTCTTATGAATAATTTGACTTGGCATATTTATTTAGTGCAGTCATATATGTTACAGGCTCTGGTTCTTTATCTCCCTCCTCTGCCGCAAATGTCTTTTGGCATATGTGCTCCAAAGCCTTCTTGCAGGTCCTTGGTCTCTTTCTGATGCTTCATGAAATTGTAATGAGTCTTAGTGTCTGTGTTTGCCTGCTGTCATCTCTCGGAGCGCTTCGTTATTTGCTCCTGAACTTGGCAGGGCTATAATGAAAGTGATACTGGGGAACAAGTTGACCTGAGAAGGCATAGAATGTGACTGTATTGAATTCTAATGCTAGTCACCATCAGGTTCTATTACTATGTAACACTGGGGATGTACAGACTAGAAATAATATGTGCTCACATACTGAAGGCTGACACATTTCTGTACACCATCCAACCTGATGAACAATGTCAACGAAATGGCTATTACATATGTCTCATATTAGTAAAATACAGACACTGAGAAATTGCAGCTCTGAGCAGAATATCGTTTATACTTGAAACAGTCATTGTAATATCGAAAATAATTTGAGAAATAAGTGCATCACAGTTTTGATTTATCATGATGAGCCACAATTCACATCGGGTTCTAAATCCAAGGATGAACTCGTGCCATCTTGGGCAACCATCTTAGAGAAGCTTGCAACACATTTTTCTTAATTATTATTTTTTTTTACAGATGTAGAATGTTGAGGGCCGATAGCATTGCACAACTACAGACACATCTGACCTTCTCTCTGCTTACTTCTCTGTTCTCTTGTTGATGTTTTGTTTTGTTTTGACTTTGAACGTAATTTTAAGTAGTGATTCAAGACTGAATCTGAACCTGAAACTATGGTCACACATATATTGCTATAGAAGTCCAAAAATTCAGTTGCCAGAAATCCAGACCACCTGAGAATCCAGACTCCAAAAAATTGTGGTTTCTAGACCGCCCGAGAATCCAGACTACACATTCTCCCTCCTTCTCCCCCGGCCCCAATGGTCTAGCATCTCTCGCCCTGTGCCCGGCCCTGCCCACTTGCTCTCACTGTCATTCTTAACTGTTCAGAAGTTTTCTATGCTGCAGTGTCAGTGGCTGCTTTACTCATAGGCTGGCTCTGGCATGCACTGGCCCTTTCCCCTCTGACCCTTCCTACCCTTCCAAAAACAGTTGCATCAGAAGGGGCAGGACGGGTCAGAGGGGAAAGGCCCGGTGCATGCTGGAGGCAGCCTGTGAGCTAGGCTGCCACTGGCGCTGCAGCACAGAAGACTTCAGAACAGGTGAGAGTGAGAGTGGGGCAGAGCTGTGGGCAGGGCCCGGGGGAGAAGAAGCCTGAGCATGTGGGGATGGAGGGGGAGAGGAAAGGAAGAGGGAGGCATAGCCATGGGGGGCTGCGGGCCTGGGCCCTTTCCTATAGTCAAGAGAGATGCTGGATAGGGTCTTTTTTCAACGGGAGGAGAGACACTGGAATGGGAAGAGATGCTGGATTGGGGCGAGGGACACAGAGAGACACTGTTCATCTCTTTATTCTTCCTTAAATTTGAATTTTAAAAGTACCATCTGAGAATCCAGTAATCTAAAAATATGGACCCAGAGCAGTCCAGATTTTTGGACTTCTACTATAATATGAACAGAAGTTAAAATATCCTATAAAAGAGAGTTCTTAGAAAGTACCTTTGTACTGAGGTCACTGCAGTATGTCATATAATCCTCTTCAGTATTTCACCTGATAATAAGAGCTACATCTGGCTTCACAGAAACATTGGTGGGAATAGGCAAGCTCCAGTCCCTGCATACACTGATTTGCTCAGGTTTTCAGGATATCTTTAATGAACATGGATGAGAATGTATATCAATCTATCTCAGAGCAAATTGCTTTTTACAGAAAATTTGATACGCTCCTTGAAGGATACTGGTAGAGAGAAATTGTTGGTCAACTTGGAGGTGTGGAGCTGCAAAGTTTAACAGGCTCAGTGGAAACGTGGAATCATAGATGGCACAGAACTGTGGCATCCAGTGGACTTCTTTTGCATGTTGAGCAGTTCTGAAAGTTAGAAGAGTGAAATTTATGAAGATAAGTGTTATTTTCTATTTTTGGAGCATGAACAGATTAATCTCCAAGATAATATTGCCAAGTTCTTGTGAGGGAAGTAATTGAAAGTAAAGCTGATTAGATCACATGGACAATATTTGTGATTCAGGGCCACCAAAAGCTATTAATTCTGAACTGCATTGAAATTTAGTTACATTTTTTGTTGTTGTTGTTAGAGAGTTTGGCAAGGGCATACTAATAGGCTCTGAAATTATATACTTGCCTACAAAAAAAAATTTCTGACCTGTCAAAAGGCAGATTTTAGTTTAAGGTTGCTGGTTACATTGATTAAATGCTGAGAGAAACTATATTTTACCCGAAAGCTCTAATTAATTATTTGGCAAGGCTGTTCTTACAAAGAGCTGGTTAAGAAAATATTGTTTGATTTAAAGGGTATAGTACTACATTGGGCAAATTTGAACTCAGCTCAGACATCTGGTGGGCTTGTTTTAAATGTATCTTTTGTAAGATTTCTATTAAAGTTAATAAAGGTATTATGAATAATGATCTAAGAGATATTTTTATAAATATTCAATGTGGATATACTGAAAACCTGACTGGCTGGGGTGCCTCCAGGAAAAGTTTTGAGATCCACTGCTCTAGGATCTTAACTAAGTGTGTAATCCAAATTTCAACCTGCTTTGACACTGTAGTTGTCTTTCCATCCACATGTGGATAGGCCTGTAGGAAATTCTCAGCAGTCAGCTGATCTCCTTCCAAACTCTGGGAGGTGCCATTTGTTTCAGGTGGTCACTTAGGGGAAAACTTAATTAGAAAATGGTCTGTCCAAGATAGAAGTGTTATTTCAATACCACTATCCCGGTCAACCCCTTTGCAAAATGCTAAGTCTAGTATGTAACCCTTTTTATGTGTTGGAGAATTGATCACCTGTGTGAAGCCTACGTCTGTCATTGTGTCCAGGAAGACAGCTATGCTGGTATCTGGGATTTCGATATGAAGTCTCCCATGATCACCATCCTAGGGTAATTCAGGGTCACCTATGTAATCAGATCAAGGAGTTCTTGCACAGATGCTAGGGAATTCTATGGAATTCTATATATGATGCCTATCATTATGCACTATTTCCATGCCCATTTTTTGGCATAGAAAAGCATTATAATGGAAGCAAGGCACTGAAACAGCCCAAAAATGGCAGATCAACTTAGAACTATACTTACATTACATGCCCTGTTATAGAATAGTGCCTAATTGTTGCTGCACGGAACTGAAAGGGCGTAACGATGGGGGTGGGGGGGGGGGAACATGGGTGGATCATGGGCATTACCTTAAAATGTGCACAGTCTTATAGAATTTGGGGGATCCGCACCCAACTTGTGTGCCAGGATTTATACCTGTTTTCAGTTGGTGTAAATGCTTATGCCCAAAGTTGGTTGTGGATTCGAGCATTACTCATTATTCTATGAAGGGCACCCACCCTAGAGCACCCTTTATAGAATAATGTTCAGCGCCATATACTGAATCCAGCCACTGATGTGTTGTCATGAGGTGCTCAGTATACCATAAGCAGCCAATTTGGTTTCTCCTCTTCTAGCTAGATTAAAAGGGATTCTGATTCATCTAGCTAGGGAATGACAATTTAATGCAGTTTGATTATATCCCAGATCAGGATTTCTACCCCTCTACTCCATCTTCCTGGTCTTGGTTCATGTTTGATATTGAAACCTGTTGGGCATAGTTCAGTCAAGGGTAACCACCCTCCCCCGCTTTCATCTAGCCAGGTTTCACTTATTCCTAAGAAGTCTAGATGCTGTTCATGGATGACATCTTGGATCACTAAGGATTTTGTAGCAGCTGATCTGGCATTCAGCAGGCCTATGGTTCCAAAGGGTAGTCTGGGGGGGGGGGGGGTATCTTTGGTATGGCAGTGAGGTGATCGTTTAAGTACCATTATGTAGATGTTCGATCTCTTGCACTTTTATCTTCTCTTTGGTTGGTGGGGATTATAGTTTCTTCTCTTACACAACACTGGGATCCCTGAGGTCTCTTAATCTGCTGGGCCAAGGCATATTCTTTGTGTCAGAAGCTCCTTAGGCAAATTTCACTAGGTAGCAGTACAGTCGTAAAAGACTCTGTGGATCAGCAACCTTTGGATGCAGTAAAACAAGGTTTAGCAGTTGGCAATGTAGGATTAAAGGCATTACGTCAACAGGTCTGAGAAAATAAACCTTTTAAAATTGTAAATTCAGACCAAGCCTGGGAGATCAAAAGCTTCCGGTAATAGAAAATCAAATGACTGTACTTAGCACTTCTGTGTGAATTTCTATGCATTTTTAATGCCTAGGGGATTGAGGGACATTAGTTTCAACAGAATCAGAATCTTAAAAATAGTTACATGGTTGCAATAAAATTTCAACTCACAGATTGTAATTATTCACTTTGCAGTTTTGGTTCTGATATCTTTGAAGGATCTAGTTGATGCAAGTTGCTGTAGGCTTTTTCTTTTGTTGTCCAAGAGGAGGGTTAGATGTAAATACAGATCCAGCTCAGATCACAGGACATGAGGAGAGTTGTTTGTAAGATGAAGGGAAGGTAAACGTTTCCTTCTCCAGACAAAATAAATGAAAGAAGTTTGAAGTAAATCTGAAGACTGGTGCCTCAACACAGACTGAACAGAAATCTTTAACAATTTGAGTTGTAAATAAAGAAAAAGTATATCATTTAATCTAAATTGCACATAACCTGTGGGATAATTGTATAAAAGTCCTTTTGCATGTATAAAAAGACCTTTACACATGAAATAAACCTTTATAAAATGACTCCATTGATGGATAATATTGAGGGTATGTAAATGCTAGTGGTTATGAATATAAGATACATTTGCTTTAAATTGTAGTATGAACATTTTTCCACCCAATATTCAGCCTGCAGCAGTCAACGGTTTTAAAGCCTCTGACTGCTGCAGTCTAAATCTAACCCAGATATTCAATGTTCAGGCCTTGTCCAGGCACTGCCTTTGTCAGCCACCAACCTGGAAGTTGTGCGGGTGCCGGCAGATGTTCAGTGTCAGCACCCACGTGACGTAACTAAGCAAAGACAGGACTGCGACATAACTGCCAGCATCTCCCCGACTTCACCCATGGACCGCCCTGGCACTAATCGCTAAGGGGCACTTTTACTAATGCGCCTAACTTAGTAACAACGGCCTAATGTGTTATGCACTATGTGTGCGTACTAACTGCGGAGAGGTATGTCAGGGGTGGAGAGTGGGTGTTCCTGCAGTAACCAGTGAGTGAATCTATATTACCGCGTACTAATTGGTTAGCGTATAGATAACGCAGGAGCCCTTACTGCCTACAGAGTAAGTAGGGGTAAATGCTGCTGCAGTAATATTTTAAAATGGCCTGATGTCAATATTAGCAACACAACAAAACTTTTACCAGAACAGGACACTTAATTCTTCCTCCTTAACCACCTAATTCACCATGATTTAACGCAATTACCACTCTGTATTTCTCATACTGGAACTGGTGTTCGCCATCACGGTACTATGTAAGCCACATTGAGCCTGCAAACAGGTGGGAAAATGTGGGATACAAATGCAACAAATAATAATAACAATAATTAGCGCATGGCCATTAATGAAAAAAACATATACAGTGGGGGAAATAAGTATTTGATCCCTTGCTGATTTTGTAAGTTTGCCCACTGACAAAGACATGAGCAGCCCATAATTGAAGGGTAGGTTATTGGTAACAGTGAGAGATAGCACATCACAAATTAAATCCGGAAAATCACATTGTGGAAAGTATATGAATTTATTTGCATTCTGCAGAGGGAAATAAGTATTTGATCCCCCACCAACCAGTAAGAGATCTGGCCCCTACAGACCAGGTAGATGCTCCAAATCAACTCGTTACCTGCATGACAGACAGCTGTCGGCAATGGTCACCTGTATGAAAGACACCTGTCCACAGACTCAGTGAATCAGTCAGACTCTAACCTCTACAAAATGGCCAAGAGCAAGGAGCTGTCTAAGGATGTCAGGGACAAGATCATACACCTGCACAAGGCTGGAATGGGCTACAAAACCATCAGTAAGACGCTGGGCGAGAAGGAGACAACTGTTGGTGCCATAGTAAGAAAATGGAAGAAGTACAAAATGACTGTCAATCGACAAAGATCTGGGGCTCCACGCAAAATCTCACCTCGTGGGGTATCCTTGATCATGAGGAAGGTTAGAAATCAGCCTACAACTACAAGGGGGGAACTTGTCAATGATCTCAAGGCAGCTGGGACCACTGTCACCACGAAAACCATTGGTAACACATTACGACATAACGGATTGCAATCCTGCAGTGCCCGCAAGGTCCCCCTGCTCCGGAAGGCACATGTGACGGCCCGTCTGAAGTTTGCCAGTGAACACCTGGATGATGCCGAGAGTGATTGGGAGAAGGTGCTGTGGTCAGATGAGACAAAAATTGAGCTCTTTGGCATGAACTCAACTCGCCGTGTTTGGAGGAAGAGAAATGCTGCCTATGACCCAAAGAACACCGTCCCCACTGTCAAGCATGGAGGTGGAAATGTTATGTTTTGGGGGTGTTTCTCTGCTAAGGGCACAGGACTACTTCACCGCATCAATGGGAGAATGGATGGGGCCATGTACCGTACAATTCTGAGTGACAACCTCCTTCCCTCCGCCAGGGCCTTAAAAATGGGTCGTGGCTGGGTCTTCCAGCACGACAATGACCCAAAACATACAGCCAAGGCAACAAAGGAGTAGCTCAGGAAGAAGCACATTAGGGTCATGGAGTGGCCTAGCCAGTCACCAGACCTTAATCCCATTGAAAACTTATGGAGGGAGCTGAAGCTGCGAGTTGCCAAGCGACAGCCCAGAACTCTTAATGATTTAGAGATGATCTGCAAAGAGGAGTGGACCAAAATTCCTCCTGACATGTGTGCAAACCTCATCATCAACTACAGAAGACGTCTGACCGCTGTGCTTGCCAACAAGGGTTTTGCCACCAAGTATTAGGTCTTGTTTGCCAGAGGGATCAAATACTTATTTCCCTCTGCAGAATGCAAATAAATTCATATACTTTCCACAATGTGATTTTCCGGATTTAATTTGTGATGTGCTATCTCTCACTGTTACCAATAACCTACCCTTCAATTATGGGCTGCTCATGTCTTTGTCAGTGGGCAAACTTACAAAATCAGCAAGGGATCAAATACTTATTTCCCCCACTGTATAGAAAATTGGGGTTTATACTGCCACGGTAAAAATATCCTTAGCATGTAGCAAAGGCACGTATAAGGGTGCGCGAAGGCCATTTCTTACCATAAGGCCCTTTTACAAAGGCTTGTAAGGGCCTATGTGCATGCAGCTTGCATCATATCAGCATTACTGCCCAGCTAGCTCATGCACTTGGCGGTAATTCTGAGTTTGGCGCCTGCCAAAAACCTACTGTAGAAAATAATTTTCTATTTTCTACCACAGGGGTGTTCCTGGTGGTAATCGGCGGTTGGCGCACACTGGACAGTTACTGTGCATGCAATGTGTGAGCTCTTACTGCTAAGTCAATGAATGGCGTTAAGGACTCGGGTCATAGATAGACATGCGCTGGTTTTCATTTTGCCACATGTCCATTTCATGGCTCCAAATCCCCCCCTTTTTTTCCCGGTGTGGTGGAGAAACGGTCCCTTGCACAGCCAATACACACACCCACCCACACTACTGCAGGCCACGTTTTGGCACACTTTTGAAAAAGGGCCCCATAGTAATGTAGTAGATGATGGCAGATAAAGACCTGTACAGTTCATCCAGTCTGCCCAACAAGATAAATACCACAGCTTAGTTAAAGGACACAGCAATTAGAAGGAATAGTCAGCAGCTCTGTGTGGTTAAGAGTTGCTGAATATCAGTGGCCAGCCCACTCAGTGTGATTTAAGTGGGCAGGAGCCTCTCCAGGCCACTGAAGCCACACACAATATTGACCCTCCCCCCATTGTTTTTATTGTGTGTATCATTATTTATATTTTTAATCTGTTTTTGGTTAGGTCAGTGGCTTGAAAACCTGGGGAACTGGGTTTGATTCTCACTGCAGCTCCTTGTGACTCTGGGCAAGTCAGTTAGGGGGTCTTTTACAAAGGCACACTAGTATTTTTAGCGCATGCTAAATGCTAGAGAGGCCCATAGAAATATATGGGCATCTCTAATGTTTAATGTGCGCTAAAAATGCTAGGGCACCTTTGTAAAAGGTGCATGTAACTCTCCATTACCCCAGGTACAAAATAAGTACCTGTATATAATATGTAAACTACTTTTGTTTGAAGCCACATAAAGGCAGTATATCAAGACCCATCCCCTTTCCTAGATATTGTAGCACGAGGGGCAGTAGAGTAACTTTGGTGGGCAAATAAAAACATAAATAGCGTTCATTTCAGGTTTTCCTTCAATTCTTTACAGCTAATGGTACTCTGTATTTCTCCTATGCATGCTTCAATCCTCTGGTGGGTTTTTTAAAAAAAAACTACTGCAGTACATAGCCAGCTGTAAACCCAGAAAACAGGATTTCTACTCTAAACAATAACAGAACTGGAACACACAAATGTATGTGTAACCCCTGCTAGTCTGGAGACCCTTATAGCAGCTATTTACATAAGTACATAAGTAATGCCACACTGAGAAAAGACCAAGGGTCCATCGAGCCCAGCATCCTGTCCACGACAGCGGCCAATCCAGGCCAAGGGCACCTGGCGAGCTTCCCAAACGTACAAACATTCTATACATGTTATTCCTGGAATTGTGGATTTTTCTGAAGTGTGGCCAACTGGTACTCAAATTCAGGTAGATAACACTGAGATTTAGGGGGTCCTTTTACTAAGATGTGCTAATGGATTTAGTGCGCACTAATGATTAGCGCACGTTAAGGATTAAGTGCCTCTTTTACAAAGCCGTGCTAC
The DNA here is from genome assembly GCF_901765095.1 of Microcaecilia unicolor. Taxonomy (NCBI): domain Eukaryota; kingdom Metazoa; phylum Chordata; class Amphibia; order Gymnophiona; family Siphonopidae; genus Microcaecilia; species Microcaecilia unicolor. The sequence goes on from NC_044032.1 coordinate 390,711,858, forward strand.
CGATTCCTAGTGCGGCAAATGAGAGGAAGCCCATTAAATTCTTATGGCCTTCCCTCTCATTTGCCACACTGGAATTGCAACCGATGCAAATTGCATTTCTATATTTATTTATTTATTTATTATTATTGTTTGTTACATTTGTATCCCACCTTTTCCCACTTATTAGTAGGCTCAAAGTGGCTTACATAGTTCTGGAGAGGTGGTTACAGACTCCAGTGTGAACAAATACAGTAAAGGAATATCAGTAAATAGGTTGGGGTGGTTCCTCTCAATCGAAATGCTAGGGAGTGATCATGTGTCGGGGATGAGTATTGTCCATTTCCTGATTAAATTGCCATATTACATTATTCGGTATTTATGTCAGATCTGTGGGGTATGCCTTCTTGAAAAGGTGAGTATTTAGGTTTTTTCGGAATTCAAGATGATTATTCGTGGATTTCAGGTGTTTTGGTAGTGTATTCCAGAGCTGATGAATGTAGGTGTCTCAAGTTTGTATAATCTGAGTCTTATACATAATCTTCTCTTTGACTTCCTCATATACAATAGACCACAGAGATGCTGCTTATCTTTAAACAACATAAAAATATCTCCCAAATAATCTTCTAATCTCAAGACTGATATGTAGAATCATAAGAGGATTTAATTATGGGCTTTGAGTCTTTGCAGCCATGGAAACAAATAAGAAGGGCCCCACTGGGATCAATTTTGTCTCTAGTTTTATTCAGTCTATATGTTAACAGCTCCTTAAACACATTTTTGAATCAGCCCAGATAAAATACATCTCTGCAGATGGCATCCTGGTATATTGTGATCTTGAAGAGAACTGTAGCCAATATTCATAAATTAAACCAGTGTTTAGAGGAGGTTGGTTGTTGGCTAGCTCAGAAGAAGCTTAAATTAAATCAAGCTAAAACATAACCCTTATAGGTAAGGAGATCATAATTCTGTTTCTCATGTTCAGAGATCTATCTTGGTGATTTAATTTAAGTTCCAAGTGAAGAGGTCAAGATATTAGGAATTTGGTTGGATGCATTTTTAACTATAACTAAACACATTTTTTTGTACCTCTGTAGCTCAAAGGTAGATTTTGTAACAAGATTCTGACATTATTGCATACATTTGCATATTAAACTGCATAAGGATTGTACTTTATAATACTATTAATAAAGTCACTTTTTGGGATATATGTGTGGTCTATTAATTTGAACTTTTTTTTGGAGGAAGGAGGGAATGGTGAACACAGGAAGGAATGGGGACATAGATGAGGTTTCAGGGAAAGAAAATGGAGACAGGATCTCAGGCAGGAGGGGCAGAGGGAAGGGAGGCTAAGGCGAATCAGGAAGCAGTGGAAGAAGAGTAGAGGAGGATGAGAAAGGGATCAGGGAGAGGGAAGGCCAATTCCCACATACCCCACAGCTCCTCTGATCCCCTTACTCTTCCCATTATTCTGTACTCCCTAGGTTTCCTTCACTCATTTGCTTCCAACTTACCTACATCTCCTTTGATGTCCTCACTCAAGCCCCCCACCCATATATATATATATATATATATATATATATATATATATATATATATATATATATATATATATATATATATATATAAGCATATACATAAACAACCATTATAATAAATTTATAAATCTTTATTCAAATACCATTATTTTTAATCTTTCACATTATTGTTCAATATAAAAACATTAAAAATCCACTTTCATAAACCACTCATTCCACCATTCATACAACACCATTATGCAAAATTACAAAATATCAAAATCACAATGCAAAGTTAATATCATTCCACTAGATACGTTACCAAGAACCGCTATAATGTTCATCATATTAAGTTGTTGCTCCTTTTATCAAGTATAGTTCCTCTTCTTGATTAGTTGACAACATATATTTCAATACAGTTATCAATCCTGGAAGCACATATCAGTATTATAACTCCTTATACTGTACTGGAGCAATATTGCAGTGTATTGAAACAGTTTTTGTTTCTCCAACCAGTAATAAAATGGGCAATGGCAGTGTGGGACTTGGTGTTCGGCACCCGCTTCTTGCCAATCCGTTGAGCCCTATCACAACAAAAAGGCCAGCACCATCAAGTCCCAGATGCTCAGGGAGCCAGGAACTAAAGAACTGGTAAAGTTCCGTATCAGGCACCGCTTCAGGTAATCCTATAACCCGAAGGTTATTTGGTCTGTTCTGATTTTTTTGTTCCTCGAGCCACTCACACAGTTCGCTGGACTCTTGCAGCTCAACTATCTGGAGTGCCATGTGCTGGGCATAATCTTTGTGGGAAGACACCTGGTGTTCCACCTCTGTCAGCCGATGAGCATGAGAATCAAAGTTTTCATTAATTTCATCCACTGCGGACTGAAGCATGTTAAGTCAGTCTTCCAAAGCGGCCATCGTTGTGCGGGAAATTTCTTGAGCCCAGTTGCTCACCAATGCTGTTAGCAATGCCTATACATCCACCATTTGGGCCACACTCGCTTGAAGGGTTGTCTTTCAGGCCTTTCTGGGTCCTTGTGGGCATACCTCCAGCACTACTCATTACCCACACTGCGTTTGGTGCCCAGTTCTGCCAGCAAAGGGAAACAGTCTAACGGGAGTCAAACAAAGAGGGAAAACCAGGAATTAAAACAGATATTTGCAAGGTCCCAAAGGAACTATCATTTCCTGCTGCTACTCAGGTGGCAGGCATCATGTAACCCTTATGTGCTTATAAATATATAACTTATATATATATATATATTTCATGATCTTGTAACAAATATGATCTATGACTCCCGACCTCCTTACTCCTTGATTGTACTTTTGGGCAGGAAGTGGGCGGGGTGGGGGGGTGGGGGGTGGGGGAGAGTTCCATCTCATCCTTCGTCACAGGCAGCAGATTGCCTTGGGCCACCACTGGCCCTCAAAACAAATATGGGCCAAGCAAGTGAACATATAAGTCCATGTATTTTAAGTCACTATTGAGATAATTCTATAAGCGGGTGCCTCATGTCTTATGGTATGAGCCTATTGTATAATGGCATTTCGCCACCCAGATTCTTTTATAGAATATTAGCATAAAGTATATCAGAATGCCTAAAATGTACTTAGGTGCCTGCAGTTACAACAGCCATAATTTACTGTATTCTGTAAGATGCATACGTGAATGGCAGCACTACCCTCTTCCCTCCCATGCTCCATCCATATGAACATCCCCTTGCGTTCTTGCATTTATGTACGTATTCATTTGACCTATGACAACACTAGTAGTCAACAAATTTACATGTACAAGTGGTGCATACATGTTGGTGCCCAATTATAGAATTGTCCTTTATAGGCTAGAATCAGTAAATGGCGCTGAAACATTGGCACTCAATGTGATTCTATAATGAGCACTCAAAGATGAACACCCATTATAGAATAGCATTGAGTGCTGATTTTGTTGTCCAAATTTGAGCGTCAAGACTTAAGCGTGCTGAAACTAGGTGTAATTCCCAGCATCCAATTTTGGCATACATTCCCGGTATTCTATAACACTGTGTACAAATTTAAGAAATGCCCCTGAGCTGCCTATGTATCTCCAATGGCATAAGTACACATATAAGTTGCCATACTGAGACAGACCGAAGGTCCATCAAGCCCAGTATCCTGTTTCCAACAGTGGCCAATCCAGGTTACAAGTACTTGGCAAGATCCCAAAACAGTACAGTACATTTTATGCTGCTTATCCCAGAAATAAGCAGTGGATTTTCCCAAGTCCATTTTAATAATGGTTTATGGGCTTTTCTTTTAGGAAGCTATCAAAACCTTTTTTAAAGCCCGCTAAGCTAACTGCTTTTACCACATTCTCTGGCAACGAATTCCAGAGTTTAATTACATGTTGAGTGAAGACATATTTTCTCTGATTCGTTTTAAATTTACTACTTTGTAGCTTCATTGCGTGCCCCCTAGTCCTAGTATTTTCGGAAAGAGTAAACAAGTGATTCACATTTACCCGTTCCACTCTACTCAGAATTTTGTATACCTCTATCATATCTCCCCTCACCATCTTTTCTCCAAGCTGAAGAGCCCAAACTGTTTCAGCCTTTCCTCATAGGGATGTCCATCCCATCCCCGTTATCATTTTTGTTGCCCTTCTCTGTACCTTTTCTAATTCCACTATATCTTTTTTGAGATGCGCGACCAAAATTGCACACAGTATTCAAGGTGTGGTTGCACCATGGAGTGATACAAAGGAATTATAACATCCTCATTTTTATTTTCCATTCCTTTCTTAATAATGGAGTGGAGGAGTGGCCTAGTGGTTAGGGTGGTAGACTTTGGTCCTGAGGAACTGCGTTCAATTCCCACTTCAGGCACAGGCAGCTCCTTGTGACTCTGGGCAAGTCACTTAACCCTCCATTGCCCCATGTAAGCCGCATTGAGCCTGCCATGAGTGGGAAAGCACGGGGTACAAATGTAAAAAAAAAAAAACAAAAACCTAATTTTCTATTTGCTTTCTTTGCTGCCACAGCACACTGAGCAGAGGGTTTTCAGTATCGTCAATGATGACTCCTAGATCCTTTTCCTGGTCTATGACTCCTAACGTGGAACCGTGCATCATGTAGCTATAGTTCGGGTTCCTCTTTCCCACATGCATCACTTTCCACTTGCTCACATTAAACATCATCTGTCATTTGGATGCCCAGTCTCCCAGTCTTGTAAGGTCCTCTTGTAATTTTTCTGGCACCGGTATCTCTCCCACATATTGTTATAGAATAACGAATAGCAAGATGTGTGTACAAATTCAAATTAATGTCAATTAGTGCCAATTAGCACCCAATTATTGACACTAATTATTTAGTTGGGTGCACATTTTGGATTGGTGCCCAATTTTGGGTGCCATATATAGAATCGGGGGGCATATGGATAACGTTGGGCTAAAAATCTCTCTAACTGGCCCAATACTCTCCATATAGCGAAGAAGCAGGGGGAGGAGTCTAGAAATAATCCATATAGTGGGAATGTTAGCCACTATCCAGATATGCTATACATTTAGTTTAGGCCTGCTGAATAGCTGGTCTAAATTAAACATATAGTGATGGAGACAAGGACTGCACAATGTATATATTCAGTCCCTCTGACTAGATATACAGTGCTGAACATATTGTGAATAGAGTAAAAACAAAAAGAAAACTTTAAAGGAAAAGAAAATTATACTTACCTGGAAATGGTTGTGGCTTTTGCCAGTGCAGAGTGGTGAGCAATGCCCTAGTCAGACATTTGGGATCTTCAAAGCACTATGGGAGTTCTTTATCTAAAATTCTAGTCACAGGCACAAAGCCCTGTCAGGCAGAGTATTAAACTACTAGTAAAAAAGGCCCGTTTCTCAAAAAAATGAAACGGGCGCTAGCAAGGCTATCTTGTAATGGTGATTATGTTTTTAAGGCTCTCGTCGAAGCGATTTTTCCTCTCTTCCCTGCCCTCCCCTCCATATCCAGCCATTCTTCCCTCCCCTCCCATCCCCTCTGTATCCCGTGATTCTGACCTCCCCTCCATGTGCAGCGATTCTCCTGTGCCCTGCTGTCCCCTCCGTGTCCCACGATTCTGGCCTCCACTCCATTTCCAGTGATCCTCCTCTGCCCTGCTCTCCCCTTGGTGTCCCACGATTCTGGCATCCTCCCATGTCCAGCGATTCTCCTCTGCCCTGCCGTCCCCTCCGTGTCCTGCAATTCTGGCCTCCCCTCCATGTCCAGCGATTCTCCTCTGCACTGCCCTCCCCTCTGTGTTCCGCAATTCTGGACTCCCCTCCATGTCCAGCAATTGTCCTCTACCCTGCCCTCCCTTCCGTGTCCCGCGATTCTCTCTTCTCTTCCTATCCCATCCATTTCCATAGATTCTCCTCTGCCCTGCCCTCCCTTCCATGTCCTGCGATTCTCCCCTCGCCTCCCATCCCTTCCATGTCCAGTGATTCTCCTCTGCCCTGCCCTCCCATCCGTGTCCCGCGATTCTCTCCTCTCCTCCCATCCCATCCATGTCGATTCTCCTCTGCCCTGCCCTCCTCTCGATGTCCCTCGATTCTGTCCTCCCCTCCATGTCCAGCGTTCCGTTGCCTTCACTTGTCTTGCTTGCGTTCATAGCATCCTGACGTCAGCTCGCCTCCAGCGTTCCCTTCCCTCTCATTGTTCCCCTCTGATGTCATTTCGTCTCTACGCGAGGGCGGGACAGTGAGAGGGAATATAATGCTGGAGGCTTGCTGATGTCAGGATGTTACGAACCCAGCCAGCCAGCCAGCCAGCCAGCCAAGGAACGTTGACGGTACAAATTGTTATATTAGATAAACCAGGACATTCTGGAACAAGCATGCAGGAAGTGACATTAACCATTTTAACCAGGGAGAAAAAAAAAGTTTGAAGCCAAGGAGATTAGATTACCTGTTTGGTTGAAGCCGGAGATCAGAGATGTGAACAATTCAGGGAAGTGTTGGATAGAAAAATGGTAAAAATGTGATATTTGTGACTAGAAAGACTGAATTCTGAAAGAACAGAGAGAAAAGCCTGAGCTTGTGTGCATTTTGCTTAAAATGGAGTATGAACAGGTTTATCTCCAAGTTTGAGAACCAACATAAAGCCTAATTAAAATTAAAGCTGATTGGATCATCTGGACAGTATTTGTGATTGGAGTGTGAACAGATTAATCTCCAAGATAATATTGCCAAGTTTTTCTGAAGAAGTAATTGAAAGTAAAGATGATTAGATTCAAGGCCACTAAATCTGCTAATTTTGAATGGACTTGAAATTTAGTTTAAGATTTTTTTGGAAAAACAAAAAACAGTTTAGCAAGGGCATACTAATCAGCTCTGAAATTACATACTTGCCTGCAAAAGAAAAATTTCTGATCTCACGAAAGGCAGATTTGGGTTTGAGGTTGCTGGTTACAATGATTGAATGCTGAGAGAAACTTTGTTCTACCCCAAAGCTCTAATTAATTATTTGGCAAGGTTGTACTTACAAACAGCTGGTTAAGAAAATATTTCTTAGGTCTGAAGTTCTATATTGGATTATAAAGAAGCTTTTCCCACTCTTTAAAAGGCAGATAGAATTTAATACGACTGTAGGAAGGGAGAAACTCCTGAGAGTGAGAGTGCTGATAACCGCTAAAGCGGGGGCTGGGACTACGTTCCAGCACAACTTCTGAGTACTGGGAAGATACATTACTATCATGCTTTATCATTATCATGTCACCCAAGATCTTTTTGTAATACTAAATGTCTATCTTCTTATACACTTCCACTATTCATGATGTAAGCCACATTGAGCCTGCAAAGAGGTGGGAAAATGTGGGATACAAATGCAATAAATAAATAAATATCTTTGCCATAATAAAATTTAGATGATTTTACTAAGAGAATGTAAGCCTTTATAAGGGTGGAAGAGCTGATTACCCGATATTCAAAACAATTTAAGTGTCTAGGAGATTAGCCCTCTCCTTAAGTCACTTCACTGGCTTCCTATCTGTTTCCGCATACAGTTCAAACTCCTCTTATTGACCTATAAGTGCATTCACTCTCCAGCTTCTCAGAACCTCTCCACTCTCCCTACATTCCTCCCCGGGAACTCCGTTCACTGGGTAAATCTCTCTTATCTGCACCCTTCTCCTCCACTGCTAACTCCAGACTCTGTGCCTTTTATCTTGCTGCACCATATGCCTGGAATAGACTTCCTGAGCTGGTACATCAAGCTCCATCTCTGGCCGTCTACAAATCTAAGCTAAAAGCCCACCTTTTTGATGCTGCTTTTAACTCCTAAACCTTATTCACTTGTTCAGAACCCTTATTTTATCATCCTGACTTTAATATTCCCTTATCTCTTGTTTGTCCTGTTTGTTTGTCCTAATTAGATTGTAAGCTCTGTAGAGCAGGGACTGTCTCTTCATGTTCAAGTGTACAGCGCTGCGTAAGTCTAGTAGCGCTGTAGAAATGATAAGTAGTAGTAGTAGGTTCGTGGCCATTTAATTTGCTTACTATAACAAACTTGGGTTCAAAATAATTTTATCTTTTCTGTCTATGCACTTTAAAGTGTTGTAAAATATTTTAAAGTGTTTAAAATGTGCTCAGACCATACCGTTTACACCCATTATATCCCCAAGAGGAATATGTGGTGGTGTCACAATGGAACCATCATTGCACATACGATGTTCTGCCTCCTAATTGTGTATGTACATACAGCTGAGCCTAAATGGATCTTTACCACCAGTATATACATGTATCTATAACATGACATATATAAATCATAAACTACTCAAATTAGATATTATTAAGCTTAAGCTCAATCCTCTACCCATATAATATGGTGCATTTTCTATTACCATCCAATACATAAATAATAGAACATACAGTACAGTATTTATTTGAACCTAAAGGAGGTATATGCTAATTCATGACACCCTGATCTCAGTTCCCCCACATATCTTACATAAACCAACAATACAATATGCACTTATATTTTCCCACACAGTTATTTCACTTCCCTTGGGGTATATTGTACTCGTGCTTGTGCTTCATTAAAATCACATATCATTCATCGATTCCATTCTTGCCATCACAATAACTGCTCCCTTTGCTTGCCAGGGGCTAACCAGACATTTTCTACAGCATTTAAGCCCAAGCAAACCCAACTATTTTATGGGCATTCCAGGGGAGAGTCAGCACTTAACCAGCTAAGATAACCACTGCCCTATATTTATGCGGTTTGTTCATAGCCGGTTCAGTGCTGAATATTTTACTTAACGGGCTGTTTTCGCTGGCTCCGTATACCTGGAAATTCAGTGCTGGAGCCTAGATCTGGCCCTGCATTGAATTTCCGGGTATAACTCCAGCAGCAGTAGCAAAATGCTGATCGCCCCCAACTGAATATCGGGCCGAAAGCGTAGTCTTGCTAGAACCCTTCCCAAGCCTTTGTATGTGCTGCAGCAGTGCTGACTATGAACTAAATTGCAAACTCCAATTACCAGGGCCGGCCTTAGGAATTTCAGAGTCGTGTGAGGACCAGTTTGGTGGGACTCCCTGTCAAGGACTTAAGTTTTCAAATGAGGTGTCAGAGATTTATTTAAACAAAATTCTTTATTCGGTGGGAGGGGGGTCCAGAGCCCCAGGTGAGGGGGCACATTTTAGCCCCCCAGGCGCCGCCAACCCCCCCCCCCCGCCATTTTAAACCCCCCTGCCATTTTTGACCTCCCCGCCGTCACCACCACCTTTGACCCCCCCAGCGCCAACGCTTTTGACCCCCTCTTCCCGCCGCCGCCAACCCTCCCCCGCTGCTGGGTACATTTGCTGGCGGGGGTCCCCAACCCTTGCCAGCAGAAGTGCTCTTCTCTGGTGTGGCCGCGTTGCTGATCTGCAAGGGCAGGCTTCTGTTTCTGTGAGTCTGACAGCGGCGGCGGCGGGAGGGAGGTTGAAGGGTTTGGCGGCAGGAGGGGGGGGCAGGGCCAAATCTACAGGGGCCCATGCTCCCATGGACCTACTTAGCTACGCCCCTGCTATGACTGACTTGTGCTTTGATAGTTGGCACTACTTGTGGTATTGCTCAGGCTAGGGCATGGCACAGTACGTATCAGCTGGTCAAGTTGCTCAGGAAAACAAAACAAAAAAGACAACTCCAACTTCTGATCTGGACCAGAGCTCCCTGGTTGCCAGTTGAAGCTATGGGGGCCAATATTCACACCATGGGAGGCAGCCCGCGGTCGGTGGTGAAGCTGGATATTCAATGCCGGGCCATTTCCGGTGACCAGCACTGAATAGCCAGTTTACATTTAATCGGCCAAGCCAATATTCAGCGCTGTCCGGTTAAGTTTATAGCTGCCAAAGATATGCATGCTATTTGGGCAGTCCGATTGGCAGCCAAACTTAGCCGGTGATGCGCTGAATATTTGCAGATAGCTAGTTATATTGCATGATATAACCAGTTAGCTGCTAAACGCTGACTGGGAATATTCAGCAGGAGATAACCAGCTATCTCCTGCTGAATATTCGCGGATAGCCAGCTAAGTGCTATTTAACCAGCCAGGAGCTGTTCCTGGCTAGTTACATAGCAGCACTGAATATCGGGGGATTGGAGTCCAAATTGTGGAAGGAAGAATAATAAAAGTTCAAAATTCTTTTCTTTGCAACTGGCTTTAAATCCTTGAAATGAAACTATGTGATTCTGTCTGTGTTCACCCTTAACCCCTCCCCCATCAAGCCAAGCTGCCTGGCAGATTTTAACTTTGGGAGTCCTTAAAAAAAAAAAAACACACACACACACAACACACCCCAGCAGTTTCCTTGTCCACTGGCATAGGACTCAAAGCAGTCCCTAAAAGGATAAAGCAGTCCCTAAAAGCAGCTCCCATAAACATGGCTAAAGGCAGGGCCGCCGGCTTCCAAGGGGGGCCCGGCACTGGGGTCTCTCTTCTTCTGCTCCCAGGCCGCCGGTGCTGCAGTCCCCGGTCTCACCTGCCTGCCCTCGGCTCTGTCGACAGCCCCCGTCCGTCCGCCACCAGGCCCTCTGCATTCAAATCAGCAGCGCCTCACTTCCATGTGAAAGTGGCAGATCGCCTCCCTTCCATGTGAAAGCGGCAGATCGCCTCCCTTTGGGCCTTCCCTCACTGTGTCCCGCCCTCGTCTGATGCAACTTCCTGTTTCCGTGAGGGCAGGGCACAGTGAGGGAGAGCCCGAAGGGAGGCGATCTGCCACTTTCACATGAAGGTGAGGCGCTGCCGATTTGAATGCAGGGGGCCTGGTGGTGGGCGGAGGGGGGCTGTCGACGGGGCTGGGGGTGGGCGGGTGGAGAGTGGGGACTGCGGTGCTGGTGGCTTGAGAGCAGGAGAGGGAGGCGACAATGGGAGAGATTGAGGGAAGGGGTGGCGGCGGCCTCTGGCCTTATCCGGTATTTTGAATTACTTGATGCTATCCGCTGGGCTGTATACTTTAGGAATAATTCCTGTGCATCTCGTCTGCTAACCTGAAGCTCTGGTTTATTCTGTAGAGACTTGCATTTTCTCTTCCTCTGGAAGCTGCTTTCCTTCCTCCCAGTGGCGTAGCCAAGGGTGGGCCCAGGTGGGCCCTGGCCCACCCACTTTGTGTTCAGGCCCACCCATTAGCAGCACACCTATGATGTAGCTGGCAGGGATCCCCAAGCCCCACCAGCCGAAAAGTCCCAACAACTGTTCTTCCTACATACTTTGTAAATAGCAGATCTTTGCCTGCAGCAAGCAGAGACTGGTACATACTGCTCGCACTGGCCCCACAGCCTTCCCTCTGTCGTATTCCTGCCTATGCGGAAACAGGAAGTTGCATCAGTGGGAAGGCTGTGGGGCCAACATGAGCAGTGTGTATTAATTGCTGCACGCTGCTGTTGAAAATCTGCTATTGACTCACTATTTAAAAGGTACGTGGCCGGGGAGGGGGGATGTTTGAGAGACCCTATGGCATGCAGGCGAGAAAGGGTGAGACCAAATCACTTGTGGGACAGGGAGGTTCTGCCCACTCATCCTGGGCCCAGGCCCACCCAAAATTGGGTGTCTGGCTACACCCCTGCTTCCTCCACGTACTCCATTTGTTCAGGCTGGTTTTCTTTGTGTCTCTCCTGTCAGCATTTCCCCAGGGAGCAAGGGGAAGCCCCTCCCCTCCTCTCCCTGGCCTCTCTTTGGCTCCATGGCATATTTTACAAATATTTATACAATTTTATTGAGCTTTTTACAAAAAGCAATTATTTATACAACATGAGTAAATGAGAATATTTCTAATACTTTAAAGTTCTAATAAGGGTTTCTGTTATAGTTTGCTATATTTTTTAGTTAACCAGGGGAACTGGGCTTGATTGAAAATCCACCCCCTCCCTGAGGACTGACATCTTCTCCAGGCAGGTACTAGAGGCTGTTGTGCGACATTCCCTTCCTGGGGACATGGCAGGTTTTCCTCTTAATGCGGGTTCTGTACCTATCCTGGGGAAGGCTCGCTCGGCCCTAGCACTTAGGAAATGTTTTGAGTAGAGAGGTGTGGTAGCCGTGTTAGTCCACTTTTAAAGGTAAATCAATAGAAATAAAACAAAATAAAACATGGAAAAGAAAATAAGATGATACTTTTTTTATTGGACATAACGTAATACATTTCTTGATTAGCTTTCGAAGGTTGCCCTTCTTCGTCAGATTGGAAATAAGCAAATGTTGGTACATGACAGTATATATAAGTGAAACATCAAAGCATTTCATTGACAGTCTAACAGGATGAGGATGGGTCAGGTGAGAGACAGGGAGAACTGGGTGGATGAGGGACAGGGAGATATGCATGGAGATAAGAGGGTGACAAAGCAGTACAATTTTATGGTTTATAATGGACTAGAAAACCCAGATCTTTGTTAAGTCCTGTCTGGTGGGTGTCAAAATATTTAATCATTCTGACTTCAAAGGTCTTATGTTCCTGTATTGTTTTAAAGTTCCCTTTCAGGATTCTTACCATGAAATCACTGGTACAGTGTTCTGGAAATGTTTTAAATATGGGGATTTGCCTCCTTGATTATTATATACTGCAAGGGCCACCTACATAATGCATGTCAGTAGGTGAAGCCAAAAAGTCAATAAAATGGTGTGATCCCTCTGAGAAGTGTGAAACTAAAGGATGAGGTGGACTGAGAGGGAGGAGATGTCAGGGCTGGCTGGTGGTACAGTGGGAGGAGTATAGAGCATCAGTTCTGAGGAGCACAATTACCAAGGGAAGGTGGAGGGAAAGAGAGAGAGAGAGATGGAGAGGGAGATGAGATGGAAAAGGAAAAGAAGTTTCAACTTTTGTTCAAGAACCAGTTGCAAAGCTGATTCAGTTAAGCGTGGGGCCCTGTACGGCTGTCCCTGTTGCCCCTGCTTATGGTCATCCCTGGCCTTTATAAGGAAACTGGTGGAGAGTAAATACTTCAGTACTGGTAAGAGAAAGACCACTGTCAGAATTTGTTGAAGCCTGTTAAAAATATTATGTGGTGATCACTATTACATAGGTGGGCACCCACCCGGATATTGGAAACACTTCCTCCATTCGTGAGCACTAGATCCAGCATCAACCCTTCCCTCGTGGGTTCCATCACCATTTGTCTGAGCAAGGCACTTTGACAGGCGTCCACAATCTCCCTACTTCTTTCCGATTCTGCAGACGGGACGTTCCAGTCCACATCAGACAAGTTGAAATCTCCCAACAGTAGCATCTCCCATTTCATACCAATCTTTTGAATATCTTTTATCAGACCCTTGTCTAGCTTCTCTGTTCATGCCGGAGGTCTGTAGATAACCCCCATGTGGATACAGGTTCCATCTTCTCTTTCCAGGATGATCCATAAAGCTTCTTCCTTTCTACTACTACTACTATAAATCATTTTTCTATAGCGCTACAGTTTCCCTGTATTTCAGCTACTGATATTGTCTCTCACATACAGCCAGGGCTGCCAAGAGACTGGGCCAGGCCCGGGGCAAGGCCGCCCCCCTGCCCCCCCCCGAGGTCGCCGCTCCCCCGTCCACCGGGCCGGGCCCCTGCATTGAAATCACAGCGCCTCTCACCTCCGTGTGAAAGCGCTGCAGGTAGCAGGGCAGTAGATCGCTTCCCTTCGGGCCTCCTTCCCTCCCTGCATCCCGCCCTCGTGGAAGTTACGTCAGACGAGGGTGGGACACAGGGAGGGAAGGAGGCCCGAAGTGAGGCGATCTGCTGCCCTGCTGCCTGCAGCACTTTCACATGGAGGTGAGACACACTGTGATTTCAATGCAGGGGGCCCGTCCCGGTGGCAGACGGTTGACGATGGAGGGCGGGTTGGATTGCGGCGCCTGTCTGCAGCACTGAAAAAACTGCAAAAAAAAAAATGTCTGCAAAAGCCTAGATGCAAATAGGCCAAAATCTAAGGGCTATACTGACATAAACCCTCCAAGTACCAACAAAGACCCACAAAATAAAAAATATGTTGTCACTTAACTTGCTGGATGTCGTCAAATGGCATCCTCGAATGTAATTTCAGAACAGGTGCCAGGGCTGTGCTAACCCGGTAAGCGGGGTAAGCATGGCAGGGGGGCACCTCACCTTCAAGGGCGCCGTCAGATGTCAGTGTTTTAAAAATTAAAAAATATAAACAAACCTCTCTCGCATTGGTGCCGCGCCGCCCATATGCGCATGCGCTGCTGGCTCTGGCTGCTGCCTTCCCGTGCACAGCGGCAGCGCTCGTTGGTCTATTTAGCTCCGCCCCAGCTCTTCGATGCACGGCGTGACGCCGCACCTGGAGCCTCGCAAGCAGTCCGACACTCTCCGAAGTGGGCTGGGGTGTTGCCGACGAGCGCCGCCGCTGCCGCGTTGGAGTCTTGGAGTGCAGTGCTGAGAGGAGAGCGCTGCTGATCTGCTGCTGCCCGCTCCCGCGGCGCTCCTCCATTAATTTTGTTTTTGAGAGTGAGAGACTGTGGTGGACATCATTGGTAAAGGTTTCATTTGGCCTTAACTTTTCATAAAGAAAGTACATGATTTGAGGCTGCAGGTTGGGTGGGGGAACTGGAACCAACCAGGCCAGCTGGGGAAGAAAAGAAAGACAAGGCAAGGAAATTTCTGGGGGGGGGGGGGGGGGGAGGGGGAAGAGAACAAGCTAGTATCAGGGAGGAACGAAGGAGGGGAGAGTAAGGGCAGGATGGAAAGGACAATAAGAGCTGATGGAACAGAAAGGCAGAGGAAGATAACAAAAACAAGGCAAGGAAATTTCTGCGTGTTGGGGGTGGGGGGAAGAGAACAAGCTAGAATCAGGGAGGAAGGGGAGACTGGTAGTATCCCTGTAGTCAAAAGGGTATTGAAAGGGTATATAATTGAAATAAAGTGTGGATCAAACTTTCTTATAATGAGTAGATTTTCAATGCATTTAGGACTCTAGAAGTTAACAACTAAGAGTTGCTAATATAAGCAGAGATTGTCTCATTACTATCTGTTCTCATCACAATGTGTTGCCAATGAGACAATTGATAAAATGGACATCAGTACTGAAAGGGTAAATTAAGCCAATTTATATAACATTACATCATAGTTTTAAAAGAGATTGTGATTGGCTTATCCATTTGGTTCTCACAAGTTAAATACTGTGTTGAATTATGGGTTCTTTGTTCAAAGCAGCACTAAGTTATGGTCAGATCAAGAGAGAGGGTAAGTCCAAAGAGTATTCTTTATTTGTGATGTTCATATGAGTTTTTAATGTTTAAATCTTAGTCATTGTTCTTACAATGCTAGGTTTGAGTAATCTTTCCAATCATTAAATTTAAAAGCTGTGTGAAAATAAAAGTTCTTTGTTTGAAACAAGCAACCAGTCATGGTTAAAATGAGATAAAATGCAAGTTTAAAATACAGTTCTTAACTTGCATTTTTATAGCAGTTTTTGTACATTAATTTTCCAATTGTTTTCCCTTATAATGAAATATAAGGTAAATATTTTTCAGAAAAAATTTTCTCAATGCTTTCCCTGTCGAAGCACAGCCCTTGAAAAAGCCCACAAGCGAAACGGATGGGGCCACCGTCGGGCAACAGATAAGTGCTCGACTTTACTTTATCTTTTTAAAGCTGCTTTAGAGCACTTCATGAGAATCAATGAAGGTTTTTATGAACCAAAGAAAATTTGAAGTTAGCATTGATATTGTCAATATATTTAAAAAGATTTTCTTCTAAAAAGAGCAAAATTACTAAAATCTATTTGGAAATAAATTAAAAGTTAAAATAATTTTTTCCAAGCAAGGTTTTTATGACCAGTGATGAGCACCATGCCCCCAGTTAAAGCCGCTGAAAACTGAAAGTAAGCGGTCGGGCGTTTTGAGGTCTTTTCCTTGCTTTTTTAGAAATATTTTGTTAAAATCAAACATTATATTTCCATATAAATTTTATTGGATTCCTCTTTATATGTTCGGTGATTTTACATCTTGGAGTCCTGTATGGTAATCCTCTTACTATTGTCTACTATGGAGCTGGGTATGACATTTGAGGCTGGCATAGAGGCTGGAAAAAAATGTTTTTAAATTTTTTTTTAGGGTGGGAGGGGGTTGGTGACCACTGAGGGAGTAAGGGGAGGTGATCCCCGATTCCCTCCGGTGGTCATCTGGTCAGTTCAGGCACCTTTTCAAGGCTTGGTCGTGAAAAAAAAGGGACCAAGTAAAGTTGGCCAAATGCTCATCAGGGATGCCCTTCTTTTTAACATTATCGGCCGAGGACGCCCATCTCTTAACCATGCCCCTGTCCCGCTTTCGGTACACTGCCGACACGCCCCCATGAACTTTGGTCGTCCCCGCGATGGAAAGCAGTTGAGGACGCAAAAAATTGGCTTCCGATTATGCAGATTTGAGCGACCTCGGGAGAAGGACGCCCATCTCCCGATTTGTGTCGGAAGATGGACGTCCTTCCCTTTCGAAAATAAGCTAGATAGTGGAATAAGAAAAGGTGCAGAGAAGGGCGACGAAAATGATAAGAGGGATGGGACGACTTCCCTATGAGGAAAGGCTAAATCGGATAGGGCTCTTCAGCTTGGAGAAAAGGCAGCTGATATGATAGAGGTCTATAAAATAATGAGTGGAATGGAATGGGTAGATGTGAAGCGTCTGTTTATGCTTTCCAAAATACTAGGACTAAGGGCATGCGATGAAGCTACAATGTAGTAAATTTAAAACGAATCAGAGAAACTTTTTCTTCACTTAACGTGTAATTAAACTCTGCAATTCATTGCCAGAGAAGGTGGTAAAGGCGGTTAGCTTAGCGGAGTTTAAAAATGTTTGGACGGCTTCCTAAAGGAAAAGTCCATAAACCATTATTAAATGGACTTGGGGAAAATCCACTATTTCTGGGATAAGCAGTATAAAATGTTTTGTACTTTTTGGGGGATCTTGCCAGGTATTTGTGACCTGGATTGGCCACTGTTGGAAACAGGATGCTGGGCTTGATGGACCTTTGGTCTTTCCCAGTATGGCAATACTTCTGTACTTATGTACTTATGATATGAGCACTTCGCTCAGAGGTTTCCTGTATGCCTGGAAATGTCAGATTTTCAGCTTTTTTTGGCTTGACAATACAAGGAGGATTTATTCTGTGTCTGGACCTATTGAATGGAATAAGTTACCGGTTCCCAATAGGAAGCAGAAGAATGTTACAGTGTTTACAAAACTATTGAAGCAGCATTTATTACCACAGGCAATTTAATAGCTTGCAGTGACTTTAAGATCTCTGGCTTGATTGAAAGTAGAGACGGATATAAGATTGACCTGTGTTGGTCTATATGGTACCTACAGTTGGCCATTGTATGATTATTTGTTTTTATTATTATGTTTGTGTGTACGGAGCTCTGGATATGAGCAGAATATAAATTACAATAAATGAAATGAAATAAAATAAAATTCCATTTAAAGCTGTATTGAATGACTATTCGACACAAATGGCCTGGCTAAATTCCCATGCACCTGACTGTAATTCCACTTTCTGGAAGCAGGTTGGAACTTATTAAGAGGGAAGGGGAAAGGGGGTGTTTAAGGATAAAAACCTGCACGCAGGTTTAAGATCCCATTTGCACATGTGGGGTAATTCTACAACTGGGTGTCTGGTAGGAGCCTGTTCTATAAAGGAATGTAGGGGCTGATTTCTTTTCTAGAATACTTGCTTAACAGGGGTTATATGAGCAGATATGCTTAGATGTAAACACTTACACCAGCTATAGAGCTGGTTGTAAGTGTGTGCACCTAAGTTCCAGACATACAGGCAGACGACTAGATTCAGTAAATTGTGCTCAAAAAACAGGGCTGAAAAATGTCCGTGTGGAGTGCTGTTCTATAAATGACACTCCGAGTTGCACACCGTTTACAGAATACCTCTTAGAGCCAATTTCCATGCCAAACTTTGGGCGTGAGGATTTATACCAACCAAAACCCTACAATCCACATATATCAGGAATATTATTCATGGGCACCCAATAAAATTTGTGCATGCGACTGTCTGCATGCTGTTCTATACAGCAGTGCTCCTAACTCCCATAGCGTGTGCCTCGAAAGGGGGCGTGGCCATGGGCGTGTCAGGGTTGCATGTGTAGTTATAGAATGCTGGCTCAGCAGGCGTAAGTTTGGCGCTTAAAGTTTGGTTGCAGGCATCGGTGAAGTGTGTGATTCTATAAAGGCCATGCCCTTAGGGCTAGATTCTATATATTGCACCTGAAAAATCAGCATGGAATAAATTTCTGCCTAAGCGTATTCTATAAGCCCCAGTGCTTAGAACTACATGCATCCATTTACACCAAGGGAAATGTGGCATAAGTACTGGCACGTAGATTTAGGCACAGAGAGCCATATTCTATAACAGTGCATGTAAATTTTAGAACACCCACGAAACGCCTATTTCCCTGCCCTTAACCACACCCCTTTTTGGCTGCACACATTAGAATTTAGACACTGTGCATTACAGAATACGCTTAGCGAGTTATATGTGTAAAGTCTAATTACTGCCAATTAGTGCTCATTAATGCTTAAGTGCTGTTAACAACACTGATTGGCTTGTTAAGTAAATTAAGTTAAACTCATTGCTTGGATTTCGACACAAAACGCTAGGCGCAATATACAGAATCCGGCAATTAGTGCCAATCTTATCCGGAGCCCATTTTTGAGTGCAATTTATAGAATCTGCTCCTAAGTGACTTACTTGTGCCGGTTACAGGCAACAGCAAAAAAGAGGATCCAAAGCACAAAACAGAGTCCAAACAACAAATGAAGAAGTACTAAGAGCCTTCACAAGTGGGACAAAGCGCCTGCGTCAGGGGCCATTCGCGTTTGATCGTTCAAAAAGAGAACCTCCACTGATGACTGAATCCAGATAGGACCGAACTTTAGTCCAAGCACAACAAAATGTACAGTTTGCCCGCAAATTGTACACAGGGTCATAGCCTCTTCTGTACACTTTGTACTAATTATACAAGTTTTATATACGGAATATCTGTAGTGTAAATAAAGATTTTGTCCCGCTTGTGAAGGCTCCTAGTACTACTTCATTTGTTGTGCCGGTTACAGAACAGTGCCAATCACACGCGTGAATGAATGCTAGTATTCTGCAATACATATGCACTATTGGCATCAGCTTATAGAATTGCCTCGTACGTAAAATATGCACATATTTACAGAATAGCGCTTAGGCATACTATTGCCTCTTACACAGCTATTTGCACACACACGTGCATATATACTATTATTTTAAACATTTATGGACACGACTGGTGCGTAAATGTTAGCATCCACTTTATAGAATAGTGTACATGGCAATGCTTATTTCAACTAATATTTCTGGACCTAATTATCTAAAAAATGCTGTAGATTAGCAATGGAATACTACTACGCTGCTGCCTTCTTGTGAGGACTGTTTAATTGCTTATTTTGCTTGCTCATTGTTACTTGCACCCTATCACTTAGAATGTAAAAAGAGGTGGTATATCAAATTAATAAATTAATAATAATAATAATAATTAGTCAGACTGACTACCATACTAACTGAGAGATGAGTTAAGGCTATGCCCAGTATATGTAATCACTTTTTATGAATGAATTTTCCTTTTATAAAAAGGTAAAAAAAAACAAAAAAACCTGCATTTCCAGTTAGGGACTCTGGTAGTCATTAATACAAGCACTAATTGTAGGCCACCCATGCTGTTCTTAGCTCTTCAGGGCTGATTTTTCTTTTCTTCCTTTTTTTCCCCTTTGTTTAGCTAATTAGATTGATTAAGGATAGTAATGTCCCATTTTGCCTATTGACTATCAAGTGTCTGATGTAATTGCCAAATTTAGCGCATGTAATAAAGGATGCAGCCGTCACCGTTCACAGACAATGTTTTCCATTAATTAGAAAACAAAGAAAGAGGCTCTTAATTACACAGTGCATTCAATTGCTTTATCTCAAGTTCAATAGGGTTCTGCACAGGGAAAGGATTTCCTATTTATCTATCCAGTATATTCAATGACATACGTAGAGAAATCAAAAGTTTGCCCCATGCATACCATTCATTTACTACCTCTTTGAAGAAATTCACCATTGTTTTGTACATATTAATTAAGGGGCCCTTTTACTAAGCAACATAGGCGCCTACGCGCACCCAACGCATGCCAATTCAGAACTACCGCCTGGCTACCGCGTGGTAATGTCATTTTTTTATGCACGCCCACTACATGCACCGTAAAATATATTTTATTTTCCGGTGCACAGCACTAACAGGGCAGTAACCAGCATTTTACGCGCGCTGATGATTACCGCCCGGATAACGCGTGAGACCTTACCACTAAGTGAATGGATGGCGGTAAGGTCTCAGTCCCAAAATGGACGCTCACCAATTTTCATTTTGCTGCACATTCATTTTCGGCCCAAAAAATGTCTTTTTTGCAGGTGCGCTGAAAAATGGACCTGCGCATGTCCAATACACGCATCTACAGCAGCGCAGGCCATTTTTTGGCACACCTTAGTAAAAGGACCCCTAAGAGAACTCAGAGCTAGAGTGCTCTTCAAAATTCTATATCGATGCCAATGATGTGCAACTACTCATACCCGTGGAACCAGATCTACAGTACCCACAGCTTTGAGTAAACTGACTGCTTGTCTAACAGCAACTCAGGAATGGGCAAACAACAACAAACTCTGTCTGAACCTAAGCAAAACAGAGATTCTGTGGGTTCCTAACACAAGAGTCCTAATACCCGACTTCAAATACCATTTTGAAAGTATGAACGCCTTCTAAAATCACAGGTCAGGAATCTTGAACTCATTATTTACTTTGATCCTACAAAGTCAAACAACCTTTAAAATCTGTTTCTGTCACCATCAGCAACTATGGAATCTTTCTCCATATCAAAGTTTCAAGAAAGCAGGAAATTATTTAAATTTCACCGAGTTTTTCAAACGAGGAAAAGACTTCAGGTGCTCAGTTACTTTCACCGAGGAGCTTCTTCACAAGCCTAAAAAACCTCCTTCAATTTTAATTATATTTCACTCTAGCAGCAGTGACAGTAGAGACAGTAAAACTAAATACTAAGGAATATGCTTAGCTGCTTTGATTAATAGGAAGTGATGCCAACAGAGAGTGAAAGAATGAAAAAGTGAAAATTGCTTCTCTTTCACTGAAGTTTGAGTCCACATTGATTGTGCCTGATGAAGCTTATTTGTGAAACAGCAGCACCCTGTTGAGCATACTTGAATACATCTTTTTTGTAAGGTAAGTGGTTCTCTTTACCAATGACTATATTTTAAACAACATAAGAAGAAATATAGAAAAAATGGTTACAAAAAATAGAGTGAAATATAATTAAAACTGAAGGAGGTTTTTTTAGACTTGTGAAAAGTTCCTTAGTGAAATTGTGCAATAATTGCACCAGTAACTGAGCGTCTGAAGTCTTCTCCTCCTTTGAAAAACTCGGTGAAATTTAAATAATTTCTTGCTTTCTTGAAACTTTGATGTTAATCGTGTTGGCAAGTATTTCACCCAATCTTTCTCCATATGGCATGCCATGGTAATGTCATGACTGGATTACTGTAATGTTCTGCAACTTGGTTGAAAAGAGGTTACCCCAGCCCCAACTAATCCATGATAGAGAGCTGCAAAGGGTGTGATCACATCACCTCCTTTCTGAAAAAAAAAAAACTGCCCTGCCTACCAGTAGCTTACATGGCCAAATTTTAAGTCTAAGGTCCTCAGATAAAATAGACCAGAGCACCTAAAGAATAAATTACTTATCTAAGGGACCCTTTTAGAAAGCTGCAGGAGGGCTAACGTGTGAGTAGCGCGTGCCTGGCAGTAATTCTGAGTTAGGCGTGTGCCAAATCCCACATTAGAAAATATTTTTATATTTTCTACCACAGGAGTGTTCCCAGCGGTAATTGGTAGCATGGCCACATTGGCACATGATGCATGGTTACCGCACAGGTAGCATGTGAGCCCTTACCGCTAAGTCAATGGCTGGTGGTGCATTGGGGAACCGGCACAATATGAAACAGATATGGTGGACTGTTGAGTCAGTCATCGAGCACACAGCACTTGTATTTTGATGCTTACAGATGATTGGAGGCGGTGCATTTAGCCAGCCAAAGGAGGGGCAATAGACACATAGTGTTTTTCAACAGGAGAGCAGTCATCCAGCGTCTACGTGGAAACACGATTACAGCGACCAAGCGGAAGGCATGGCGTCTGTAGGAAAAGGACTATTCAGCTGGCAGGACTGAGTTCTGATCCTTTGTGTATGATATAATGTATTAGTACTGCAAAATATATGTAAATTAAGAAACAGCATTAGTATGCAGTTTAAAATGTAAAAACAGTTGGTTTGTTTTCAAATACAGGTGGTGCAAGGTGAGTGGAGGAATGAATGTGTGAGGTTTTAACATTAGGTAGCAGTGTTAGAGTGGTTAGTGAGCATTGCAATACAATAAAATGTTTTTGTGATATGAAAACTACTGGAGTCTTTAACAGGCATATTTTCAAAGCACTTAGCCTTCCAAAGTTCCATAGAAACCTATGGAACTTTGGAAGGCTAAGTGCTTTGAAAATATGCCTGTGCGTGTAATAGGTAAGAGACCATGCCATAAATAGGCACGCACTAGTTTTAATTTTTGTGCACGCCCATTTCCTGGCCCATTAAAAAATGTCGTCAAGGAATTTTACCTCCCTAGCATGCCCTGATTTTACACTTACCCAGCCAATATCAGGGTAATTGATTATTATTGTGTTTGTTAGCCTTCTTAATTTCTGATAACATTTCTACATCTATCTGTTCATCCTGGCCTAGGATCTTTGAGGTTGTAAATGTATATAAATTTCCCCAATATCCACCTTTTCCTAATGGAAAATAATCTAAATATTTATCTACCCAAAGAACAAGTCTTATCCAAATTCAAATTCAAGTGATTTTCTTCCATCCATGTAAATAGTATGACCAACACAAGTAGACAACTTGGTGACAACCATCCCCAAATAATTAATTATAAGCAAAGTTGAAAATCATCAACATAGGAAACATTAACCATATCTTGTTCCTGAATTAAATATCCCAAATCATGAACATATATATTGAATAAAAGAGGGGAATGGGGTGAACCCTGAGGCACCTCATACAAAAGTACTCAGGTAAATAATCTATCCCCATTTAAACAGACTTTGGTAATCCTGGAGGACAGGAAAGCTTGAAAGCAACTAAAAAGCTGACATGCCTAATCAATTCAATTTAGAAAGCAAGCTAGTGTGATAAACCAAATCAAAATCAGGTCCAGTTGGAGAACTAGACTCTTCCAACCTTTTAATTGACAAATGAAATTGCTTTAGCAAAGCTACCAGTACTTTCTTTTTGTATTAGAAGCCTTTCTGAAGCCAGACTAACAATCATATAAATCATCTGCTCATCTACAAACCTAGTCAACTGCTCAGCCACCACGTCTTTCATAGGTTTAGCTAAAATTGGAGCATTTGTAATGGGCTAAAATTAAAGCAAGACGAACTATCTAGTGTGGAATTCTTCAAAATCTGTTTTAATATCACAGATTATAATTGCAAAGGATATCAATGTTGGGCCAAAGGTCATTTACCCACTCTGCCACCCAAACCACCATTTCATCAGTGACATTTCTGAAAGAAAAATAGGACATGAATCAAGAATACAAGTACCTTTTGCAAATTTGTATTTGTTTACACCGGAGTCTGTAACGCCTCTCTGGTACTATGTAAGCCACATTGTAGCGCTATAGAAATGCTAAATAGTAGTAGTAGTAGAGCCTACAAATAGGTGGGAAAATGTGGGATATAAATGTAACAAGCAAAAGGGAAAACACTCCGCTCAAATTTGGAAATGCAACACACAAAAGCGGGTATAATCAAACAATTTGCATGATAATGAATAATTAATGGAAGGAGGGAAGGACCTCAGACTGGTGACGTACAGCTTAACCAATATGATTGCTTATATATCGTCACCGTGGCTCAATCATAGGTACCTCACCAACCTCCTCCCTCGGTGTTCAAAATGTTCAAAAATAATATACACTTTGTGATTGTTTTTCAATGCAAAAATAATGCATCCACACTCCAGGACATTAAAAGTAGAACCACTTATCTTGTCGCAGCTTCCAACTGGGGCCTCCCCAACGGACCCATTTTGCCAGATGGGGCTTCGTCAGGGGAAGGACGCCCTACAATAACGTGCTGCTCAAGTGGCAAAAGAAAATATCCTGTCCTGGCATCACATCCACAAACGAATGTGGATATAAATGTAACAAATAAAAATAAATAAATAAATACATTTAATCAAAAGCTTGAAACCTCCAAAAAGTCTGACTGAAGAGATTTGTCAACTCTAGGGAGGCTTAAGAAGTCTGAGCCTGACCCAGACTGCCTCACATTCTTGGTACCCACTTGCTTCAAGAACAATACTCTATTTTATCCTAACAGGATGGAAATTTCACTAGCAAGAACATATGATTATTTCACCAAAATAGTCCTCAACAATAATAATAAGTACTATTCAGTCAGAAGCCACAGTATAACAATTTATAACTATTCTGTAGCAACTGCTTAATATAAATTAAGGACAAGATTTCTGAAAAAGCTAGTGAAGTAAGAGTAGATATGTGGTTCAGGCAGTAGTGTGTTGCCAGCTACCATACATTGACATAATTAACACTATAATGCCAAAGATCCCAGGGAGCCATTCAGCACTGAGGCAGCATTCTACTTATCAGCTGGAATTCCCTACAATAACTCCCCCAAATATAATGGGAAGAGAACTCCACATTTTTTTTTTTACTACTGTAGAGATCCAGTGTAAACAAGTTACAAAGCTGGCTGGGTCCCTCTTCGTGGTTCCTCACACACTCAGGGTAAGATAAAAGAGAAATCAATATACTTCTTTACATGGATACAGTACTCCAAAATACACTCACAAAGCTTCCTCTTTGTGTAACTTAAATGTTTAATAATTTACTTTCCACCTTCTTGTACATATGGACAATTTCCTAACAGGCAGTGCATATGCTATTCATTAGTTGAAACAAGTGTGCATGCAAATTAGACTCAGCTTTCTGTAGGACAGCTCACCTCAGCAATCACTTTTCTCTTTGAGCTGCTGAGCTTAGTAATGCTTTTATATTCACAAGTCTCTTGCTCTCAAGAAAAGAACTTAGATAAAAGCATGGTGGTTCGCTTTTCCAATAAACTTTTTAAAACAAGGCCAACTCCTTCTCTCACACTGGCTTGACCTCAGACTTTAACAGCCACCATACCATGGATGGTATCAAACACATAATATTAAAGCATTCTCCAATTCCATCCTCCACTCCAGGCTGGTTATTTTTTTTTTTTTTAACTTGAAGCTTTTATTTATTTTTTCAACTAATCAAAGTCAAATGACAGAAAATTTTCAGCTAATTCATGCTACTAGCTTTTGTTTTCAGGTCAGTCTTTGAGTTCAAACAAGAACAATACCTTGGAATCTTCCCTTTCATTGGTTCTGAACATAAATTCCATTGCAGTAATCAAAGTGGCTTAGTACCATTGATTATATCAGGTTGCGAAATGTTTCCCTCCGGAAGAATTGCTTCAAGCGTTTGAGTTTCCACATTGAGTGGAACATTTTCTTTGTTGTGGATGCCTCTTGGCTCTCTAGTGTTAAGTTACAGTCCATTGTAACTCTGAGGATCTTCAAGCTGTCTGAGATAGGAAGGGTGTGATCTGGGGTGTTGATACTTGTGGGGATGTCCGCGCTGTGTTGGGATGAGAGGATGTGACGATGAGTTTTTTTCTTTATTGAGTTTTAGTTGAAATGCATTTGCCCATAAATCCATGATGTTCATTTTAGTGACTTGAGTGCATAGAAATAAAGATTGACAACTCAAAACACGTCTTAGTAAAAGGGCCCCTCAAATAGCAATGTAACAATGTAGCACACAATCTTGGACACAATTCTGTACATTACTGCATGGAGAAAACTGAAATAACAAGAATTGCCACTGCCCAGCTACTCATGTCAGCTGCCAATGTTTGCCTGGCACCATTTCAGATCTGAATTAATTAAAAAAGGAATGAATAGCAGCTGTGCTTACCAGCTGGAGCTTTATTTTATTATTATTTTTTTAATATGTTGTGTGGTTAATTGATTGAATTTCTGCTTCTCAATCTTTAGAATTAGTTAAAGACATAAAAGTAGGTACTAAATCAGGCTATAGATAATTCCAAGAATAAAATGAGCCAGTCTTGGGTTTTGCTTTGTTACATGCGAGCACATGTACATTAAGAAAAGCTTCATTTCTTCTGCTAAACATACCACATTGAGCCAAATATGCTATTAAAAACTGCATACTCCATATGTAGACAGATTATTTTTACTTACTGGAATTTTTTTTACAGAGGATACTGGATTACAGTGATCAAAGTCCTCACTGACTCACTGCAGGGCCGCCGAGAGGAGGAGGCAGGGGGGGGACAAAATTCCCCGGGCCCAGGCCTCCATGGGGGGCCTTGCGCCACAGTCCCACCTGCCCTCCGTCGTCGACCGTCTGCCACCGGGCCAGGCCCCCTGCATTGAAATCACAGTGCCTCTCACCTCCGTGTGAAAGCGCTACAACAGGCAGCAGCAGATCGCCTCCCTTCGGGCCTCGCCTCCTTCCCTCCCTGTGTCCTGCCCTTGTGGAAGTTACGTCAGACGAGGGCGGGACACAGGGAGGGAAGGAGGCCCGAAGGGAGGCGATCTGCTGCTGCCTGTAGCGCTTTCCCACGGAGGTGAGAGGCGCTGTGATTTCAATGGAGGGGGATGGGTGGAGGGGGGAGCGGTGGCTGTGACCTCGGGTAGGGGGGTGGCAGGGGCAGGGCCCCAGGGGTGGCCTTGCCCCGGGGCCCGACCCAGTCTCTTGGCGGCCCTGACTCACTGTTGTAATAGATAAAGACTGTACTGAATAATGAAAGATCACTCCTCCTTTTAAATACTTTCTGTAAGCTGTGCCGTTTCTATTGCTGAATCATGGCCAGCTAAAGTAGAATGCTGAGGCATGATTTCTAAGGGGCCCTTTTACTAAGTCACGTAAGCACCTACCTGCGCCCGTGTGTGAATTCCAAGTTACCGCGTGGCCCTTGTGGTATTTTCATTTTTAGAACTCATTTGCTACGCACGTCCAAAAAATATTTTTTATTTTCTGGTGCGCATCAGCTACGAGCATCAAGTGGCATTTGACGCACATAGGTCATTACCGCCCGGTTACTGTGTGAGACTTTACTGCTAGGTCAATGGCTGGCGGTAAGGTCTCAGACCCAAAATGGACGTGCGGCAATTTTCATTTTGTCGCACGTTCATTTTCAGCAAAAAATTTTAAAAAGGCACTTTTTACAGTGCTCTAAAAAATGATTCTGTGTGTGCCCGAAACACACGTTTACACTACCGCAGGCCATTTTTCAGTGCACCTTAGTAAAAGGACCCCTAATTCTTTGAAAAAGGAAACTAGAGCAGAGGAAGGGGAGAATCGCTTCTTGCAGACCTAGGGCCCTGTTTACTAAGCAGTATTATAGGCGCGTTAACGTTTTTAACGTACGCTAACCCTATACACGTGTTAACCATGTACATGCCTACAATATCCCTATAGGCGCCTACATGGTTAGCGTGCATGCTAAGTGTAGGTGCGCTAAAAACACTAACGCACCTTAGTAGACAGGGCCCCTAGCCACTTGGAGTCCCAGTTTACATAGAACGAAGAGATCAGAATGGAGACATCCAAGTTGGAGCATGCTCGATTCTAGCAATAGTTTAGAAAAGGATATGTGAGTGCAGAGCTGTTTCTAAACAACTTGCAGGAATGCACATACAGTAGGAGCAGCCATTATACAAATAGACACTCTGAAAAAAAAATTCCCATTTCTTTCCTCTTTTCCCCCTTCTTTTGCTTCATCTGGTTGTAACATTGATCTTTTCTTTTCTTCTTTTTTTTTTTTCACTGTTTTGTCTTCTGTGTCTATTTATCCATTCATAACTAATTAGCCTCCAGTCCTCAATTTCCTTTTTTTTTGCCTCTTGCCTACCTACTAGCTTTCCATTGTCCCCACTCCACCAATTCCTTCCTCTTTCTCTTATTTTCCCCCAACCTTCTGTCCCCCTTCTGTTTGTCACTCAATCCCCTAGAACCTAATTTACAACCCTCTATACTGAACACCCTCCCAAGCCCTCATCTAGCTTCCTCTGCCCCTTGCTATTTTCAAGCCCCTCCTTGGCTTCCAGCTCTTTATTCTGTCTCTTACCTCCTACTTAGGTCCCCATACCCTTTTGCTGCTTCTCCAGCACCTCTATTTTTCCACTTTCTCTTACTCTTTCACAGGCCTATCTTCTTAGTTTTTCAGAGTTTCTCCATCACATCCATATCTCTCGTTTTACACCATCACTCCATCACCCATTTCCTTTCTATCCTCTGTCTCAATACCCCATCCCATTTAACACTCACTTATACACACTCACACTCAGTTACTTTCCATTACTGCCACTGAAACCTCCATTCCCATCTTTATTAAGTCCACATTTAGTGTGCTTTCATTCTCATCCAACCTCTGAGTCCCTGTTCTCACTCATCCAAGTTCCCACCTAATCTCAATCCTGAAAGCCATTTTTGGGGGGAGTGGGGACACTTGCCACTCCTAGGGTTCCGCTCCCGTAGAAACCTCACTGCACCAGGCTTACAATCCTCAAAGCTCTTTCTCAAACCCTTCAGACTCCCCACCTACAAGCTTATCATCTCTCGTTCCCTTTTTAATACCCCTCTCCTCCCAGTGTTCCTTTCAAATCTCTCCCTCTCCACACAATGATCAGAGTTGGTGGAAAGAGGAAGAGAGCTTGTGCTTTTTCTCTGTCATAACTTGCAGCCTTACTGGAAATCGATATGGGACATTTTAAAAAAATTATTTGATATTTCAGACATGTAATTTAAAGTGTTGATCCTTAAAGCATCAAGCCCTGGTTTGTCAATTCCGTTAAAACATTCAAAATTGTTTAACCTGATAGTGGAGGAGTGGCCTAGTGGTTAGGGTGGTGGACTTTGGTCCTGGGGAACTGAGTTTAATTCCCACTTCAGGCACAGGCAGCTCTTTGTGACTCTGGGCAAGTCACTTAACCCTCCATTGCCCCAGGTACAAATAAGTACCTGTATACAATATGTAAGCTGCATTGAGCCTGCCATGAGTGGGAAAGCGTGGGGTACAAATGTAATAAAATTTCACTTGCTCTTCACAATTGTTTTACATTGGAAAAATAACCTGCATGTCTTCTTTTATGAACGGTGAAATTTGCTTTGTTCATATAGGCGTTATGAGGAAATAGCTGCCATAAAGTCTGGTCGTATTTTGTCCTTTCATAAACATGGTCATTGTTAGACAACAATATTTAATTCATACTTTCATATAATTTTATAAGGTCAATCCATCCTTTTTTAAAGTATGCACTTGTAATGTTTTACTTTATTTTTTTGTTAACCTACTGATATGTTAGGTTTGCTTTATTGTTTTTGGTTTATTATTTTTTTTAGTTTTTGAAAATGTTTGGCGATTTATTGGTTGTACTATATGGTGCTTGTTCACTTCTTGTAAACATATATATTACTTTTGTATTATTCTGAAAACTTATCAATAAAGATTAAAAAAAAAAAAGAAGAAATAACAGCAATCACAGTCACACAGGAGGAAGCAGGACTCCACTTTATTGGGCAAAGCTGATACTGATGATCATAGTCACATAGGAGGGTGCATAATTCAGAATTTCTAGCCCAGGCTGGTGGCAGCAGTGATCATTGAGGGAGGTGGGGAAGCAGAATGAAATAGGGACTGGTTATAAGGTCTTTTAAGCGTCTGACTCCCAGGGGTCCTTTTACAAAGGTGTGCTGAAAAATGGCTTGCGGTAGTGTAGGCGCAGGTTTTGGGCGCGCGCCAATCCATTTTTCAGCGTACCTGTGAAAAAGGCCTTTTTTTCCAAAAATGGATGTGCGGCAAAATCAAAATTGCCGCACGTCCATTTTGGCTCTGAGACCTTACCACCAGCCATTGACCTAGTGGTAAAGAATCCGGGCGGTAATGACCTACGTGCATCAAATACCACTTGACGTGCGTCCATTATGTGTGTCCAAAAATAAAAAGTATTTTTAGATGCGTGCACTGGACGTGCGCCAAAAGTGAAATTAACACAAGAGCCACGTGGTAGTCAGGCGGTAACTCCATTTTGGTGCACGTTGGGCGGGTGTAGACACTTACACGGCTTAGTAAAAGGACCCCCCCCCCCCATTTCTACGTACACCCCAGCCTACATGCACATTTAATTGTTAGAAAAGTCTGCATCAAATTTTTGGTGACACATCTCCCAGCTTTAGGTGACACACTTGTGTGTCTTGACATGGGTTGAGAACAATTGTAAAATAATTGTCTAGCAAATAGTGTCCTCTAAATTGGAATTAAACATACTTTGTATTGTTTTTGAATATTTTTATTGCTGTAATTGCCTATTGCTCATGTTTGATCTATTCTTACTGTACACCGCCTTGAGCGAACTCCTTCAAAAAGGCGGTAAATAAATCCTAATAATAATAATAATGATAAATATAAGGGCAAATATGTCAAACATTTACCAGAATTCAATGTAATGATTTATAGACTGCTTATCTAGGGGTCCTTTTACGAAGCGGTAGTAGGTACTATCACATGCTTCTCACACGCCAAAATGCACTACCGCAGGGTATGCTTAAAAATACTGTGTTTAGGGGAGTAGGGTAGGTAATTAGGTACAGGACTTTATATTTTCTTGGGGATGTTAGCTGTTCACTCTGTACTACAGCAGAATACTGGTTGTTTTTTTTTTAATTGTACACCTGTCAGTTATGAAGTTTATATTGTACCGTTATGCTTTAATTATAATAAAACGTTGAAATATAAAAATACTGTGTTTAATTACATTTTAAATACAGAGTTTAATTACATTTACTGCTTAGTAGCTTCAAAGTAAATGGGCTGTGTCGGCATTACTGCATGGCAGCAACTAGCATGGCTTTGTAAAAGGGGTGTGTGTAAATGTGCTAAATCACATTGAAGCATGTTAGTAAATAAGGTCCTATGTTTTCCAATAGTTTGCTATTTTTGTGGCCCCCAACAATGTAATCTCCATCTGTAAAAATGTTTTTGATCCATTTGTTAAGCAAATCATTTAGCTATTTTTAAATATGATGGGGGGGGGGGGGGTCAATATTCAAAGTGATTTAACCCAGCAGGAGAGGCTCCTGGCTGGTTAAATCGCTTATTTGGGGCTATCCACTGATATTCAGCAGCACTTATTTTGTGGTTGGTCCAGGGAAGAGTCAGCGCTTAACCAACTAAGAGCCCCTTTTACTAAGCGGCAATAAGCCCAACGCAGACTTACCGCTCGCTAAATAGGAAGTGCCGCTGGGCTATTGCAGCAGGCCCAGTGGTACTTCCCACCCCTAGTGCACCATCATATCCACTGGGTTAGTGCGGGAGCCCTTACTACCACCTCAATGGGTGGGGGTAAGGGCTCTCCCCCGAAACAGCTGTGCGGCAAGTGCCTCGATGCGTGTGAAAAACACACACCAACGCCAGCACAGGCCCCCTTTGTCGCAGCTTGATAAAAGGGCCCCCAAGTTAACCAGACAAATTGGACCACATAAAACACAGTTCTGTCTTTATCTGGTTTTGAATAGGTGGTTTAGTGCAGAATAACACATGTGGAGGGGCATTTTCAATAAAGCCATCTAAATCCAAAATGGGGTGTTTTTCTAAAAAAAAAAAAAAAAGAAAGCCCATCCTAGAGCTGTATTCGAAGAAGAAAATTGTCTGGGTTTCCCTTTTGAAAATGGGTCAAAGATGGATGTTTTTGCACAGAAGTCCTCAAAAGAAGAGCCATTTTCTAAAATGAAACGTCCAACTTATCAACGCTAAAAAAAACAAGGCACAAGAACATTTGGCATCATTTTGAGAGAAATGGCCACACAGACGTCCCTGCAGATCAGAGGGGCACCCTAGTGGTCAATGAAGTGAACTTTAAACAATAGCACTCAGGTACAATTCTATAACTCCTTTATTTTGAGTTCTGAGCCCTCCAGGAACGGAATAAAACCTATTGTACCTAACTGTACACCACTACAATCTCCTTGCAGCCTGCAGGAGTCTCCTATATACAGTAGGCAATTTAGTGGTTTTGAAGGGCTCATGATTTCTACCACAAATGTACTAGGCAGAATGGGATATGGACCTGGATCCCCTTGTTCACAGTCCACTGCACTGACCACTAGGCTGCTCCTGGGAGCTGCTTGCTGCTCTGTTGGGTATGGCCATGATACCTGATGCTGTTTTGCACCTGGTATCCTCTTTCAAGTTTCAGTTCTTAGGGGGGTGGAAGTGGAACAACATCCACTGGGGTATTAAGGAGGGGGTCAAGCCTTAATCCATCCAGTGGTCATCTGGTCAGTCAGAGCACCTTTTTGTAACTTAGACATGATTGAAACAGATCTAGATAAAAAAACGTCCTTCTTTTTTGCCTGGGACTTTTCTTCCTGTTCCATTATTGCTAAAAGACATGTAACTTTTGGGCCCACCTTAGTCCCACCCAAAACATACCTCTAGCATGCCCTTTACTGTCATGATTTAGACATTTTCAGAAGATGGAATTTTTTTGCCATTTTGAGACGTCTATGTGCTTCGAAAACGAACACTTTGACCAGATAAGGAATAGCCGGGCCATAAAACCTGGATATTCAGTGCTGGTGACTGGACATAGCCTGGCATTGAATACTGGGCCATAACAGCATTGGCAGCAAAAAAATCCACCGATCGCCACTGGCTGAATATTTACTCCAATATTTTTTCTCAACGTCAGCTGACATCTAAGACATGTGCAGTTTCCTACGTCTTTGCACTTCAGATGTTAACAGCATAAGTTCATTGTCCTTTGTCTTTATTTATATTGCAATATGAGGTAATTCTATAACAGAGCACCTACCTTCCTTTATAGAATACTAGTAGAAAAGGCCCGTTTCTGTTTTAAAGGAAACGGGCGCTAGCAAGGTTTTATATGAATGGTTTTTTTTGTAACCTAACAGTTGTTATAAAAGTGTTATAATCCGAAGGAATATCTGTGTCCTTGTTTTTTTTATCTTTTTTCTTTCCCTAAATTTGTAATTCTGCCAACATGTTTGTCTTTGTGCTTGTGCATGAACTCATGTGTTGTGGTGCTGTTTTTTTTTTTTTTTTGCATGTTCAAATTGTTGGATGCATTCCTGTGTGTGTAACTTCATTCTTGAAATGAGCACCATTAAGTTTTTGCTGGTAGTGGGTGTGTGTTTTTCCATTGTTTACCTGTGTGAATTCACCCCTACTTACCCTCCCCTCCCCTCCTTCCGCAGTGAGACACAGAGAGTGCAAGACTGGTTGTGTGTGAGAGAGAGCATGTGTGTATGTGTGTATGTGTGTCTGACACAGAGATAGTGTGTCACAGAGTATGTGTGTGTGTCTCTCTCCATATCCTCCTCCTTGCAGCATGCCCTTGCAGGAGCACAGGGGTAGGCACTGTCTCAGAGTGTATGTGTGTGTGTGTGACAGAGACATAGAGTGTGTGTGTTTTTGTGTGTGTGTTTTCTAGTGTGTGTGTGACAGTGACAGAGAGTGAAAGACTGTCTGTGTGAGAGAGAGAGAGAGAGCGAGTGTCTGTGTGTTTGGTGCAGTTTTTCCTCCCCCCTCCTGCCGTTTTTTAGCTGCACTTAGAGGTAGATGCACTAAACGTTTTTCATCGTTAAATGAGCCCTCAGGGAAGAATTTCCTATCCTTTCCATGCACTTAAGCCTATTTTCCGACGACAGTAGCAGCTAACGAAAACGGAATGGAGATGAGCAATTAGTGTGAAAACCCCATTGAAACGACATGCACTAACCTTTTCCGATTGCCTTTACGCAGGAAAAAGGCAGGAAAACTAACGAGAGGTCTGGACCTCTCGTTAGGACAGCTCTGTGCCAGGAAAAAGTGTTAAGTGAAAAAATAAACAAACTTTGAGCCAATCCCAGCGCATTAGCAGAGCTAAAAGCGCTGTGATTGGTCCAAAGGACCTCAGAAAACACATAAAAAAATAAAAATAAAAAAGGATCGGGAGGGGGCAAGGGCGCTCATCAGGAGCGTCCTGTACGGACGGCCTTGCCCCCCCCCCCCGCTGCTCCCCACTTTCCGCCGCTCCCCCCACCCCGAAAAAGCAAACTTCTAGAAGCCCCTGCCCCCCTCCCTTCCTCACTACTCTCTCACCTCAGCTCCGCCTCCCGACATCCTCCGTCCATGCCCCGCCCCCTTTTGGGGTCGTCGCCGCCATTCCCCTCCTCCATCGGGCCCCCATTCCTCTTACCGGGCCCGTGCAGCGCCTCTCTCCTCTGTCCGAAGGCGCTGCACGGGCAAGAAGAAAGCTGAATCAGCTGATGCCTGCCTTCGCGATGGCGCCTCTTTCTCCTGCTGCGCCTGCCCCTGTCTGACGTCAGTAACCTACGTAGGTTACCGACGTCAGAAAGGGGCGGGCCCAGCAGGAGAAAGACGCGCCATCGAAGCTGGGCAAAGGCAGGCATCAGGCTTTCTTCTTGCCCGTGCAGCGCCTTCGGACAGAGGAGAGAGGCGCTGCACGGGCCCGGTAAGAGGGAGGGGGGCCCGATGGAGGAGGGGAATGGCGGCGACGACCCCAAAAGGGGGCGGGGCACAGGACGGAGGATGTCGGGAGGTGGAGCTGAGGTGAGAGTAGTGAGGAAGGGAGGGGGCAGGGGCTGCTTGAATTTTGCTTTTTCGGGGTGGGGGGAGCGGCGGAAAGTGGGGAGCAGCGGGGGGGGGGGGGGGGGGGGGCAAGGCCGTCCGTACAGGACGCTCCTGATGAGCACCCTTGCCCCCTCCCGATCCTTTTTTTATTTTTATTTTGATTTGGGAGCCATGTGCTTGTGATTTGACTGTGTTTTGACTGTTTGTGGCATGCGCAGAGCAGCTAACATAACGCTTGGCTGCTCTGCGCATGATTTGGGGGCCGATTAACGATGTGTATTGTGATTCTTTGATACATTGTACGTTTCAATACCGATCTCAGCATGTGTGACTTTTTTTTTGGTGCATTTTTCGTTATTTTAAAATCGTTAGGGACTTTAACGATTTAGATTTTTTTACGTTTGGTTGCTGCATCTGCCTCTTAATACCCTGTAGAAGGGCTGGTTCCCTTTGAAGTATTGTTTTTCCATTGTAGACCTGTGAATTTGGCCCTATTTCCCCTCCCCTCCCCTCCTTCTTTTCATCGTCCGTACATAGCACACTTACTCAGAGTAGTTTCGTTTTCATTTCTGTGCTGCCTGTCAGTTGCCTCTGTCAGTAGGAGTTCCCTGTTTTATTACTGTTGTTTCTGCAGGGAGTTCTGTGAGCGCGTTAGTGTCGGGACGCCCGCTGGCTCGCAATCTTTGTGGTTTTGTGAGGGTGGGCGGCACTTTAGTGACGGTGCTTCGGGAGGCCAGCAGTGTTGTTGGGTCGGCCGGTGGCTTGCAGGCTACGTGTTTTTGTTAGGGCGGGCGGCACTTTCTGTACAGGGCTTCTGTAGTCCGGCAGTGTTGTCAGCTGAGCTGTCAGTTTCGAGAGTGCGGTTCGCGATGTTGGCAGTGTTCCCAGCTGATCAGTTTTGTACTGTCGATTACTGAGCACGGCACGTTTGGGCGGGCTGCAGGCACTGTGGAGCCTTTGCACGTGGCAGCCAGTCTCGAGCCTCTTTTTTTTTGTTTGCTTATTCGCGCGTGGGCCATGGCACTTGTTCTTTTTAGCAGCCGTTGACGTCAGGTTATCTACACAGCCTACCGGTCCACCTTTCAATAGGGCACGGTCCCAGGCGCGGGGGGGGGGGGGGGACAGCTGATTCCGAGGCAGTAGGAGGAGTAGGGAAACACGCTGCGCGTGTTTCCCTACTCCTCCCCTTGCCTTGGAATCAGCTGTGTTGACGTCAGTGACGTCCATGCATGTCTGCCTCACAGACCACTTGCAGCCAGGGAGCCACGGTCCCAAGCATAGAACGTTGGAGGTGAGAATTATTATATAGGACTACCATAAAATAATAACATAAGAACATAAGTGTTGCCATATTGGGACAGACTGAAGATCCATCAAGCCCAGTATCCTGTTTCCAACAGTGGCCAATTCAGGTCAGATGTACTTGGTCAGATCCCAAAACAATAAAATAGATTTTATGCTGTAAGCTAAAAAATAAACAGTGGATTTTCCCAAGTCCATCTTTTTTCAAGTTCAATATTTTTATTGATATTTATATAACAATACAAAATAGAAAAAGAAAAATGAAATACATAGGATCAGTAAAACAAAAAAGGCAAACTGATCAAAGAATTTACAAATATTGTAGCGAGATGGTGTATTAATACAAATTAATACAATCATAAGAGGTAAACACCATAACTCAAATAAGAAGGAAATTGTTCCAAGGATGCAGGGTGAGTTTAAACACATAAGAATCTAAATATAGCACAAAAGGGTAAATTTGGAGTAAAATATACAACAATCCAAGCAAATCTTAATGTGAGTCTATAAAAGTAATCATAGATGACCAATAACTTCCTGATTTTTCATATGCAAGGGATTCATGTTTATATATAAGACACATTGAAGTCCACCATTCAGTTACTGAATCTTTTCGTTTCTCATAAATGTTTGAAATAGCTCAAGTAAATGAGGAATTAGTCCTACTTGATAAGTTTTGAAAAATTCAACGGTGAAACCATCCATGCCAGGTGCTTTCTTATTTTTGAAAGATTTGAAGGCCTCTTGTATTTCCTTACCAGTAATAAGAGATTCTAATTTGTCTCTGTCTACATCAGAAAGCACAGGTCTCTGTAGACTAGAAAGAAAGGATTCAATATCTTCAATAGGCCCCTGTGCCTCAGATTTATACAGAAAGGTGTAATACTCATAGAAACGCTTTGTTATAAGTTCTTGAGAGGTAATTGCCGAGCCCTTATGGTCTTTAATGGCGGAGATCATAGATCTTTGCTTCTTTCCTTGCAGATTAGATGCTAGTAATTTACCTGCCCACCTGCAACATATCTATTAGAGGACCGAAACAGGCACGCCTTGAGACTACTAATCACAGTGCCTTCTACTTCACTGCCACTGCTTCATGGAATAATTTACCATTATGCATTTGCAGTGTTACTACGATCAAAGAATATTCAAGCATGCTTTGACCTATAGATTGTTGGTAATAGTTGTCACTCTCTCTCTATTGCCTGACCATCCCTGAAAGTTTCCTTAAACTGGTATTTTAAAAAGGCATTCTGGGGCCCTTTTACTAAGACATGTAGGCGCCTAAATGCGTATAACGCGTGTCAAATTAGAACTACTGCCCGGCTACCACATGCCTCTGGTGGTAATTCTAATTTCTACGTGCGTCCAAAACACGCGGCAGAAAATAATTTCTATTTTCTACTGTGTGGCGCTAACCGAGTGGTAATTGGCAGTGTACGCATGCTGATGATTACCGCCCGGTTAACGTGTGAGACCTTACCGCTAAGTCAATGGGTGGTGGTAAGGTCTCAGGTACATTGATTTTTATTTTGCCGCAGATCCATTTTTGGCAAAAAAAGGGTCTTTTTTGCAGGTGCGCTGAAAAATGGACCTGCACGCGTCCAATACATGCGTCTACACCAGCACAGGACATTTTTCAGCGCACCTTAGTAAAATGACCCCTCTATTTGGTTATTGACTGTTCTTTACCTTTAGTATGAATTTTTTTCTCTGTCCTATAATTATTGCACTTCCTTTTCCTTTCTTTTTCTATATACATCTTTAATTTACAAATTGTACATAACACCACCCTGTTCTGCTTGTCAGTATGGGCGGTATAGAAAGTCTGAATAAATTGTAAGCTATAGAGCCCTGAAGAAAAACAATTCTCCCCTGGCTCGTTCACTTAGAATTTTATTATATTCAAATTTGACTTGCTTTAGTTTTTGAAGGACCAATTTCTCCCAACAATGAATAATTTAGTTTCTAACTGAGCAATGTCACATTCAAGGGCAGCTAGAGAGCTCTTTCTCACTTTATTTAATTGAGCAGTAAAGTTAATAATCGTGCCCCTAAGAGAAGCTTTCATAACATCCCATTTTACATGTTGAGGGACAGGTGCTGCTGCATTAAAATGAAAATACTCCTTAATGGAGACACTCAGTAGTTCTATAAATTTAGGATTTTGAAGGAGGGCATTATTGAACCTCCATATTGGGGGATTATTATTAGTAAGTAAATCTCAGAAAATCAGGGAAATTTCAGCATGATCTGAAACACCTAATTACCAATTTGTGCTGCTTCAACATCCATAACTAAAGATTTGGAAACTAAAGCACAGTCAATCCATGAACAAGTTTGATGTACTTGAGAAATAAAAGAATAATCCTTACAAATTAGCACTTAAGTGGACTTTTGGCATTAATATGTATATGCAAACCTGTGGTAGACTCCTAAATGCTGGAGGATGAAGGCATCGTGGGTGAAGGCTAGGTAGGAGGCACACACATCCACAATCTCCCCCTGGGCACCACACACAACCTGTATGTTCATGGAGTGAAATGATTTCCTATTCCTGTAGGTCTCCTCGTGTGCCTGGGGGGAGGGGGAGGTCTGAGTGCAACATGTGTGCAGACGATGACAACTATGACTGAGGGGAAGTGGTCTATGGCATAGAACTGACCCATGTTGTTTTGAAGGGCCTGAGTAGTATTGGGGATGGTGTGAGGTGTGGGTGAAGAAGGCCTCGACAAGCTGGGCAAGACAGTTGGAGATGGCAGGCTGGGTGAGGCATGTATTGACTGCTAGCACTGACTAGAAGGTGCCAGAGGCTAGAAAGTTGAGGGAGGCAGTGATCTTCAGGTGGAATGGCACAGGATTATTCCTAATGTACCTTATGAGACCTAGCACCAGCACTAGAGAATGATATGGGAGCAAAGTTTGCCCCCATCCCCGTCCCATCCCTGCAGACTCTATCCCCGTTCCCACGGGCTCTGTCTCCAACTTCACCTCCTCCCCACAGGCTCTGTCCCTGTCTGTGGAAACCTTGAATACTTATGGTTTTATATTTCAATATTTTTAATAAAGTATAAAAAGAAACAATATTCTGTGCAACTGTTGTTTATAAATCACAAAGACAAAACAATAACAACAAGCAACTATAATAACCACCCCACCACCACCACCCTCTACACTTCAAACCCCAACAATAGGTGACTTCTACTACCCCAAGGAACCCTAATCCACTCTGTTAAAATGTCCAGGGGTTCAAAATACAACGCGTTCCATATGCCCTAGCGGGGGAGAAATATGCCCTACGAAGCACTATTATGATTTGTTAATCTGTGGATGAATAATAAGTCATCAACAATCTCAGGATTCAGTTTAGATCTCTTGTCTTCCACAATACTTTCTGAAATAGAAAATGTCTTCTCAGAAGATGTACTGGTAGCAGGAATGCACAGGATCCCTTGTGCAAATTTTGCCAGTTGTGGCCAGCACTTTTGCTTGTTTTTCCAAAAAAATCAAGACATCATCATCTGTATCACTCGAACATAAATAACTGTCCAATTCGTTAACAGCCTTCAAAGTAAAGAATGACGAAGGGACAAAATTTGTCCCCATCTCCGCAGGCTTTGTCCCTGTCCCCATGGGCTCTGTCCGGCTCTGTTCCCGCCCCCATCCCTATGGTCATTCTCTAACCAGCACACACTCATGAGATACACACCAGCTACAGAAAACACTTACTTTCCCACCACCAACAAACAATCCATACACACACAGCTGCAGCACTAAGCACTCACTTTCGCAGGAACAGCATACAGCTCTCACACAAACAGCAGCAGCACAAACTGGGACTGGACAAACAGAGGAGCAATGAGAGACAGGAGACAAACAGGTAGGGATGTAGAATAGAAGGTGTTGGGATTTGGGAACAGTGAGTGTTTGGTGGGGGAAGGGCGTGAGATACAGAGGAAGGGATGGGTGTGGCTGGGGGTGGTTATCAGGTGTGGGCAAGGACTTGAGAAAGTGAGACACAGAGGAGGCAAGTCAGGAGATATAAGGGTCAAAAGGTTCAGACTGGGGCAAACACACAAAGGTAACAAAGCACTCAGCAACTCTCCGCTATTTCTCTCAAACAACCACTTTCACCTCTCCGCCCTCCAACTCAGCAAAATCACAGATGGGTGTAAAGACAGGTTTGGCTTTACCCTAGATGCTTTTAAAGCAGGTCTAATTCCTGATGGGGGGTTTTCTCACCACTAGGAAGTCATTTTGCTATCCATTATTGGCAATAAACATTCATCACGTAACACCACCCATGTCCTAACACTGCCCATGTCACATTCACAAAACGTACCCTCTGGAAACATCTTCTTTACAGTGGCTAGCGGACTTGGGTGGGGTTTTTTTGTGTTGGTTTGATTATAGGCTTTAAAAATTTTTCTTCCTGTTATGCCATTTTTTGGATGTTTTTCTGATTCGAAAATGAGCTCCTTAATCTACCAATTTAAATCTTCAAATTTCAAGATTACATTCACTCCTCTTTACTAAGCCGTGCTAGCGGCTGCCGTTCGCTTATGCTGACATAGTCCGTTCACTTTGAATGGGCTGTGTCGGCATTGCTGCGCGGCAGCTGCTAGTGTGGCTTAATAAACAGGAGGGATCATTTGTTGCTTAACTATTTGTAATATCTATTGTGCTATAAAAATATTGTCTGATTTAAATTTTGCGCATACCTTTTTTAGTAGTAGCTCAAGGTGAGTTACATTCAGGTTCACTGGATATTTCTCTGTTCCAGGAGAACTCACAATCTAAGTTTGTACCTGAAGCAAAGGAGGGTTAAGTGAATTGCTCAAGATCACAAGGAGCAGCAGTGGGATTTGAACCAACCACCTCGGGATTGCAAGACTGTTGCTGTAACCACTAAGCCACTCCTCCACTATGCTTAAGTGTAGGGGTTGTGTGCATAGGAACCAACTTTTCAAAATTATTGGGGGGGGGGGGGGGGGGAGGCTAAGCTCAGTAGAAATAACCCTTCCCTGGACATATACAAGGAATTTTCTTAATATTGGGGGTGCTCAAACACTCACAGCACCCACAGAGTTGGCTCCTATGGTTGTGTGTAAATTTAGGCATGCCCATTTGCATCAACAAAAATGTGGTGCAAATGCCCCCACCTAAATTTACATGTGGACCCCCCCCCCCATATTGTATAATTTATTTATTTAACACATTTATATCCCACATTATCCCACTTAGTTGCAGGCTCAATGTGGCTTACACAATACTGTAGAGGTAATTGTGTGTGTAACCCGAATCCACACCCTTGCTCTGCCCCGAAACACCCATGACCCTCCCATTTTCACGGTCCCTTTTCCGTGAAGCATATAAAATTTAGCCGTGGATCATATGCCTAAATTTACATGTGTACATGTTAATTGATTGCAATTAGCGCTAATAGTTGCTTGTTAAGACATTTATTGGCACTAACTGGCTCATTATTCAATTAAATTGCATGCAATTTTTGGTGAATTTTATAGAATTAGGGGGATAAGGTACAGCCTTATAATACCAAAAAATAACAACATTTGACCAACTATTATATTCCAAATTATACAGTTCAAGTTGCAGCCATCGCTATGGATTCTTGTCCTT
Source organism: Microcaecilia unicolor (assembly GCF_901765095.1). Classification (NCBI taxonomy): domain Eukaryota; kingdom Metazoa; phylum Chordata; class Amphibia; order Gymnophiona; family Siphonopidae; genus Microcaecilia; species Microcaecilia unicolor. The sequence continues at coordinate 390,753,595 of NC_044032.1, forward strand.
GGATGCATTTTTCTAAAGCATTTGGGTCAGTGAAGGTCTTAGTTGTATTATTTAAAGTGATTTTCATGTGTGCGGGTGATGCCTTAAGTCTGGGTCTGAGAGCCAGAAATCATTTACGTATGTTTACTGTTTGCTTAGCAAAATCGTGAAGAAAATAAATATTTTGGCCATTCCACTTCAGCGACAGGGAAGTTTTAGTAGCTTGTAATATTTCAAGAGCTTGTGGAAAAAGCAAAATCTTGGCAATCAGATGTTGCAGTGTTTTTTGAGAACCGGCCACATGAGTAGCTACACGGTGTGTCTTCTCAATTTCAAAGGGAAATTTAAATTTCAGCTTCAGAAGATGTAGTAATAAGTCTTCCAGATATCTCACTTTGTTGCTGCCTTCAATACCTTCGGACAGACCTAGAATTTTAATATTATTGTGCCTATTTCTGTTACCTGCATCTTCGGTGGCCATTTGCTGTTTTTTTTCATACAGACGCAGGAAAGAAAAAACTGGTCTTAAAAATAAGGGGCTCTTTTACAGAGGCCTGGGAGGGCTAATGTGTGGGTACTACACACCCAATCGGCACTACCGCTGGGGCAGCGTAATTCTGATTTTGGTGTGCGCCGAATCTCGCAGTAGAAAATGATTTTCTACCACAGGGGGTATTCCCAGTGGTGACCAACAGCATACCCACATTGGCGCATGCTGCATGGTTACCATATGGGTAGCACGTGAGCCCTTACTGCTTGGTCAATGGCAGTAAGGGCTCAGGCTGTAAATAGGTGCGCACTAATTTTAATATTTGCGCAGGCCCATTAAAAAATAGCCTTTTTCCCAGCCGCGTGCCTACAAGACGTGCCCACATACCGTAGGCCACTTTTTAACGTGGCTTTGTAAAAGGATCCCTAAGTATTTTGAAGTTAGTTTTGGAAATGATTGTATTGACAGGCTTTTCCACAAAGAACACAAAAAGCATGATGAAAATTAGGACCAATGATGAAAGGTGGTGGCAGTGGGCATTGCAAAATCCAGACTTACTTTAAATAGACCAGGGGCGTAGCCAGACAACAGATTTTGGGTGGGCCTAGGGAAGAAGTGGATGGGCACCAATTGTTCTCCCCCCCCACCAACCACCACCCGAAACATATCTCAGCTGGTGGGAACACGCTTCTTTACACCTTGGCAGTCTGCAGCAGGCATGCACTGAAAACTGAACATTCACAGTCTTCAGCTGGCCGAGCTTGGGATTCCACCAGCTACCACTAAACGTGTGCTACTGTTGAGTGGGCCTGAGCCCTAAATGGGTGGGCCCTCGCCTACCCAGGCCCACCTATGGCTACGCCACTGAAACAGACTGCTTCAGAAGGTCCTTAAAAATGAAGATCGTATTGTTACAACTTTTATAAATATTTCAAAGGACGTATCAAAAATCTTAATAATACATCTGGAAGTTGGAGTCTGATATTGGTATACTTTAAATGAACTGTAGTGCCTGGGTTTTTACATAGTTGTATTTCAAATGCCAGCAGATGCATCTAAAGCTAACGTTTATGCAGGAAAAGTCAATTAAAATCATAATCATGTTATGTGAATGGAATGATTTATTCTAATGTAATTAGTAATCAGTATGTTCTGCCATAAAATTACCATATAAAGCTGAAAATCTTTCAGGGGAAGCTACTGGAAGAAAGAATGTAACTGGCAAGTAATTAATACAGATGAGAAATTCTGTATGTAGGCCAGAACCTGGCAGTCTGCCACTTCTTAGTAGGAGGATTCTAATGAGCTTTTGTTTTAATTAATTTATTACTATACATTTGATAAAAAGAAAAAAAACAACTTTTTTTCCCATTCTGCCTATAATGTGGCTACTTTGATCTTACATTATGCCATTTCATGTTGTTTCAGCAGATGCAGGTCAGAGGCTTGTGCAACCTTGAACATCATCATGAGAATTGTAGATGAACTGAAAGTATTCTTGTAATTTTGATTAGGTTTTTATAAGAAATTATATAGAGGCTCATTTTCAAAGCACATAGACTTACAAAGTTACATATGTTTCTATGTAAAAATTGTAAGTCTATGGGCTTTGAAAATGAGCAACTTAATTTCTTTTCAGAGCAGCTGGCTTAGCATCTGTGGCTGGTTCTAGGTCAGTTCCCACCGAGATAGTTCCTACCCACCAGTTCCCATCCAGGACAATTACCACCGAACCAATTTCCACCACACCAGTGAGGACAATTTCCACCCATAACCAAAAAAATGTAAAACACACTAGCACAATTACTGCCTGATCAATTCCCACCCTTAACAATCATGAAGCATCAGAATCTGAAATTTATCTCCTTCCCTTTCCCCTTCCAGATTGTTCCAGAATGCCCCTCACACCCCCCAAAATTACCTTCAGTCCCAATATTCACATTGCACTACTGGGGTCTAGAATACAACTCCTCCCTCCCCCCCAAAAAAGAAAACATTTAGGCAAACCTTCCAGCATCCAGCCTGTCAGCATCTGAAAGAGCAGTGATGCCACAGTCCTGATATTCACATGCACTACTGCCCCTCCCCGTGCATATTATTTTCTGTTCTATGATGTTTTCCCCCCCAATCTCAGAAAATTACCCTCCCCAACCCAATTCAACTCCCCAACAATTGTCAAGAAACACCGGCACATAATTCAGAGTATTGATGTGTTTAACAACAGTGGCCTTTTGGTTACTTTTGAAAGGAATTGCAATCCAAAGGACATTCTTGTTATTTGTAAATAAATTCTAGCCCCATCCCAAACCATGAAGAAACAGCTTTATGGACACTTTCCATGTGGAAGTTGTTCAGTTCACAGCGTGAATCTTAGAATTAAATGTTTTTAGAATCTAAATTCCTATGAATGCAATGAATTGGGATACTTTTCAAAATGCAAGGACATTTTACTGTAAGAGATCTCTTAATAAACCGCTTATTCCTTCTTGATGTGTGATCTGCTCCTTTCTGCTCTCAGCATTCTCTGGGCCATTCATACTGTGACTGGGCATGCACTATTGTGCAATTGTACCTATTTTGCCACCATTGCGACCCATAAAAGCCAGTTTAATCTACTCCCTGGCACTTAAATAAAATTAATTTTGCCTGGTCAAGCTCCTTATCTATGCTGCAGGCCTTCCTAGAGCATCTGGGTCTTCCCTTCCCCCCTTCCGCGCACGCGTGTGGACCATGAAGTCACCATTGATGCACATATAATGGCATTACATGCATGCATGCATGGCAGCCTCACACCATCAGCCCTCAAGCTCCAGCAGATCTGTGCCTTTCCTTCAGCCTCCTCCCAGGCTCCTTTCACACCAGGCAGTCTTGAATGCTGGCATTGTGTGAGACATGCAAGCACCATGATTGCCACTCAGACCCAATTATCACCAGAGGACACCCCCCTCCCCCCAAATCCAGCTGGTTACTATATAGAAATTTAGAAGGAGTGAAATGCATCAGTTTACAGAAAAGGGAAAGACAGTTTAAAAAGTAGAATTCCCAACTCTTCCAAATCTTCAAGCTGCCCCTACCACCCCAGAACTATCCCTGCAACTACCACCCCACCCCACAAACTGCCCTATCCCAAAAAAATAACCCTTTGCATCTGCCAAATACAGTTATATCACAGATCATGTCCTCAGTTTCAGCAAATGCACAGTCTCTAGCTAGCAGTTTCAGGTTTGTCACAAATTGTTCTTTGGTTCATTTTCACCTTGTATTCTCTTGTGGAATTTATATCTTGTAAATATTGGATTTACTTTAAGGGTAGTGGTGACATACTCTTCATACCTTTTGTAGTAGTCGCTGAGCTGCTTAGTTTTCTCAGTTGATATGTCTCTCCTTGTATCACAATGTCCCTTCCTCTTTTTTTTAGTTTACTCTTTTTACTGAAAAATTGAAGAAATACAAAAAATGACAACAAAACCACCGATCAAACAAGAATAAATAGAGTTAAATGATAGCAGGGAAAAACACTAATGATCAGTAAATGACCATCCATAGCCGGTTGGTAACACCTATCCTATGAGAGGATCTTAAATTCTAGCCAGATAGGCCTCACCCGGTGTCACTGCTTGTGCTCTGTTATTCCTATCAGAAGTGGTCTTTTCTTATCTATAAATCAAACATACTGAATTCCACCAGAATTGCTGAGACAGTAAATCCGCATTTTTTTTTGCAGTTTGTCATCTCCATCTGTTATGCTGTGGCTATCATTATATCAAAAAGACATTTTTCCCTTATATTTCTCTCCACGCACAAAATTGCAGATTTGAATATTATGACTGCCTGTAAAGTCTGTGTCCTAACCCATAACATGTCAGAAACCACTTTCCATACTTTATCCCAGAACAAACATACTTTAGCACACTCAAACAACATATGCCGGAGAGTACCTGTCCCTTTTTTTACAGTGCCAGCACCTGTCTGTCGTCTGAAGACTGATTTTGTACAGCTGTCTAGGTGTCCAGGGGGTTCTGTGAGCAATAAAAAAATAGATTGTAACGGGCTAGCTGACATATTTGGTCAGTCTGAATAATCCAAATCTGTTCCAGTCTATTTGATCCTCCTGTATGCCACCATCTTTCACCCATATGTTCTGGAGCCCCATATACTGGGGAAAGTCCTGCTCTTTGAAATGTTTGTAGAATGGGGTGTCCAGTTGTTCTTCCCTGCACTGATCTGAGAGAAACTGCATCAATTCTGCTACTGGGCATAGACCTGGAATGTTGAATTTAATCCCTTTAACACAGGTATTTAACTGGAGCCAGCAAAATCCTGAGATCTAAGGAGGCTGTACTTATCTTGTCTTTAACAAATCAACATTTGGCCGTCTTCCAGCAAGTGCCCAATAGATTTAATCCCAGACCTCAACCATTTGTTCCAGTACAAACTAAACCCACCAATCTGAAAATTTGTGTTGTTCCATAAAGGAGCTTCTAAACTATCAGTTCAGGTATATTGTAGAGAACTATCTAATACAATTGGGGCCTCCTGAATAGATCTTTTGGTACTCTAGTTCAGTGGCGTAGCCACAGGTGGGCCTGGGTGGGCCGAGGCCCACCTAGTTAGGGCTCAGGCCCACCCAACAGTAGCACATATTTAGCGGTAGCTGTTGGGGATTCCAAGCTCAGCAAGCTGAAGACTTCCCCGATGGTAACAAAAATGCTGCTCTCCGCAATACTGGCACCTGCACATGCTCTGTTTTCAGTGCATGCCTGCTGCAAACTGCTAAGGTGGAAGGAAACATTTTCCCGCCAGCTGAGATATTTTTTTTGGTGTGTGTGGGGGAGGGAGAACACTTGGTGCCCACCCACTTCTTGCCTAAGCCCACCCAAAATCTGCTGTCTGGCTACGCCCCTGCTCTAGTTCTTGTAACCGTGTGTTCCTCAACTTCTCTCCAAATAAATTCGGAGATGTACTGGTACTGGGGGCTGTTAAACTTTTTTCCAGTCTTAACCAGGTTGGGGGCAGAAGCTTTAGGTCATCTCCGTTCAGCCAGGCTACCCTAAAATGCAGCATAAAAGACAAATGATATACAGTGGGGGAAATAAGTATTTGATCCCTTGCTGATTTTGTAAGTTTGCCCACTGACAAAGACATGAGCAGCCCATAATTGAAGGGTAGGTTATTGGTAACAGTGAGAGATAGCACATCACAAATTAAATCCGGAAAATCACATTGTGGAAAGTATATGAATTTATTTGCATTCTGCAGAGGGAAATAAGTATTTAATCCCTCTGGCAAACAAGACCTAATACTTGGTGGCAAAACCCTTGTTGGCAAGCACAGCGGTCAGACGTCTTCTGTAGTTGATGATGAGGTTTGCACACATGTCAGGAGGAATTTTGGTCCACTCCTCTTTGCAGATCATCTCTAAATCATTAAGAGTTCTGGGCTGTCGCTTGGCAACTCGCATCTTCAGCTCCCTCCATAAGTTTTCAATGGGATTAAGGTCTGGTGACTGGCTAGGCCACTCCATGACCCTAATGTGCTTCTTCCTGAGCCACTCCTTTGTTGCCTTGGCTGTATGTTTTGGGTCATTGTCGTGCTGGAAGACCCAGCCACGACCCATTTTTAAGGCCCTGGCGGAGGGAAGGAGGTTGTCACTCAGAATTGTACGGTACATGGCCCCATCCATTCTCCCATTGATGCGGTGAAGTAGTCCTGTGCCCTTAGCAGAGAAACACCCCCAAAACATAACATTTCCACCTCCATGCTTGACAGTGGGGACGGTGTTCTTTGGGTCATAGGCAGCATTTCTCTTCCTCCAAACACGGCGAGTTGAGTTCATGCCAAAGAGCTCAATTTTTGTCTCATCTGACCACAGCACCTTCTCCCAATCACTCTCGGCATCATCCAGGTGTTCACTGGCAAACTTCAGACAGGCCGTCACATGTGCCTTCCGGAGCAGGGGGACCTTGCGGGCACTGCAGGATTGCAATCCGTTATGTCGTAATGTGTTACCAATGGTTTTCGTGGTGACAGTGGTCCCAGCTGCCTTGAGATCATTGACAAGTTCCCCCCTTGTAGTTGTAGGCTGATTTCTAACCTTCCTCATGATCAAGGATACCCCACGAGGTGAGATTTTGCGTGGAGCCCCAGATCTTTGTCGATTGACAGTCATTTTGTACTTCTTCCATTTTCTTACTATGGCACCAACAGTTGTCTCCTTCTCGCCCAGCGTCTTACTGATGGTTTTGTAGCCCATTCCAGCCTTGTGCAGGTGTATGATCTTGTCCCTGACATCCTTAGACAGCTCCTTGCTCTTGGCCATTTTGTAGAGGTTAGAGTCTGACTGATTCACTGAGTCTGTGGACAGGTGTCTTTCATACAGGTGACCATTGCCGACAGCTGTCTGTCATGCAGGTAACGAGTTGATTTGGAGCATCTACCTGGTCTGTAGGGGCCAGATCTCTTACTGGTTGGTGGGGGATCAAATACTTATTTCCCTCTGCAGAATGCAAATAAATTCATATACTTTCCACAATGTGATTTTCCGGATTTAATTTGTAATGTGCTATCTCTCACTGTTACCAATAACCTACCCTTCAATTATGGGCTGCTCATGTCTTTGTCAGTGGGCAAACTTACAAAATCAGCAAGGGATCAAATACTTATTTCCCCCACTGTAGGTAGAAATGAGGGAAGTTCACCCCTCCATTGCTCCAGATAACTTTTAGCTTTTTCAGAGTAATCATGTCCATTAACAGGTGCTCAAGAATTTTTTGAAAAACTTATTGCATCCTAAGTTATCTGTTAATGAACACTATCTCTAAAAAAATATCTATTAATAATGATAAATTCTCTCCCTTCAAACAAGGCTCCAGGCCCAGGTACACTCACCTCTGAATTTTAAAAATATTTCAAAAATATTCTCTCTCCTTTTTTGTATAAACTGTATCACTCACTGTATCAAAATCCTACGAAACAATGACGTTTTGCAGAAGTTAAATCAGTCTTAATTCTCAAAGCAGGTCAAGATCCCACTATGGTCCAAAACTATAGTCTTATATATTTATTTATTTAATAATGACTACATAATTTTAACCAAAATATTGGCAGCATGCTTAAATAAGGGGTCCTTTTAACAAGCTGCGGGAACAAGGGTCATGCGCTAGGGGCGGGGGCCATTTTTCCTGTACGCCAGGGCCCTTTTTACTGCAGTGGGTAAAGAAGCCCCCAGCACACATGGCCATGTGGTAAGAGAACTCTTATTGCATGGCCATGCAGCACGAAGCCCTTACCACCACCCATTGAGGTGACGATAAGGGCTTTTGTGCGGCGATGCCGAATTACCGCCATTCAAGCTATTTCCGGAGGTTTTCTTTTTTCCATGGAAATGTCATGTGCTCTGGGTGGAACTGCTGCTGGTGGCCACGTTGGGCCAGCGGTAGTCTTGGAAGAGCGAGAGGTAAGCCCGTGTTGGGCTTACCGCCACTTTGTAAAAGGGTCCCCTAAAGCATTAGATGCACTGATACATGAAACCCAAATAGAACTTATACAAGAATGCTGTATACTTGACAATATTAGATAAAGATATGATCTTACTTACATAGCTCATAAAAAACTTGATCGAGCAGTGACTTATCATTGATTACTGAAAAAACATTCATTATATTGAATGGCCTTACTTAAAGTATTAGTGTGGTTTGAAAAATAAATCACAAACCAAAATCTAGGTTAATAATCAATGACAATATAACTGAACCTTTTATCCTTGATAGAGGAACAAGACATGTGAAAATTACAGGAAAACCTTAGGAAATTGGAAGACTGGGCATCCAAATGGAAGAGGAAATTTAATGTGGACAATTGCAAAGTAATACACATTGGGAAGAATAATCTGAATCATAGTTACCTGATGCAAGCGTCCACCGTGGTAGTCAGCATCCAAGAAAATGTTCTAGTGTCATTGCAGACAGTACACTGAAATCTTCTACCCTGTTTGCAGTGGCGGCCAAAAAACCAAACAAGATGCTAGGAATTATTAGGCAAGTGATGGTAAATAAGAATACTATAATGCCTCTGTATCAATTCATAGTGCAACCTCACCTTGAGTATTGTGTTCAATTCTGGTCGCAGTCTCTCAAAAAGAGATATAGCAAGCAGAATTAGAAAAGGTTCAAAGAAAAATGGCCAAAATGATAAAGGGAATGGAACACCTCTCTTATGAGGAAAGGCTAAAGAGGTTAGGAAAAGAGATGGCTGAGGGGAAATATGATTGAGGTCTATAAAAATTTGAATGCTGTAGAATGAGTAGAAGTGAATTGATTTTTTTCAAAAAGTACAAAGACTAGGGGGGCACTCGGTGAAGTTACATGGAAACACAAATAGAAGGAAATATTTTTTCACTCAACGAATAGTTAAGCTGTGGAACTCGTTGCTAGAGGATGTGGTAACAGCAGTTAGCATATTTGGGTTTAAAAAAGATTTGGACAAGTTCCTGGAATGCATAGTCTGCTATTGAGATAGACATGGGGAAGCCACTGGGATCGGTAACATGAAATGTTGCTGCTATTTGAGATTCTGTCAGGTTCTTGTGACCTGGATTGGCCACTGTTGGAAACAGGATACTGGGCTAGATGAACTATTGGTATGACCCAGTATGGCTGTTTTTATGTTCTCTTCTTTTTAATTTGGCATTAGAACCATTAGTAATAGCTATTAGACAAAATGAAAATATAAGTGGAATAGGTTTACTACAATCTACTGAATAAATGAAAACATGGGAGGCGATAAGGGTTTTTGTACAAGCCTTTTTCAGTTGAAGCTCAAGATGAGTTACTGTCACAGGTCAAGCAGAGTGAGCCCTTGGACCACAGCTGAGTTGATGATGCCTAACTAACCTAGAGGCTAGGTAGGCCCTGACTGGCGGCAGGCAAGTCACGCCCAGGCTTGGACCAGGGCTAGCCAAGTCTAGAGGTTCACCAGGAGAGGTGTGACAAATACATTCAGGCAGTGGCATACCAAGGGGGGGGCAGTGGGGGCAGTCCACCCCGGGTGCACGCCGCTGGGGGGTGCCGTGGCGCGCACCTGCTCCGAGTTCGTTAAACTTCTTTGCATGTTCGCTGCAGCTCCCTGTGCCCCGGGGTAGAGGGAGCTGTAGCGAACGAGCAAAGAAGTTTAGCGAACTCAGAGCAGGTGCGCGCCGAGGCACCCCCCCCCCCAGTGGCGTGCACCCGGGGGGGGGGGTGTCGTTTCACCGGAGGGGGGGAAGGTGTAATTTAGTGGGGGGGGTATGCTAGGTATTCCCTATCCCTGAAAGGCTTGTAATTTAAGGGATCCTTCTACTAAAGTGCAGGGCTTAGTACGTTCTAACATGGGACTTTCCCACAAACTAAGCCCAGACTTACCTTGGCATATTTGTAAGGCTTTTTCTTTTTGTTTTTTCTTGTAGGACATGTTCTAATGTTCATATTAGTGCATGGTACCTGCAAAAAAGTAATGTAACATAACATAGTAGATGATGGCAGATAAAGATCTGTATGGTCCATCCAGTCTGCCCAACAAGATAAACTCATAGCATTAGGTATGATGTGACACTACATATGCATACTTGATCTTGATCACTAATACTAATGCCATTTTCAGGGCACAGACCATAGTTGTCTGCTTGGCACTGGCCTTGATCTCCAGCTACAGAAGCTGAATCTATCCAGCCATGATCAGTGCACAGATCATAGAAGTCTGCCCAGCATTGGCTTTGCTTCTCAATTACTGGTATTTCCACCTAATCACCGCTAAGTTAGTTTGGTTCCATGCCTTCTATACAGGATTCCTTTATGTTTATCCCACTCATTTTAGAATTCTGTTAGTGTTTTTATTTGTACCACCTCTCGTTGAAGGGCGTTCCAGGTATCTACCACCCTCTCCATGAAAAAGTACTTCCTGACATTATTCCTGAATTAGCCCCCCCCCCTACAACCTAATTCATGTCCTCTAGTTCTACCATCTTTCCGTCTCTGGAAAAGGTTTGTTTATAGATTAATACCTTTAAATTATTTGAATGTCTGTACCATATCACTCCTGTCTCTCCTCTCCTCCAGGGTATACATGTTCAGGTCCTCAAGTCTCTCCTCATATGCCTTGTGATGCAAACCCCATACCATTTTTGTCGCTTTTCTCTGTACCACTTCAAGTCTTTTTACGTCCTTAGCAAGGTACGGCCTCCAAAACAACACAATACTCCAAGTGAGGCTTTACCAATGACTTGTACAGGGGCATCAGCACCTCCTTCTTCTGCTGCTAATATGCAGCCTAGTATCTTTCTGGCTGTGGCCACTGCCTGATCGCATTGTTTCGTCTCCTTGAGATCCTCAGTCACCATCACCCCAAGGTCCCTCTCATGAGCTGTGCTTATCAATCTTTCTCCCCCTATCTGGTACATCTCCTTTGGATTTCTGCACCCCAAGTGTATTACTCTGCACTTCTTGGCATTCAATTTTAACTCAAGATAAGCCTTAGGGTTCTAATTTTCCTATCTGGTATAACATGATAATTACTCAGATTTCATACCAGTAAAACTCTTTTAATAATAACATTTTTGAATAGTGCTCAGTGTATTTGAAGTACCAAACCACCACATAACACGGTACCAGCATATAGCACTCCAAACTTATTCCATCATAGCACCGGATCCCTCTCTCCCTACCCTTTAAGTGTATTCATATGTTGTTGTAAGTCACATTTCCAGTTGGTATATCAGACGACTTCTAAAGTCTACAATCTCTATAATGTCATATCAAAGACTACTTATCTCAAGGCAGGTAGCTGGTAATAAAGTGTGCTGGTATCCCGTGAACTAAAATAGTGAAGTCTGTGTCCAATGATTAAGGTAATGATCCTATTCTCATGATTAGGATAGTGATCTTGTTCCCAATGCGAAACCACATTTCGCCGAATGGCGTCTTCAGGAGAACAAGCTGTAAAACAACAAAACATATCACTAATAACACCTCTTTGACTTCATAAAAATGCATTAACTACAAACAACATATCTCCCACCTTATAACTTTTAACAGTCAGTAAATATTCTGTTCGGCGATTCCAGGGGGTAGATCAAATACCCAAACTCCTCCCAGCGGCCAGGATGCCAGCACATGCTCCATAGCGCTATATTTAAATGTCCTCTATTGACAACAGTCGGTGCTGATTGGTCCATAACAAAATCTTGAAGAAGAGCTCAATGGGATATTCAACAAATAATAATTCATATAGCTTTACACATATCCCTAAATAATTCTGATGTATCAAGATGATTTTAATTTTAAATAGGAGGAGAAAAAACCTCAAATTATAAGGGAATAATCCGTCATTGGTATAGCCAGCATTAGGGAGGTCCCTTAAATCATCATGGGTAAAAAACCTCCTTTCATTATTTCAAAAGTATGGCTTCTGCTCAAAGTACTTAAACAGATGAACCGTCTCTATATTTACACAACGGATCAAATGCACTTATCTTTTTTTTGCTCAACAGTCCTATAGACACCCTCCACGGCCCGACTTCAGTCCAAATTTCGAATCCTTTCTCAGGTCTGTGGTGTCCAACTCTCAAGATCTGTTGAGGACACGCATAACTAACATCAGCTAAATTTTTCAAGAACACAACTTCAAAAATTATTTATTTGGCTTCGTGATCCTTACACAGTGCTCCAAATCTGTTCGCTTTAGCGTTGCACTGCTCACAACATGGCCGCACTTTATCTATGTTGACGTCAGACGCCTTCAACAACCACCCAGTCAGATAAACACGATGTGCTTTGTTGCAGAGTATACTTTCTCAATAGAAAGATTTGCACCAGTCCCTCCTGACACAGATGTGCATCCCCAAGGAAACAAATGGAAAGCTACACAGGAGCAACCCAGGCCCACCAGTGGAAGGGTTACCTGGTGACATAAAAGCAACGGCAGCAGTAGAATTTTTTGTTGGATTATCCATGTGAAAGAGATTGGAGGGCACCAAAGGAAACTGTCCAAGGAGCCCACTTGATAGAATGGCCCAGAACATTGCTGTTTCTAGCAAGTGCATAAAGAAAAGGTAGCAGATGAGGAGGGAGGCAACTGCTCCGCACAGAGGGAAGAAGGACCAACCAAGGGCCACACTTGGCATGTTTTCTGTTTCCTTTTCCAGGAAACATCAAGGGCAGATCACAGCATGGGCCCCAAGAATCTATTCTCATTCATGACCCATCAATTTCAGAAACAACAAGAGGAGGAGTCTCTTGCTGCCTCCCGGGCCCAGCAGTAACCCTTATTGGATTTGTTGAAGGACCTGTTGAATGTCATGTTGAAACTGTGAAGGACTGAAGGTTTGAATTTTGAACTCACCTGAAGATAAACCTGTTCAGGAGGGACTGGTGCAAATCTTTATATTGAACCTGTGCAAACTTTTGTGTTTTGGGACACCAATAAATCTCCTCATATCCTGGAAAGTGCAAGCATGAAGATATTATCTTGTCGTGTTGGAGGGCACTACGGGGCCAGTCTCTCTCTCTCTCTCTCTCTCCCTATCTGGAGGCACATGTGGTGGAAGTGTGTATCCCAGAGGAGACAAGTGGCAAGCTAAGCACTCCCTATCTGGAGGCAGATGTGTGGCACAGGCATGCATCCCCAAGGAAGCAAGCAGAAAGCCAAGCAGGAGCAACCCAGGCCCACTAGTGGAAAGGTGATCTGGCAACATAAAAGCAATGACAGCAGTGGAATTTTTTGTTGGATTACCCATGTGAAAGAACAGGCAGCAGATGAAGAGGGAGGCAACTGCTCCACACAGAGGGAAGGAGAACCAACTAAGGGCCACACATCAGTCTTAAGTCAATGGGTGGCGTTAAGGGATCAGGTCTTAAATAGACATGCCCTGGTTTAAATTTTGCCGCACATCTATTTCTTGGCCCCAAAATTGGTCCAGCGTATGTCCAATACCCATGCACACACTACCGCAGGCCACCCTTTGGTGCACCTTTGTAAATTGGCCCCTTAGTAAATTAAACACCAAAGGGTCCTCCAGAGTGGCGGAGTGGCCTAGTGGTTAGGGTGGTGGACTTTGGTCCTGGGGAACTGAGGAACTGAGTTCAATTCCTGGCACAGGCAGCTCCTTGTGACTCTGGGCAAGTCACTTAACCCTCCATTGCCCCATGTAAGCCTCATTGAGCTTGCCATGAGTGGGAAAGTGCAGGGTACAAATGTAACAAAAATAAATAAAAATTAAACCACATTAAGCACTAACATGCATTTAACATGTGGAAATGGCAGAATGCATTAAAATGTTTGTGTTAGTTTGCCATTAATAACCTAATGGTTAGTGTGGTGGCTTGGGAACTGGCTTCATTTCCCGCTGCAGCATCTTGTGACTGTATATAATATGTAGACAGAAAGGTGGTATATCAAATCCCATCCTCATCTATCCATTAGCATACACTAACTGCATGGCATTTACTTTTGGTATTTATTTTTGGAGGGGATGTGTCGGGGGCGGAAAATATGCCTAGAAGCACAATTCAAGTAGCATATCCACATTATCTCATGCTAACTAAATAATGCAGGGTTAATGTGGGAGACCTAAATTGGAGGTGGTAAGTATTCCCATATTAATTACTTTCAGTTGCTGTACACTAATGACAACATTAGTGCATGACCTGAAAAATAAAAACATTGAAAAAGCCTTTTTTAGGACACACTAGAAATGGGCTTAGTGTGGGGGAAAGTCTCACATTAGGATACGTTAAGCCCAATTCACAGTGCATCTTAGTAAAAGGGCCTCCAAGTTAGCTATATATCTATTGTGCAGGTAAGAAATAGCTATTTATATTAAAATAGATGCACATTCACATACACACAGACAGAAAACCAAATAGTGTTCTAATAAATTGGCAGTAAACGTTTCAACAATTTTTTTTTTAGTTTAAATGTCTTTACATTTTTTAATGAAACAGAACAGCACAAAATAAAAATAAACAAAGAAAACAACTGCACTGAGGTATCCAGTAATAACAGAAAGAATTATAATTATCCAATTCTGGTCGCCGCATCTCAAGAAAGATATAGTAGAACTGGAAAAGGTGTAGTGAGGTCTAGTGAAGGGCGACAAAAATGATAGCGGGGATGGGACGACTTCCCTATGAAGAAAGACTAAGGAGGCTAGTGCACGGCTTTTCAGCTTGGAGAAGAGACAGCTGAGGGGAGACATGAGAGAGGTATATAAAATAATAAGTGGAGTGGAACAGGTGGATGTGAAGCGTCTGTTCACGCTTTCCAAAAATACTAGGACTAGGGGGCATGTGATGAAACTACAGTGTAGTAAATTTAAAACAAATAGGAGAAAATGTTTCTTCACCCAACGCATAATTAAACTCTGGAATTCATTGCCGGAGAACGTAGTGAAGGCGGTTAGCTTGGCAGAGTTTAAAAAGGGGTTGGACAATTTCCTAAAGGAAAAGTCCATAGACTGCTACTAAATGGACTTGGGAAAAATCCACAATTTCGGGAATAACATTTTTGTATGTTTGGGTAGCTTGCCAGGTGCCCTTGACCTGGATTGGCCGCTATCGGAGACAGGATGCTGAGCTTGATGGACCTTTGGTCTTTTTCCAGTATGGCATTACTTATGTACTTATGTAACCTATTCCAATAATTTTTTGACATATGCTATTTGTCCATAACGACCCCTTCATATTTATATGATATAAACTGTATTCCACCAGTGCTGCATATTAAGAGAGGAAATATCCTTCTAATGAGTAATAATAAAGTTTAACACAACTGTCAGTAACATGTAAATAAATTTCAACTTAATTTTAAAAAATATGTTTTGTTTAAAATCGCATAAGCCGATCTTGGGTGACTCATAGAAGAATGAAGAAATAACAAACCTGGTCATTGCTAGGCTAGTTTCTGGCTTTGAAAATGCTCTGCAGCAGAAAGCTTAAACTTGCTATAGAAGAGCTGTCAAGGTTTATTTTCCAGCAATGTGACTAATGCAGATCATTGACTAAGTGTGACCATGGATCCTCAGTGCCGTAACAAAATAGGAGACAGACATGATTCATCACAGTGAATTTCTCTGCAGACATTGCAGTCACAATGGTTACTCAATACCATGACCTTAAGCCCTATGGAAAGACCAACAACTGGTAGATCTATGAGCTGGGCCTGGACAGTACAAGTTATTGATATCTTTGATGGGAGTCGGCATGTGTATAAACAAGCTAAAAAAAAACCCCCATGGAATTGGGACGGCAAAGGAGGGCTGAAGGTGGGAGTTTTAGCCTGAACAAATATTTTCTCCAGGTCTCAACTGGCTTTGTTGTCTTAATGTTGTAAAGGTCACAGTTTTAATATCCTTCATTTGGAAGTGTTTTACTTCCAAAAGCAGATTGGCTTACGCATGAAAAGTGTTCTGCTTACTGATTGCATCAGGTACAAAAAAATGACAAAGCTCCAGACAGCACAGAAATGAAAGCTTCAGGCTGTTCCTTAACAACACCTTTTACATTATAGACAGAATATTGTTTAAAACAGGTCCTTTACGGAAAGCATTAAAGATATAGCCAACCTCCTCCAGTTGTCTCTTCCAGAGCCAGCCAGAGCTGGGATGCTGCTGAAGCCTTCATAGTCCCTGGAGAGGACAACGACAGACAGTTGTGGTCATTACCAAGAGTGACACCTAGTGAGAAGTTTAAGGATATATGACTATAAAATTCTGGAGCAAACCTTGGTGCATGGACCATAGCTGAGGAGGAAAAATCAGACTACATACGCTGGAGAGATTATAAAATGAGATGTGGGAATCCCTAGGTAATTATAAAAGAAGGCCTATGGTTCCAGGATGCCTGTGGTGTTTGTGCAGAGGATTTTGCTTCTGTTTGTGTTGCGCTATGGTTTCAGGATGCCAGAAATGACTCTGATTGGGTTGGAAATCCAAATGAGCAGAAAGAAACTGCTAGATTTATTTATTTAGTGGTGCTTATATCCCACATAATCCAAATTCCAATTATTCAGTTCAATGTGGCTTACAATAACAAGATAATAACATCATATACTATATTATTTCCAGTGCGATGAAGAACAGTGACAATATAGGAACTTTGCATATTAATGAGTTTAAGTAGATCATAATATTTTTCTAGATCTAACAAAAAAAAAATGAAAAGTACAAAGCCAGCCAAGCCTGGCTGACTAGAATATACCTCTGCACAGTGGTGTGCAGATAAATTTTTAACAGGCTCTCTCCCCAGTCCACCTCTGCGCCCCTCCCCCAGTCCACCTCTGCGCCCCCCCCCCCCCCCCCCCCCCCCCACACACAAATTGCAGAGCTAGCTATACCCGGGGAGAGAGCCTGGGGGTGCAATGCATTACTCTCTCCAGGAAAAATATATTTTTAAAATGCTCCCAGGTTCCAATCTAATTCATGTTTAATGTGGGATAAAATGCCATAAATAAGTAAATAAATAAATAAATAGAAGCTCTGAACGTTGAGCACCTGATTCCTATAACATGATGTCTGTTTTAGAAGCCCTTTACCAGGAGAAAAAGAAATCTCTGCACCTATAACAGGGTTAGGTGTCCCTATAACCAGCCCCTCCAAATGACACACTGATTACGATTTATAACAAATTACTACTCTACCTATGAAAAGTTATTCCCTTATTATTCTTCTTCTGTGTACATCCCTATGCACAAGCCAGCAGCATTAAAAACAAATTTTTTTTACAGTATCCTCCCCGCCCCACCTCAACTACCTATTACAGACCTCCTCCCCGCTCCCCCGAGCCGAAGGGTCCCACTCCCAGCGCATACCTGAAGGCAGCATCCCTGGTGGTCTAGTGGATTCTTTGGGGCAGGAAAGATCCCCAGTCCTTCCTGCCCGCTGCCGGCACTGACCCTCCTCCTGCCGCATCTTCTTTAAATTGTCTGCAGAGACTTACAATGGCGGCCTCGCAAGACTTCAGAGAAAGGTTCGTGAGGCCACCCCTGGAAGTCTCGGCAGCCATTTTTAAAGAGCGATGCGGCTGCAAGAGGGTCAGCGCTGGCATTGGGCAGGAAAGACGAGGGATCTTTCCTGCCCCGTAAGACTCCATTAGACCACCAGGGATGCTGCCTTCAGGTATGAGCTGGGCAGTGCTTTTTCTTTGTAGGAAAAAAGGTACCGGTACTCATTATGGGCAGGGTTACCATCTATGGCTCCACCCCTATGGTAGCCACACCTACAGTAGCTACACCCCTTATACCAGCCATGGCGCATATAAACAAGTATCACTGAAAATACTATACCAGTATAGGAGAAAAAAATAACGTGATTTTTTTTTCATTATAAATAATTTCTGTAAGCTGTTACAGCTCCAGTATACCCAGTGCAAAATAAGACAGAAGGTGTAAATTCTCAAATTGGACATATTCCAAACACTAAAATGAAAATAAAATGATTTTTTCTACCTTTGTTGTCTGGTGACTTTCTTTTTCTGACATGTTGGCCCAAGTCTCTGATTCTGCTGCTCTCTATCTGTTCCCTTAACTCCATTTCCAGGGCTTCCTTTCCATTTATTTCTTTACTTTCCTCCTTTCTTCTTCATTTCTTGCCCTACATCCATAGGTAAAAGCTGGGTCCTCCATGGACTTGACTGGAGGAGGTATAGAGTGGATCCAGCTTTTACCTATTTTCTCTATCCATGTGCAGTTTTTCTCCTCTTTATGAGGCGGATGAGGTAGGAGGAGGAGAAGGAGGAGGAGGGAAGCTGGCAGCGGCGCGTGCAGCAGGAGTACGGCCCCGCGCACGTTTTCATTATGCTTTGCCAAGGAGGAAGGAGGGGGGAGGGAGTGAGTGAACGAGAGGCAGGAAAGGAAAGGGAAGAGCACAGAAGCTTGCGGTTCCTGCAGGCTGCCATAGCAGCGGCCGGGAAGAGAGAAGCTAGTGGTGGGTTATGTCCCTATCCCTACCCAGGTAGGGGCAGCTCGCTTGGGGGGGGACAATGCCCCCTCACCCCCCCAAACTACACCCATGCTGATTGGTATTCATTATCATTCGGTGCAATAGCTGTGGTACCTTCAACCCAAGGCAAACCATGAGCTTCTCCCATCTATCTACAAATCTCTGTTATGCGAAGGGAACTCACCAAACTGAAACAAGAACTGGCTGCAATTAAATCAGCTTCCAGGACTACACACCATTTGACCAACTTCTGCCACAGAGAATAAAACAATCTATGCCTAAATGGGCTATAGTTGGCTCTGGTAAGATTGCAACCTGTCACACAGAGGCATCCAACCTATCAAGAGATTCCCCTACAAAATTCATTTGCAGCACTAGAATGTTATGATACTTACAAAATCAGAAGTGAAGTGAAGCCAAAGTCCAAGACAGTAATTCAAAGGAAATCACATTCCCAATACACAGACAAAACATCTCAAAACTGAAAGGTCTTGCTGCTAGGGGACTCCATTACCTGAGGCATTAAGTTGGAAGTAGAATCCATGGGCTCCAACAAGCTCCTCAGACAGAGGAAATACAACCCAAATACTGTGTGATTAGAGGAGAAAGATTCTAAGGTCGATCTTGTAATACATGTAGGAGACATATGAAATATATCTAAATTGAGATTAAACATCATTGTTCTTGTATTATATTTTTGTGGGGACTCTCAATGTGCTACAACCACTCCTTTCCGACAAGTGATGTCGTACATAAAAGTGGATAGCGAAACAAAGCAGAAAAGGGCCTTCAAGGTAGGGACAATGGTACAGACTTTATGGATCACTGATATGGGTCACTTCTATTATAGTTTGTACCATTGTCCCTACCTTGAAGGCCCTTTTCTGCTTTGTTTTGCTGTTTGAATTTGTGTACTTTTGGACCTTCTCTTCTGCTGTCTTGGTAGTACATAAAGTGGATGTCATGAGAGAGATGAAAGACAAGATTTTATGGTGACTTTGAAATACTGCCTCTCTATGGAAAGGCTGAGGAAAGACTATGAGATGTGGTGAACTTCATTAGGTGCTCAACGCTTGGTGGAGGAGTGGCCTAGTGGTTAGAGTGGTGGACTTTAGTCCTGAGGAACTGAGTTTGATTCCCACTTCAGGCACAGGCAGCTCCTTGTGACTCTGGGCAAGTCACTTAACCCTCCACTGCCCCATGTAAGCCGCATTGAGCCTACCATGAGTGGGAAAGCGCGGGGTACAAATGTAAAAAAAAAATAAAAAGAAGGTTTTAAATACATAGGAGGATGGGGCAATATAGGGAAGAACAAAAGGCTATTTTGTAATGATTGTCTACATCTTTCTGACAAAGGAAATAGGATCCTAGGGAGAAATACAAGCAATACATTTCTACACATTTAAACTAGAAGGTGGGAATGCTAAACAGATGAACTTGAAAGTCACCTTCACCAAAACCAAAACCAACAGCAAAAGAGTGACAGTAGTGGAGATAAGCAAACAGCTTAAAAACAAAGCATACTGTGGTACCATAACTTAAAATACACAGTCCTACCACAATTAAATCTGTCACAAGGTCCTGCATTCTGAGAATGTTTGAATTGTAATGTAACTATTATGCACCATGGTGTATGAAAACATTTTAAAACAGCTCTGAAATCCCTTGATGCTGAAGATTAATAGGATTTTCAAGCCACATGTCCTGAGTTGGCTGGTCATTTGGTCGACCTCTACTTCACCCTGTTTCAGCACAGAAATCCGATAGCCTTGATGCTCCAGGATGGCACAGGAACAGCGTGTATTCAACAATTTTCTCACAAATTGATTTTTTTCTGAAAGGCAGAATTTGATGGCTATAACAAATTAGTGATCATGGGAGGGGGGTAATATTTCTTTTATTGCCAAGAAACAGAGCATTGCAGTAGCACTGAAACAGACTGAAACAGTAGATTTAAAAATAGGATACATTTGTTATCATGAAAACCAGTGAGACTCTATTTTGCCAAGATGGCAGCTGACAGGTCTGTGATGATAGAGCATGCCTGCCTGATTTGCCAGAAGGCTCACACAGACCCAGCTGTAATGATTCTTGACGCTACCAACTATCAGTCAGAGAAGAACTCTGAGAGTCATAGGCAGAGGTGAAGGTAATGACGGATGATGGATAGTCAGATAGTACACTGCAGATTTTCCAGACCACGTTGTCAGCATTTCTGTTTTATTACTGTATCCCTCAACTCTGTCTTTATCAGTTATTGAAATAAGTGTTTTCTTAGTGGAAAAATATATCAAAACCTCTTGCACGATTCATTACTCAAACTTTAGGAAAGCTGTTCAAAAGACAGGAGATTGGCTGCTGCAGTGAAGCAAGACATGTAACGTATTTAATTTTACAATATTGGAAATTGTCTGTTACATGCAAACAGTGGTAGGATCTGATAGGTAAGGAGTTGATTTAGCACCATTTTGTTGGGGGTCCAAAGCAAATCTCTGAAAATTCTTTTGCCAAGTAGCAACAGTTGCAGAAAGGTGCATTCAGAAGGTAAGCACAGTGATAATTAATTGTAGTGACATTCAAAAAAGATTTTGACTAAACTCAAATAAAAAGAAGTCTAGAATTTCATGGCAGCTTTCAAGAGTGGGTCGGTGCAGTGGGCTGGGAACAAGGGAAAACAGGGTTTAAATCCAGCCTTTCCCACTAATGCACCTTAGGAAAGTCATGTCAGTCTCCATTGCCTCAGCTACAAACTTAGGGCTTGATTTATAAAGGGGCCCTTATTATTAAATCGTGTTAAGTGGTAATGCGCACTTAAACAGGAAAAATGACCTAATGGAAGAAACTTTAAAGCAGGGGCGTAGCCAGACCTCACGGTGGGAGGGGGCCAGAGCCTGAGGTGGGGGGGCACATTTTGGTCTGCTACCCTGCCGCTGACCCCGCTGCCTCGCCGACCTGCTGCTCCCCACCCACTGCTGCCTCAAATACCTTGGCTGGTGGGGGTTCCCAACCCCTGCCATCTGAAGGCTTCATCTAGCACCACGTTGTCTGCCCTGCTCTCTCTTCCCCTCACGTCCTGCATGCTCCTTTTAGTGAAACAGAGCATGCTCAGTTTCACTAAAAGGAGCGTGCAGGACGTGAGGGGAAGGGAGAGCAGGGCAAGCAACGCGGCAGCGCTGGAGACCGGCAATGGATGGAGGCTTCTGCTGGCGGGGGTTGGGGACCCCCACCAGCAAAACCAGGTGCCCAGATGAAATTTGGAGGGACCCAGGCCCCCATGGCCCCACGTAGCTGCACCACTGCTTTAAAGCATTTGGTGTTAGTTGTGCCATTTTCATGCACTAACAGTGCAGTATTTATTTATTTATTTTTGGGTGCCAGGGATGAAGAATGGGTATGGAAGCACTATTCAGATAGCATGATGACATTAGTGTACTCTGAGGGGGTCTTTTACAAAGGCACAGTAGTGCACACTAATCACTAACACGTGCTAAATGCTAGAGACACCCATAAGAATATATGGGAATTGCTAGAATTTAGCACATGTTTATTTTAAGAATGCACTAAAAATGCTAGTGTGCCTTTGTACAAGGACTCCCAACTGAATAATGCTGATTTAACACAGGAACCCATAGCGAAACAGGAGGCAGTAGGGCTCCCATGTTAATTTTTTTCAGTGGATATGGGCTAATGCGAACCTTAGTGCACAACCAGTAAATGAAAAAATTGAAAAAGGCTGAATTTATAGCCACACTAGAAATGGGCTTTGTGCAAGGAAAAGTACATAAGTACAGAAGTATTCCCATACTGGGAAAGACCAAAGGTCCATCAAGCCCAGCATCCTGTTTCCAACAGTGGACAATCCAGATCACAAATACCTGTGGCAAGATCTCAGAAAATACAAAACATTTTATACTGCTTATCCCAGAAATGTTGGATTTTCCCCAAGACCATTTAATAACGGTCTATGGACTTTTTTCCTTTAGGAAGCCGTCCAAACCTTTTTTAAACTCCGCTAAGCGAACCGCCTTTACCATATTCTCTGGCAACGAATTCCAATTTAATTACACGTTGAGTGAAGAAACATTTTCTCCGATTCGTTTTAAATTTACTACATTGTGGTTTCATTGCATGCCCCCTAGTCCTAGTATTTTTGGAAAGCGTGAACAAACGCTTCACCTCTAACTGTTCAACTTCACTCATTATTTTATAGACTTCTGTCATATCTCCCCTCAGCCGCCTTTTCTCCAAGCTGAAAAGCCCTAGCCGCTTTAGCCTTTCCTCATAGGGAAGTCGTTCCATTCCATTTATCATTTTCGTCGCCCTTCTCTGCACCTTTTCTAATTCCACTATATCTTTTTTGAGATACGGCTACCAGAATTGAACACAATATTCGAGGTGTGCTTACACCATGGAGCGATACAAGGGCATTATAACATCTTCATTTTTGTTTTCCATTCCTTTCCTAATAATACCTAACATTCTATTTGCTTTCTTAGCAGCAGCAGCACACTGAGCAGAAGGTTTCAACGTATCATCAACGATGACACCTAGATCCCTTTCTTGGTCCGTGACTCCTAACGTGGAACCTTGCAAGACGTAGCTATAATTCGAGTTCCTCTTTTCCACATCCATCACTTTGCACTTGCTCACATTAAACGTCATCTGCCATTTAGACGCCCAGTCTCCCAGTCTCATAAGGCCCTCTTGTAATTTTTCAGAATCCTCCCGTGATTTAACAACTTTGAATAACTTTGTGTCATCAGCAAATTTAATTACCTCACTAGTTACTCCCATCTCTAGGTCATTTATAAATATGTTAAAAAGCAGCAGTCCCAGCACAGACCCCTGGGGAACCCCACTAACTACCCTTCTCCGTTGAGAATAATGACCATTTAACCCTATTCTCTGTGTTACAAGAAATGATTTATCTTGGGGGAAAGAGCTCTAGAGCACTCGCTACTGTTTATAATTTAAGAGCAGGTGCTGTATTTATAAGTTTTAGGATATTAATTTCTCCACCAATCACCAAAGGTGATAATTGCAATAAATTAAATAAATTAAGTATATATAAAAGATACCATATACTCAGAACACAAAGAGACCGTATTTTTAGCTTCAAAAAGGTTGATTTAATATACAATTGCACACGAGAGGTAGATTTTTAAAAGGATCTTAGAACAGAGAATTTGTGCATAAAATAGAACAAAGTAGCAGGTAGGTTAACTTACAAGTCCTTGTTACAAGCATGCTGTGGTCCAGCTGATTGATGAGCACATGTTCAGGAGCAAGGCATCAGGAGACCCCAAAGAGAGCAGCAGGTTCCAAGAGGAGGCAGGTTCCAAGAGAGCGAGCTGGGCTGTTTCCAGGCCTTTTATAATGTTAGCAGAGAAGCATGGTGTGTGCATGTCCTGGATATTTTGCAAGGCATTATGGTTAATGTAGTCTGTTCACATGACCACATTATAAGACCTTCTTTCTGCAGATGTCCTGAAAGCTGATGGGAGGGGCAGGTATACCTTTGACAAGCAAATGTCCTGTTTATGCTTTTCCTCTGAGTTCTTTGTCTTCAATGGCTTCTCCAGACTTTCTGTCTCTTGGGTCTTTTGTTTTCAGAGATGTCCTGATGAGCATCCAGGTACCCACCTTAGTCAAGCTTTTGTTCAGTCTTTTTAGGTGGGAGGGCAGAGAGAGTTATATATCTCTCTTTTATCTTTGTTAAGTGTTTGTAATTGACTATCCCTGCTATCAGAAGTTCCCAGAAAAAGGGATGAGGAGAGAGGGGCTTGAAATGAAACTATTTTCTCTGCTGCAGTGTCAAATATATAAAAGCTGCACAAATATATTGGTGTATATATAATCCAGCAAAATATCATGCTACATATTTAATTCTGATGATTGGCTTATACCATAACATCTGTTTTCTATCTTTTAACCAGTTTTTAATCCACAATAGAACACTACCTCCTATCCCATGACTCTCCAATTTCCTCTGGAGTCTTTCATGAGGTACTTTGTCAAACACCTTCTGAAAATCCAGATACATAATATCAACCGGCTCCCCTTTATCCACGTTTGTTCACCCCTTCAAAGAAATGTAGTAGATTGGTGAGGCAAGATTTCCCTTCACTAAATCCATGTTGACTTTGTCTCATTACAACACTAAGCCCATTTACTAGCGCAGCTTAGTAAAAGAACCTTAAAGCTACGTTATTGAAGCTGGGACAACATTTATGATGGATATCTTTTATTATTTTATCGCAGTAGCATTTTTATTATTTGTACCTATCTCTGAATGATTTTGGAAAGATGAATGATCATATGGAATAAATACTGTAAATAAAAATAATGCCCTTTAGTACGGGACATGTTTTTACTAGAGCTTAGATTGTGAGCTTATTCGAATAAGAAAATAACTCATGTAACTTGTCTTGAGCTCAGATTTAGAAAAGCTGAGTTATTAATCTAAATCCAAATCAGATCCAAATAATAATGAGCTGCAAAGCATCCAAGTGCATGCAAAGCTGCTCATTGTTATGCAAAATTAATAACACAGCTTTGGTTAAACTATGCAAAACTCAGTTAGTCATTGAAAGCCACTTTGCCCTGGGGACACGGAAGCAACTGAAACAGCCAGAGAGATAAAAAGTTTCTCCCATCCCTGATGCATGTAAAAAATGGGTGGAGTGGGAAGAGTGTGTGCATATTAGGGATACCAATTTGTAAGGGCAATGAATGTGGATGGCAGACCCTTTCCCCTGTTCAATCTTCATTTCTCTCCACTTCCCAGGGCCCATGTGAAGGGGAGGCAACTAGAGCAATTGTTCTGGGCCCCAATTTCACCAGATGCCTTAGGCCTGTCTCAAGCAAGGAGGCACAGACACAGACAAGCTTTGGGGCCCTTTCCTCAGATCCTGCACGAGTTTTCTGCATGTCTAACATCAATCCTGACCCCTCACACCTTTCCTTCCCACTTCCTCCTTCCTTTCCTTCTCATTGTCTACAGCTACTCCTCTCTTTGGCTGGCAGAATCTGGGCTCTCTCCGCCCATGCTCACTTGTGCCATTGCTGGCTCCTTTTTCCCTAGAAAGAACTGGATCCCTGCCAGTTTTTCTTGTGCATTCTGCCAGTCTCTTCTTCTTTGGACAGAGAAGCTTTCTTTTTTTTTTTTTGTCTTCACTGCAGCAGCCCATATGTTTTCCTCATTCAGAACCAGGCATTCCGAAGTTAGTGTCAGAGCAGGATGGATGAAAGGCACGTATTGAACCAGAAGCATTTTTTATAATCTCAAGAAACTTGTTTTGAATTGAATTGTGGGGAAGCCAGAGATGGACTAGGTGCACCATAACGTGTGCATCACGCCTCCTATGAACAAGGGAGAGAGAAAGAGAATGGAGGAAGAGACTAAATGAATGCTTTGCTTTGGTCTTTATTGACGAGGATGTAAGAGATCTGTCTTTGGAGGTCCAAACAGTTATTTTATTCATACAGACCTGACGTGACCACATTTCGCCAATTAAGGCTGCATCAGGGGTATTAATTTAATACAGCTAATAAAGAAATAAATAAAGGATATACAACCAAATATCAAAACCATAAAAACTACATTTACATAAAAAATCAATTATAAGAAATTCCAAAAACATATAAAAAAGATCATCAATAAAGATCTTTAAATAACTAAAATCTTAAATAACACATATAACGCAAAACATAAAAAACTAAAATGTTAGGCTCATTGAGCAAACAATAAAGTCAAAACAAACATACCTAGTCAGGGACAAAGAAAGGCTTAGCCCGGATAGCGCAACTGATCATCCAAGATGACCTAGAGGAATAATGTAAAAACTTACTAGTAACATAGAGGGGAATAATAGAACGTCACCGGCGAAATAGGTCGCCGGCGATCTATTTTGGCGGCGGCGCAACAGCTGGCCGGAACCGTATTTTCAAAAAAGATGGCCGGCCATCTTTTTTTTTGATAATACGGTGTGGGCCGGCGAAATGCCTTGGATTTCGCCGGGTTTGAGATCGCCACTTTTGCTTTTCCGCAATAATGGAAAAAACTGCCAGCGATCTCAAACCCGGCGAAATCCAAGGCATTTGACCGTGGGAGGAGCCAGCATTTGTAGTGCAATGGTCCCCCTCACATGCCAGGACACCAACCGGGCACCCTAGGGGGCACTTCAAACATCTTTTATAAACAACCAAATTAGCTTCCAGGTGCATAGCACCCTTCCCTTGTGTGCTGAGTCCCCCAAATCCCCCCCAAAACCCACTGCCCACAAGTGTGCACCATTACCCTAGCCCTAAGGGCTGAAGGGGGGCACCTACATGTGGGTACAGTGGGTTTTGGGGGGTTTGGGAGGGCTCAACATTACCCACCACAAGTGGAACAGGTAGGGGTGGGATGGGCCTGGCTCTGCCTTTCTGCAGTCCACTGCAACCAACAACAACTGTTCCAGGGTCCTGCATACTGCTGTCTGGGTGCTGGGTATGACATTTGAGGCTGGCATACAGGCTGGCAAAAAAGGTTTGTATTTTAATAATTTGTGTGGGAGGGGGTTGGCGACCACTGGGGGAGTAAGGGGAGGTCATCCCCCATTCTTTCTGGTGGTCATCTGGTCAGTTGGGGCACCTTTTTGAGGCTTGGTCATGAAAATAAAAGGACCAAGTAAACCCGGCGAAATACTGCTTATCGCCGGGTTTTATTTTTCCATTATCCGCGAAAGCCGGCCATCTGGTAGCCACGCCCAAGCCTGCCCATGTCCCGCCTTCGCTTCACCGCCAACACGCCCCTTTGAACTTTCGCCTGCGTGGCGAAGGGAAAGTGGCGAAGCTATCACAAATGTAGCTTTCGAATATATGCTTTTCGCCGCTTTTGCGAAATCGCCGGCCATATCCCGATTTGTGTCGGGAAATAGCTGGCGATTACTTTCGATTATAAGCTGGATAGTAACATAGTAGATGACGGCAGAAAAAGACCTGCACGGTCCATCCAGTCTGCCCAACAAGACAACTCATGTGTGCTACTTTTTGTGTATACCCTACTTTGATTTGTACCTATGCTCTTCAGGGCACAGACCGTATAAGTCTGCCCAACACTATCCCCGCCTCCCAACCACCAGCCCCGCCTCCCAACCACCGGCTCTGGCACAGACCGTATAAGTCTGCCCAGCACTATCCCCGCCTCCCACCACCGGCTCTGGCACAGACCGTATAAGTCTGCCCAGCACTATCGCAGTCTCCCACCACCGGCTCTGGCACAGCCCGTATAAGTCTGCCCAGCACTATCCCTGCCTCCCGACCTCCAGTCCCGCCTCCCACCGTATAAGTCTGCCCAGCACTATCCCCGCCTCCCAACCTCCAGCCCCGCCTCCCACTACCGGCTCTGCTATCCAATCTCAGTTAAGCTCCTGAGGATCCATTCCTTCTGGACAGGATTCCTTTATGTTTATCCCACGCATGTTTGAATTCCGTTATCGTTTTCATCTCCACCGGTAACGGAATTCAAACAATCCTGTTCAGAAGGAATGGATAGTAAAAGTGGAAGGCATTTAACTTAGGCACAAGGAAGTTGCTTTTAATCTTATCTGTGTCAAAGCAAAAAAATAAAACTTTTTAAAAAGAGGTATTGGGACATTCACACAGTAATGTTGGAGTAAAGGCAGAAAATAAAAGTAAACACATTAAAACACCTAGGGGTGTGAAAGAAACCCACTCTATAAAAGACTAATTGTATATAAAAATTCTAATGATAAAAAGAAGTGAGACTTACTTCAGCAGTGGTTCCTGAAGTACATAAGTAATGCTACACTGGGAAAGACCAAGGGTCCATCGAGGCCAGCATCCTGTCCACGACAGCGGCCAATCCAGGCCAAGGGCACCTGGCAAGCTTCCCAAACGTACAAACATTCTATATATGTTAAGTCCATTTAGTAGTGGTTTATGGACTTGTCCTTTAGGAAACTGTCTAACCCCTTTTTAAACTCTGCTAAGCTAACCGTCTTCACCACATTTTCCGGCAATGAATTCCAGAGTTTAATTATGCGTTGGGTGAAGAAATATTTTCTCCGATTTGTTTTAAATTTACTACACTGTAGTTTCATTGCATGCTCCCTAGTCCTAGTATTTTTGGAAAGCGCGAACAGAGGCTTCACATCCACCTGTTCCATTCCACTCATTATTTTATATACCTCTCTCATGTCTCCCCTCAGCCATCTCTTCTCCAAGCAGAAAAGCCCTAGCCTCCTTAGTCTTTCTTCATAGGGAAGTCGTCCCATCCCTGCTATCATTTTAGTCGCCCTTTGCTGCACCTTTTCTAATTCTACTATATCTTTCTTGAGATGCGGCAACCAGAATTGAACACAATACTCAAGGTGCAGTCGCACCATGGAGCAATACAATGGCATTATAACATCCTCACACCTGTTTTCCATACCTTTCCTAATAATACCCAACATTCTATTCGCTTTCCTAGCCGCAGCAGCACACTGAGCAGAAGGTTTCAGTGTATTATCGATGATGACACCCAGATCCCTTTCTTGGTCCGTAACTCCTAACATGGAACCTTGCATGATGTAGCTATAATTTGGGTTCTTTTTTCCCACATGCATCACCTTGCACTAGCTCACATTAAACGTCATAGTGGGGATGGGACGACTTTCCTATGAAGAGAGGCTGAGAAGGCTAGGGCTTTTCAGCTTGGAGAAGAGACGGCTGAGGGGAGATATGATAGAAGTGTATAAAATAATGAGTGGAATGGATCGGGTGGATGTGAAGCGACTGTTCACGCTATCCAAAAATACTAGGACTAGAGGGCATGAGTTGAAGCTACAGTGTGGTAAATTTAAAACGAATCGGAGAAAATTTTTCTTCACCCAACGTGTAATTAGACTCTGGAATTCATTGCCGGAGAACGTGGTACGGGCGGTTAGCTTGACGGAGTTTAAAAAGGGGTTAGATAGATTCCTAAAGGACAAGTCCATAGACCGCTATTAAATGGACTGAAAAAATTCCTCATTTTTAGGTATAACTTGTCTGGAATGTTTTTACGTTTGGGGAGCGTGCCAGGTGCCCTTGACCTGGATTGGCCACTGTCGGTGACAGGATGCTGGGCTAGATGGACCTTTGGTCTTTCCCAGTATGGCACTACTTATGTACTTATGTACTTATGTACTTATTTAGCCGCCCAGTCTCCCAGTCTCGTAAGGTCCTCTTGTAATTTTTCACAATCTTGTCGCGAGTTAATGACTTTGAATAAGTCTCATTTCTTTTTATCATTAGAATCCAATCAGAGATCTACCTTTGCCATAAATGGTTTTCAAGGGTGACGATATGGAGGAACTAAAACAAACCTTGATGATCTTGGAAGAGCCAAATCAACAATTTAAGGAGTAGTAAATCACCTGGCCCAGTTGGTATACACTCCAGGTTACTGAAAGAGCTCAAACATGAAATTGCTGATCTGCTGTTAATGATCTGTAACCGGTCATTAAAATCACCCCTAGTACTTGAAGACTGGATGGTGGCCAGTGTAACCTCAATTGTTAAAAAAGGGTTCCAGGGGTGATTTGGGACCCTGATATCATTGCTGGGCAAAATGATAGAAATAATTATAAAGAATAAAGGGGTCCTTTTACTAAGCAGTGCTAAAATGTGGCCTGCCTGGCCCCAATGTGGGTCTTTCCTGTGTGCTAAGGCCACTTTTAGCATAAAAAATGACCAATTTTAAAATTTCTGCAATAATGGCCACTTACTTCTATAGTGCTACTAGATATATGCAGCTCTGTACACTAAACATGTAGGAGACAGTCTCTGCTCAACAGTGTTAACAACCTAATAAAGGCAGACAAACAGGACAAATAAGGGATAAGAGAATTACTTAAGGTGGGAATGATTAAACAGACATGGATACTGAACACGTGAATATGAGTTAGGACTTAAATGCAGCCTCAAAAAGGTGGGTTTTTAGCCTAGCTTTGAAGATGGCCAGAGCTGGAGCTTGACGTACTGACTCAGGAAGTCTGTTTCAGGTATATGGTGCAGCAAGATAAAAGGAACTGAGTTTGGAGTTGGCAGTGGAGGAGAAGGGTACAGATAAGAGAGATTTACCCATGAACGGAGCTCCAGTGGAGGAGTGTAGGGAGAGATAACAGTGGAGAGGAACTGAGGAGCTGCAGAGTGAATGCACTTGTAAGTCAATAAGAGGAGTTTGAACTGTATGTGGAAATGGATAGGGAGCCAATGAAGTGACTTAAGGAGAGGGCAATATGAGCGTAGTGACACTGGTCACTGTTTGGAAAACAAGATATTGGACTAGATGGACCATTGGTCTGACCCAGTATGGCTACTCTTACTTACAGCGGCAGCAGTAAAAGTGAAGTAAAGATGTGCGGGACCAGTTTCCTGTGTGCACCACATCTATCTCTGCCAGAAGAGGAATGATTGGCAGAGCTAGTAGTGGCACAGAGAGAAAACTGGTCCCTCAAGTCTTCACACTGCTTTTAGAGCTGACAGCTTTCAGTCTGCTGCTGATTAGGGGAGACTACAAGAGGGTGAATGAGAGGGAGGGGGAAGAGAGAGAAAGTGGGTGATGCTGGTTTGGGGGGCAAAGAAAGAGAGAGAGAGAATGAGAGAATGGGGTAATGCTGGATAGAGAGAAGTGGAGTAATGCTGGATAGGGGAGAAGAGAGAGAAAGAGAATGGAGGGAGAGACTAAATGAATGCTTTGCTTTGGTCTTTATTGAAGAGGATGTAAGAGATCTACCTTTGCCATAAATGGTTTTCAAGGGTGACGATATGGAGGAACTGAAACAAACCTTGGTGAACTTGGAAGAGCCAAATCAACAATTTAAGGAGTAGTAAATCACCTGGCCCAGTTGGTATACACTCCAGGTTACTGGAAGAGCTCAAACATGAAATCAGTGCTAAAAAGTGGCATGCCTGGCCCCAGCGTGGGTCTTTCCTGTGTGCTAAGGCCACTTTTAGCGCTGCATGTAAATGATCAATTTTAACATTTCTTCAATAATGGCCATGTACTAATTTTCCCAATAGTACATTGCCATTAGCGCGTGACCACATACCGACACTTATTTTGTAGGTGGTAAGGGCTCACATGCTAATCCTGCATTAATCAGTTAGTGCATAGCAATGCCCACGCACTAACCGATTAACATAGCCATGCCCACTCTCCGCCCCTAAGCATGCCTCGGAGCTAAACATTTTTTTTAGCATGTGGGTAGCACGCGCACATGCAAAACTTACCACGGGATGCTTAAGTACCCCCAGCAGTAGGCCATTTTAAGGTGCAGTAAGCACACATTGGTGCTTATCACATCTTAGTAAAAGGGCCCCAAAGAGGAACAGAGGCAACTGAGGGGGGATATGATAGTGGTCTATAAAATCCTGAGTGGAGTAGAACAGGCAAATGTGAATGGATTGTTTACTCTTTCAAAAATACAAAGACTAGAAGACATTCCATGACGTTACATGTTAATACTTATAAAACAAATAGGAGAGAATATCTTTTCACTCAATGAATAGTTAAGCTCTGGAACTTGTTGCTGGGAGATGTGGTAACAGCAGTTAATGTATCTGGGTTTAGAAAAGGTTTGAACAAGTTCTTGGAGGAAAAGTCCATAATCTGCTATTAAGATAATGGAGAAAGGTATTACTTATCCTTGGATCAGTAGTGTGGAATCTTGCTACTCTTTGAGATTCTGCCAATAGTTGTGACCTGGTTTGATAGACCATCAGTCTGATGTCTGAGTCAGTGTGGCTATTCTTATTTTCGTATATTCTTATGCTGGACGGGGGAGAAGAAAGAGAGAGAGAGAGAGAGAGAGAGAGAGAGAGAGAAAATGGGATAATGCTGGATGAAGGAGAAGAGATGGAGAGAGAGAGAGATAGATAGATAGATAGAGAGAGAGAGTGAGATGTAGGGTAATGCTGGTTGGGAGAGAAGAGTCACACACAGGGAAGTGCTGAATGGGGAGAAAAGACACAGAGAAGAATGTAGGTTAATGCTTGATGGGGAGAAGAGTTATATAGAGAGAGTGAGAGGTGGGATAATGCTGGATGGGGAGAAGAAACAGAGAGAGAATTATAGATGACGGAGAAGAGAAATGAGGTAATGCAAGATGGGGAGAAGAGAGAGAGAGATGGGGTAATGCTGATTGTTAGGGGTAGAGAGGCAGAGGAGATGCATGGCAGGGAGAAAGGGGGGTGGGAGAACAACAAAAAGGAGATGCTGCATGGCAGGGGGGAGAGGGAGAGAGGGAGAGAGACAGATAGGAGATGTTGGATGGTAAGGAGAGAGATGGAAGAGCCACATGGGGAATAAGTAGAAGGAAAATAGGAGGGCCTGGGTGAGGGAAAGATATGGAAAACTCTAGGTAGATGCAGTTATAAGAATGAACGAAATCTGATTGGACAAAGAGGCAGAAAAATAAAAGAAAGCTGAAAGAAAAAGATCAGCATCAGAGATGGATGTAGTGGAGGAAGTGAAGAAGATAAGAGAAAGAAGAATAACAAAATGAACAGGAGACGCTGGAAAAAGAGGTAAGAGAAAACAGGAAAACAGTAACCAGAACCTGGGACCTATACAATTAGAACATTTAAATGGTCAGAGAACAAAGGAAGAGAAAAGTCTTTTATTTTTTAATTTAGGCTAAAGTCGTGTTGTAGTGCTGTTCAGTGTAAAGATTACTAAATTAAAATCAAACAAAAAAACTGAAAATGTGATATTTTTTCATTGAACTGATTCAATACATTTTGACTAGCTTTCAGAGCCCAAAACCTGACCTGAGGAAAGTGGTTTTGGTCTCTGAAAGCTATTGTATTGAATTAGTCTGATAAAAAGGTACCACCTTACTTTCCATTTTTTGTTAATTTATAATGTGTTGATTAGAATGTGTTAGTTTTTGAAAGTTAAATGTGTTGTCTCTGGTGTTGTACTACAAGCAGAGTTTGACTTCCTGGGATTTAATTTTAATTTTTGTCTACTTATTTCTATTTTTATTTTGTGGCCATGTATTCTATACTTGGTGAGGGTCTATCTGTATTCTGCATGTGAAAAAAAAAGGCATTGAATAATTAGTACTAATCCAGATTATTTAGGCATGTTGATATTTTACTGCCCACTACAATGTTTACAGCACTGCCTTTTCCTAGGAAGGCCCTTTTGGGTGATGCCTAGAAGTCAGTGCTATTATGATATAGTAGAAATGACTTTTAGTTCTTGAGTGACTTTTGTAGGGTTTTGTATTGATTCCTAGTATGCCTGGTAATGGATTTTGGATTTGGATTTAGCTTACTCCTTTCTCAGTAGTAGATCACAGTGAGTTACATTCAGGTACAGAAGTATTTTACTGTCCCTGGAAGGATTACAGTCTAATTTTGTACCTGAGGCAATGGAGAGTTAAGTGACTTGTCCAAGTAGCAGTAGGATTTGAATTCTGGTTTCCCTGGTTCTCAGCCTGCTGATTTATTTGGCAACCTTCCAAAAACATTGATAGGCAAATCTAATTTTATGGTTGCCAGTATCAACAGGATTCTCTTACAGTGCTGCTGAACACCACATTGCCAACAGGAAGATGCCGGATTGGAGGGTGGGGGATGAAGGGAGCCTAGGGCTGACAGGAGCCAAGTGCAGGGCTGACAGGAGCCATAGAACTGCAAATACTATTCTGTTTAATATGTTGCATTATTTTGGTACATTGGTTTGATTTTTTTGGCACATAATTCTCTGGAGTGTATTCAGTGTGAATATTGCTATCAGTAACAGAGTATTGAATGGAGAGGCAGCTGGAGCAGCTACATGAGAGTGACAAAGTGGAGGGGGGTCTTTCCCTGCTGTATTCAAAGGTGAATCTGTTCATTTACTGCTGACATAGGTGTCACCCTCCTCACCCCACCTCATCCTAGCCCAACCCCAGTCCCCCTGTTTAGCCGCCCCACACATCTGCATCACTGACCACCTATGGATGAGGATAGGGTTTGAGGGTGCTGTGACTCTTTATTCCAGAGCAGGGTTGAGGTGTAGGGAGGACTGGAAGGCATGAGGGAGGTCAGAGACTCTTGCAGCCTTTGAACACAATAGAACATCAACCATGTGGGTAGGTTTCAGTGGGTTGGGAGGGGGTTGGGGGACAGGTGAAGGTAGGACTTGAGAGTGCTGTGGTTCTTTGTTCTTGAGTGGGGTTGTGTGTAGGGGAAAGTCAAAGGCATGGCGGAAGGGTCAAGTGACAGCAATATGAACATCTACATTGTTGTTGTACAGCAAAGACTTTCATGTGCTGTGAAATGGATATCTCTACGCCTGCTGTTTCCCTGTCCATATTTTGAATGGGTGTGTGACTAAAATGGATGTTCCTGCTGTGCAAAGCAGCTCATAGATGTCCATTTCATCATGCATTTTAGAACGGTTCTATGTTGGCAAATTCTGCTGAATTGGACATCTCGACTGGGATGTCTGATTTCCCATTTGAATGTTTTCTAAAATGCCCTTCCACATGTAAGCATAAACACTCATAAACCTGCAAAAAATGACTTTACCTAATCAATGGAAGATAAATCTAAGACTTACATATTTTATGTCCTTCTGAGGGATGTAGATCTTAGCTAGGAGCTGCCAGGTTCCTCTCAGTAATTCTTTTTTACATTGAATAAACTTTATTAGTTTATATAGAAATAACAAATAGCACAGGGGTTCTTTTACTATGGGGCGCTAGGTTGTGGCTGGGACTACCTACTGTTGGAGACAGGAAGCTGAGCTTGATGGACCTTGGTTTTTCATAAAATGACCCCATTAAAAAAACACATTGGTATTATATCTGTCTAATAATGAGCTTGTCAACATTTAAAATGATTAAAGACCAGTTAAATCACTTGTTTGAGGGCATGAGGAGGCACTCTGCCCCTCACCCCTAATAGTTCCTTAGACAGCCTAAGCCACCTTAAGAATACTAGTGCTGCCTGGGAGGAAGTGAGCCAGGAGGAGGGGTGGAGCCTAAACTAGGAAGTATATAAGACAGGGCCTGACTGAGGTTAAGCAGGCCCAGAGAGAAGAAGGAATCAAAACTCAGTGTACGTCACCACCACTTAACCAGCCAGGGTAACCGCATAAATGGGACCACATAAAAGTCAGTCCTATCTTTATGTCTTAACCCACGACCGCTTAAGTTCTGGATATTATAAGTGGCCATGTGTTAGCAGGTGCTGCATAAACTGGATATTCAATGCAGATGCCTAGACATGGCCCGGCATTGAATATCCGGGAATAATGCCGGTAGCAGTCACCACTGCCAGCTGAATATTGACTCGTGAGATATTAAAGTTTCTTTTTAGCCAAAAAGAATGCATCCTGTTTTCCTTCTTTGCCATAAGCGGAACAGGGCAGGACAATACTGAGATCTGCGTTTCAGAGGAAACTTCCATGAGTGGAATTGATGTTATTGTAATTGGTTTTAGAGCTCTGAGCTCTGTATTTTTAACCCTCATGAAACATTAATGTCCTGAAAAGAACTGTTAATTAGTAGAAACTTGCTGTTGAAAGTTAAAAAAAAGAAAATGAAAAACAGTCGTCATAGCACTACGACCTTCCAGTTGCTGGCAAAAAAAAAGCCTCCTTTAATTTATTTTCATTAGGATGTTGGCTCGTAGACAGAAAGAGGACAAATGTAAAATAAGAACAACGTGAGCATTTTGTCCTGATTACATGATGCCATCCGGATGAGAAATCTTCCCAGCCTTCAGTAATTTATAATCTCATTCTAAAACAAATCGCCAAATATTTAATTTCTCTTGCAGATGGTGATTTAAAGACACTCAGGCTTATTTTCGAAAGAGAAGGGCGCCCATCTTTTGACACAAATCGGGACATGGGCGTCCTTCTCACAGGGTCGCCCAAATCGGCATAATCGAAAGCCGATTTTGGGTATTCTCAACTGCTTCCGTCGCAGGGACAACCAAAGTTCACAGGGGTGTGTTGGAAGCGTAGCGAAGGCGGGACTGGGGCGTGCCTAACACATGGGCATCCTTGACCGGTAATGGAAAGAAGAAGGGTGTCCCTGACAAGCACTTGGCCGACTTTACTTGGTCCATTTTTTCTTACGACCAAGCCTCAAAAAGGTGCCCGAACTGACCAGATGACCA
Source organism: Microcaecilia unicolor (assembly GCF_901765095.1). Classification (NCBI taxonomy): domain Eukaryota; kingdom Metazoa; phylum Chordata; class Amphibia; order Gymnophiona; family Siphonopidae; genus Microcaecilia; species Microcaecilia unicolor. The sequence continues at coordinate 390,790,182 of NC_044032.1, forward strand.
CCGAAAGGAATCGGGGATGACCTCCCTTTACTTCCCCAGTGGTCACCAACCCCCTCCCACCCTAAAAAAAAAAAAACTTTTAAAATATTTTTTGCCAGCCTGAAATGTCATACCCAGCTCCATCACAGCAGTATGCAGGTCCCTGGAGCAGTTTTTGGTGGGTGCAGTTCACTTCAGGCAGGCAGACCCAGGCTCCCCCCACCTGTTACACTTTTTTTTTTGTTACATTTGTACCCTGCGCTTTCCCACTCATGGCAGGCTCAATGCGGCTTACATGGGGCAATGGAGGGTTAAGTGACTTGCCCAGAGTCACAAGGAGCTGCCTGTGGTGGGAATTGAACTCAGTTCCTCAGTTCCCCAGGACCAAAGTCCACCACCCTAACCACTAGGCCACTCCTTCACTCCATGTTAATCCTTCAAAACCCACCCGAAACCCACTGTAGGGTTATGGTTGTGGTGTACAATTGTGGGTAGTGGGTTTTGGGGGGGGGGTTAGGGGGCTCAGCACACAAGGTAAGGGAGCTATGCATCTGGGAGCAATTTCTGAAGTCCACTGCAGTGCCCCCTAGGGTGCCCGGTTGGTGTCCTGGCATGAGAGGGGGACCAGTGCACTACGAATGCTGGCTCCTCCCATGACCAAATGGCTTGGATTTGGTCATTTTTGAGATGGGCATCCTCAGTTTCCATTATCGCCGAAAATCGGGGATGACCATCTCTAAGGTTGACCTAAATTTTGCGATTTGGGCATCCTGACCGTATTATCGAAACAAATTTGGCCGCCCATCTTGTTTTGATAATACAGGTTTCTCCGCCCCTTCACCGGGACGTCCTACGAGGATGTCCTCAGGAAAACCTGGGTGCCCCTTTTGATTATGCCCCTCACTGTATGCATGTGGGTTGGCACTGAAATACCTATAGGGCATATTTGCAACAGCTGTGCTGGTTATCACTTTTGTCTGTGGGAGTTCTGTGATTTGTGAATCACTTGGTACGGTTCAGGGCATTTTATGACTGACCAAACTTCCAAAAAATAAATGGGAAATCAAACGCTAATAATCATAGTAACATAGTAGATGACAGCAGAAAAAGACCTACACGGTCCATCCAGTCTGCCCAACAAGATAACTCATATCTGCTACTTTTTGTGTATACCCTACTTTGATTTGTACCTATGCTTACCTTGATTTGTATCTGTCTTTTTCAGGGCACAGACCGTATAAGTCTGCCCAACACTAGCCCCGCCTCCCAACCACCAGCCCCGCCTCCCACCACCGGCTCTGCCATCCAGTCTCTGCTATAAAGTCGACCAATAAAGTCATCAAAATAAACCCCAGCGTGCATGCAGGATTTATTTAAATCAAGATGGCTTTAATAAGCAAACCCTCCCCCTCTCTTCCAGCTCCTCAGCGGCTCTTCTGACCCCCTTGTACAGCTGCTCACTTCCAAATCCTCTCTTCTCATCTCTGCCTTCTCTCAGAATTCCCAGTTTCCTATCTCAAGCTGTCTGACTCTTACCAGTCCAGAACTCCATCAGCCATTACCATTTCTTTCATTGGCTCCACCAGCCACTCTTGATTATTTCCCTGCCCTCTTACAGCAGTGCATCCACTTTGCAACAGATTGGGAGCAACACAGAGCCATAACATGGAACAGTCCAGGTAGCAATAGCAGTATAGGGAGCAGAGTATAAGATGGCACCTGTTCTCTGTCTTGAACTGCCACTACATGCTCTCTTCCCTCAGATCCTTCCTCTGGGTAGAGGAAGAGCATTCACAGCCATAAATAAATCTACTACTTCCAAATTTTAGAATAAGGACAGTGCTGGACAGACTTCTATGGTCTATGCCCTGAAAATGGCAAGGAAGAATCAAGACCAGGTATACATATGAAGTATCACATACCATATGTAGTGAGTTTATCTGTTGGGCAGACTGGATGGACTGAACAGGTCTTTATCTGCCATCATCTACTATGTTACAACCCACTGCAGTTGCTGCCCCCTTTATCACTTTAGCTTCAATGCTGCAGCCTCTCTTGATCCATTCTGTGGTCGCTGGTTTGCTTTGGGTTCCAGGAGACTGAGTAGGTGAACCATTCCAACAGTGGAAGGGAAGACAAGCAGCCTTGAATACTTGGAAGTCTTGGGCTGTATGTTCAAGTGGTCAGATCATCTAAAACCTAGAACTGGAAGTTACTGCTAAATCAAAAGTTTTTCCATAAGCTGCTGTACCAGATCTTGCTTGTAATTTAAATACTGGGCCAAATATAACTCTTCCTTTCCTGAGTGAGCATCAGGTAGGTTACTTCAGTAAAATATAAAGGTTTGTAGGGTGGTCAGCTTTTGCCAGGGAGCCATTGGCACATAGAATCCATTCACTCCTTATGTCACTCAATATGTCAGGCCAGAAAGTAAGGTCTCAAGCAAAAGACTTGGATTTCTGAGGCCAAATATTGGACAAGGCTCAAAATTAACTATATACAGACAAAAGTAGGAAAAATAGTTTCCAACACTTACAGTCTCTAGTAGGTTTCTTTGATACACTCCTTGATTAGATGTTCTTAATAATAGTCCCTTTACAGCTTTATCCTCTCAGAGGTGCCCTCCCCTTCAGGGAGGCTTCTTTGTTAGACTCCTATCAGGTGTCTTCTCTTACCACTATCATTCACAGGAAGGATAGCCAACCCCTTGTTCCAAAAGCTGTGGAGTATTTACAGGTTAAAGTCCAGTACTCAAGTAGAGTCACTAGAAGTCTCTGCAATCCTTAGAGGATCTGACCCTACACAAGCAGAAAAATTTAGCAAGGAGATCTCTCTTTTAACTATTTCATCGACCTATAAAATGTTTAGACGGCACCTTAAAATGTAACTTTAAAAAAAATAAGCATTGGGTAACAACAACAATGGATAAGCATTGAATACTGATGTTAGTATTAGTTTTATGATTACACTGTTTTTATATTTCCTGGTAATGTCCGGCATCTTGTGATTGTACTTCGCTAAGAACTGAAAGGTGTGGCAGACTATAAATCCAAAATTGTTATGTTATATTATGCATAACTCTAGTAGGGAGAAGCCATGACACAGAAGCAAGAGACCAACAACATCAGGTATAAAGTTTCTGATCACCCTAGGCAGCTTCAAAACTGTAATGTTCCTACCTTGTAGTTTGCACTGTCACTGCAGTCTCTCTTCTATCTTCTGAGGCACCATTGATCTCCCATGAGTGTCCCCACCTCTATTCTTGTCCGTTCTCCACTTCCAGTACAAGTCCCATCCTCCTCCACATAAGCTCAACTTCCCAGATCTATTCTGGGGGTTCTATATTAGGCTACGCACAGTGCTGAGAAAAGGTTTGTGACTCCTCCCTAGGATGGTCTGTAGGCCAATTTATACTTAAAAGGATTAAATGCTATAAATGACACTGAAAAATTGGCACCTATAGAAGCACTTAGCAGCATTCTATAAGTGGCACTCAGTTACATAACTATACTTGTTGGCTTTATTTGCTCCTCTAACACAATCACTACATGAAACTAGCAAGTAACAGTTAATTTGCTGAAAATATTAGAATTACAAGGAGGAAAAAGACTTCAGTAGCTAAGGTCATGTCTAAAGTAAAACTTGGACTAATGACCCACCTTACTTCTTCACTAGTCCTAAAAAACCTCCAAAATGTAATTTAAAAATTTTTCAAATTTTCTCGATTTTTTTTCAAACAATTTTTTATTTCAGAAGGTCCATTAATATTTGAACTCTCCCGGGTACTTATATGTAATGGAACCGCTTTGCTCTACAGCATGGTTGTTTCACACTGGCTTCGTCAGGAGTGTTTATGCAGCACTACTGGTACCCTAGAAGATATATGCAGCAAATTATCCACAATTCTGCTTGCTTGGCTACCAACTTCAGGTTATGATATTTCTGTCAACATTATCTTGAAATAAACATTACAAGGAAAAATCTTCTTACCCTGTCTTTCAAAGTATGCAGTCCTTAGAGTTTACCTTTTCAAAATGGTGCTTAGATTTTAAAAGGACACCCAAACCATTCACCAATCAGAAAGCACTCTTTCTTATTGGTTCAGAAGCATTGCCAAATGCGATCAGTCATCTCAAAATGCAGCAAGCTCTCCACTCCCCGAAGTATAGTGTTTGATGGAAGAGGGAGCCCATGCGGTTGTATGTTGTGTGTGTGTGTGGGGGGTGGGGTGGGGGGGGGGGGGGTTAAGAGAAGAAGGAGTGTTGATGCAAGTTATTGCTTTTACTGAGAAAGCTACATTATATCTTTTGGGCATAGTAAGTTTGTGAACCCCTATAGGGGGAGTTTTCCTCAGGAATCTCCTGGTGTCGGTGGAGGTTTAAAGGATGACATCCCTCTGAATGACATTGCTTTTCTTTCAGAAACTTTTGAGAGTACACTTTTTGCCATTTCTGATTTGGCTAAAGCAATTCTTTCTTTGGTAAATATATAAATACATTCAACTTAAAGATGCGGAAAGAAAAGTAGTTCAACAAGAAAGGGAGTTATCTTAGAGTAAAGCTTTAGAGGAGACGTTGGAGAATTTTGAACAATTTCAATAGTTTAGTCATCTCTAATTAAAGATATAACTGGAATTTGATCTAGATTGGACAAAATGGACAATATAATTTGGAGTGTTAATTTGAGATTTATTAACTTTCCTCATGTTTCAAGAATAGCCTCTGTTGAGACTTTGAGGAAATATTTTATTGAAATCCTGCGGATTGTTCAGTTGAAGATTCCTTCTATTTTGTGAGCATTTTATTTACCTGCAAAATGGTGTGGGTTTTCTGTAGATGAAGGAGATATTACACATAACTCTTTGGATATTGCTCAAGGGCAGACAGCTAACTCTGAAATCTCTCATGTGACATTGATAATTACGTTTGTGAATTGGTCTGATAGGGATTGAATACTTAAATATTATTTTAGGAATAGAGAGAAGCAATTTATAGGCTATAAACTGTTGATTTTTCCCAATGTTTGTTGTGGGACACAGAAATGTCGTAAGCAGTTTCTTCTGCTTCATCCTGGTATTCTCCAGTTAGGTGCTTCTTTCTATTTAAAATTCCAATGCAAATGTATAATTGTGTTTTCAGTCTTCTAAATAGGCATTTTTGACTCTTTTAACCTCCTTTTTGATTACCTGGAGAATCTTTGGGATGGCTCCTGGGGCAGCAATGGGGTTGGATAGCTAAGTGTTTCTCTCTTTAAACAGCTTGTGGGCTTGCTATTTTCTCATTTTTATTGTTGTTATTTTGTGTTTCCTTGTCTCCTCTATGATATTGGCTCTCCTAATATTGGGGACTTAAGGGAAAAGGGGGTGGGATTTGATATACTGCCTTTCTGTGGTTACAATCAAAGCGGTTTATATATTATTTACAGGTACTTATTTTGTACCTGGGGTCAAGGAATGTTGTTATGTATATGACTATTTTCTTTTTCTTTATTAACGTTCTTTTCTGTACACATTTTGTTGCTTGATGGTGTATCTGAAATCTTATACATTAAAAAAAAAAGAAGGGTTTTAGCAATGTCTTTATATACTCACATCCCAGACACAGTTTCCTAATCTGTTGGCCTCCTCACCAACCTTCCACTAGGTTTTTGTGCCCCTGTTTGTAGGAAACAGCATAAAAGAAATTGAACCTTGACTGGAAAAGAGTGTGCCATTGTGAAAAGTCAGCCACAATCCCTGATCTCTTGAAAAAGCTAAGCTTTTAAAATTGGGCAGGATCGGAGGTATCCCCAGGGCAAGCCTCCAAATGTAGCAAATAGTGGAGATATTCCACTCCAGTTTGGCTACCTATCTGCAGTTATTTTAGTTGCAGTTACAGTAGGCCCGGTTACTCAGGGGGTCTTTTACAGCAAGTCCCATAGGAATAAAATGGACCCTACTGCAGATAACTCAAGCTAAGCTTTAGTTAAAGACCCCCTTAGATATCTTTATCCTGCGGTATTCAGTGGTGCACAGCAGAGGTAACTTGGTATCTTGCTGAATATCTTGGTAAAGATCTCTGGATAATTTTAATTGCATGCACTCTGCTGAATATTAGGCGCTGTCTATGCCATTTTCCTTGTCAAGCTGAATTTTCAATAGTATATTGTAGACTGATACAAAATGTTAAATGGTGCTTACTGTTAAACTGTATTTTGTGCAAAAAGCTATGTATTAGCTAGGTTTTGTGCTTTATTTAGCAGTCTGTAGAAGTCATATGAATTTTATTCTCATACAGTAGGGGGAGTGCAAAGTCTAAGAATTAATTTACCTTCTGTGGCCTATGTTGCCTATAAGATGGCAAAAATCTGTGTTACACTGTATGCAGCCTAATTATATATTTATTTATGGTGAAGAATGAAGGAGACATATTACCCATGTGATAAACTTGTTCTGGAGGCCATATTATAAACAGAGTTCATAATGTGAATTATGTAATGGAATTACCAGAGATGCTAAAATGATTATAATTCAAAACAAGTACACAGTAATTTTGTTCATATTGACACTTTCTTACAAATGTATTCTAAAATGCTATACAATCAGCATCAACATACTGGAGTAGATGAAACTGAAATTCTAAGTCACCGACAAGGATGAAAAGATGAGTCTTGAATTAGGGTGGAAAAGAAGGAATCAAATTAATGAAGTGAAGGTCATTGGAAGCAAAAGGATCCACACCAGACAGTAAAGATTTGCCAGCAGCTGAGCCTGAATATGACAGTAGGTGAATTAGAACAAGCGAATTAACAGTGAATTAGTGGTGGTGAATTAGAACAGGTTCCTGCCACTTCTGGCAACATTTGAAAGCAAATCATATTCGGGCAATTCTATAAATTGGCAGCTCAGTTTAGATGCCCCAATACTGTGCACTTAGCACTGATCCTATAATGGCATCTTGGCCCCAAGATTCCATTCTAGAATACAGCAAGATTCCATTCTAGAATAATAGCATATAGCAAGTTTAGGTGCGCCCTCTTACACTACGTCAATGGCAGGCATAAGTTGGCACGCCTCATTGTGCCATGTGATGCACATAATTTATAGTATTCTAAAACTACAGTATGATTCCAATTATCTGGACTATCCTTGGCAGGGGGGGTGGTCCGGATAATCGTAAGCGCAGATGATTGAACAAATATAGAGCACACAATAGAACACTGTATACTGTTTGCTGGGGAAATGGAGACAGGGAGTTGATGGGCAACTACTACTCCCACTCTGGCCCATCTGTATGTACGGTACTCCGTTGTGTGCTGGTCTGGATAATTGGACATCTGGTTAATCGGTGTTTGGATAATTGGCATCGTACTGTACATGAATAATTGAGAGAGATGCTCATTGTCCACTCATGCTCTGCCCATGTGTAGAATACCACCTACAGCACATAGGTACTTGTCAATTCATGGTGACTTTGCTGCACATAAATGGTGTGTATGTTTAGGTACCAGTTTATAGAATTGCCCTATATGAACTAGGAAAGAAGTGAGCTTAGTGTAGGAATCAAGGCACTGATGTACCATTTCCTCAACAGTATTGCCGGAACCCCAAGAGGATGTGAGTAATACAAGTACTGGCAGCTTCATAAACTGTATTGTTGTCCTATGACCTAATCCTCAGCAAGACACAGGGCTATTGGAAGGCAGCTTCCAAGCAATACATATACCCCTGGATTCTATATACGGTGTCTAAAGTTGGGTATGCACTCAAGATGTGCATGGTAGGTTAACTGATTAACAAGCTCTTAACTAGCAATAATCGGGTGCTAACGAACAATTATTGCAGTTAATTGGCATCAATCAGTATTTGTGCATGCATGTAGCTGTGCTATTCTATGAGGCATGGTGCCTAAATCCCACGGTGTGTATCTGAAAAGGGGGCGTGGCCAGGCAGGCGTTCCAAAAGATTATGCGCGCGATTAGAAAATACTGCCTCAGTGCACCTAACTTGTGCGCCAGCATTCATACTTGGTTTCATCAAGCATAAGTCTGGTGCCCAAAATTAGGCGTGAGATTGGGACTTAAGTGCAATTCGATAAATTCTATGCATTTTCCTGTGCCCATTTTTGAGTGGCATTTACTGAATCTAGCCCATACTATATAGTCTGTGTGCACTTTTATCTGTAGCAATTACATTGATTTTCAAAGACTAATTTAAAGTTTGCATATAAATCTGCTCCTACTTGTGTGGGCTCTTTACTTATGGAAAGTTATGCATATATTTTTGCAAAGGTCAGAGAGGGAGACAAATGCCCCAACTCAGAAAAGCTGTCCTAGTTTCTGGTCACCCAGAGGGGCATTTTCGATATGATGTCGAAATCCGATTTTGGATGTTTCACAAAAACATGCAAAAATCCAGTAATGAGCATGGCTCTTTTCAAACCAGAAAAATATCCATCGTTTTGTTTCAAAAATGGCCATTTGCAAGATGTTTTTGTGCTCAGTGCATCTATCTTTTGGGACCATTTACGTGGAAAAAAATGTCTTAGGGAAAAACGCACAAAAACAAGCCATTGGGATGTATGGGGAGGGGTTCAGCATTCTTAGTAGACTGGCCACATAGGCATCCCAGCAGAGCAGTGGGGCACCCTAGGGGGCCTGCAGTGGACTTCACATAAAAGGTTCCAGTTACACATCTCACAGTTACCTGCCTATTTTATGGGGAGCCCTCCAAAACCCACCAAAAACCTACTGTACCCAACTGTATACTACTATAATAGCCCTTATGCCTGCAGGTGTCACCTGTATGTAGGTACAGTAGGTTTTTAGTGGATTTTGGAGAACTCATACTTTCTAACACAAGTGGGATATGGGCCTGGGTCCCCTTCTCTATAGTCCATTGAACTGACCACTAGGCTACTCCAGGATCCTGCTTATTGCTCTAATAGGACTTGCCATAACATCTGAAGCTGTCATAGAGGCTGGTATGTACTGTTTCTTTTACATCTTTGAGGGATAGGAGGGGACAGTGACCACTGGGGAACAAGGGGGGTTATGCCTTAATCACTTCAGTGGTCATTTGGTTATTTAGGGCACCTTTTTGTCACTTAGTCATGATTGAAACAGATCTAGCCAGAAATATCTTAATTTTGGCCCTTAACATTTTAATATTCTTCCATTATTGCAGAAAAATATCTCTCTTTTGATGTTGCCCACGTCCCACCCAAAACATGCTCCCAACACATCCCCTTGAAATTTGGATGAACTGTGGAGCAAAACATTTAAAGTTAGGGTGTTGAAAAGTGCAGCTTGGATGTTTTTGAGGAAAAAACATCCGTCTGCCAACTTGCAACATTTTTCGGATGTTTTTTTTTAATTTGAAAATGAGCCCCACAGTGTCTTAAGATACAAATCATGGAGTCTGGAGTTAATAATGGAGAAGAAAGGCACAGATAGAAGCTTGTCCAATAAATGGAAGGCACAAGAAGGCACCTAGAGAAAAGCATTTTAAATGAATGAATTACTGAATAAGATAAGAAAGGAGAGGCAGTATGGAGTTATAGCGTGAATGCATTTGCAGGTGAGAAGTAGTTGGAACAAAAAGTGAGACTGCATGGGTTGCCAATGGAGTGATACAAGAAGAAGGATAACATGGCTGTAACCAAGCAAGAGGAAGATACGTCACTCAGCTGAATTTTGGAAAGAATGTAGTGAGCAAGATAGCTCAGTGGTAGACTTGTGAGGAGGAGGAAGAAGAAGTAATTCAAGAGGGAGGTAATAAGTGGTAGATTTTGGTGATATTATCTAGGAAGAAATGATTGGGCTAATATTCAAAAGGACTTATAGGCTTAGCAGCTCTGGGTAAATTTATAACTTGTCTATCTGTGGAAAATGCCAATAAACACCCGGTACTTCGTGAATAGTACCAGGTCAGAGCAAGGTTCTTCTGCCTAATTATATAGATGCAAGTTAAGTTTATAAAGGGGTGCTTATAATAGGAGTAACGTATTTGCCAACTTTAGTGGTATTTTAGTCATTTACATACGGATATGACCAGATCTATGAAAAAATGACTTCTTATAAAATATTGACAGGTGCAATAGTTTGTGTTTTGAAATGACAGGGTGCACTTTGCTGTAGGCATGTTCAGGGGTGGAATTTGGGTGGTTTGTGCAAGTATGCATGCAGATTATAAAAAATACTATAATTTATGTGCGTACTTGCCAAATATTGGCAGGAATATCAGCTTTAGCTCTGCCGTGGCTGTACTCTCTGTAGCATGCATGAAGAAGTGAACAGCCTGTGCATCATTTTTTTCCAGATGCTCCCTGACATTTTGCAAGATAGGGCACGTGGCCACTGAGTCTGTTCTATTAAAAGTGCTAGTTGTATTTTCTGCTTTTATTTTAAAGAGCTGTTGTAATGCAGATTAAAGGAACTGCTTTTAACTACTGCTTTTTTTTTATTTTCCTTTACATTTCCCTTTGACACTAGTTCTGTGTAGCCCTTTTAAGTGACAAAGGGGTCCTTATACTAAGCTGCATTAAAAAGTGACCTTAGTGCGCACTTACATGGGTTTTCCATTGCAATTAGGCCATTTTTACTTCAGCCGTGAAAATCTCCTTATTCTATTTTTTTGTATTAATGGCGATGCTCTAAAGTTGTCATTAGGACATGCTGATTAAAAAATAAACCAAACAAAGAAGTGAGGCAAATGCAAAGAGGATTTGCAATATTCGAGGACCTTTATTGGAGTCACAGTATCAACACATTAAAGACCCGACACGGCCGTGTTTCAGCGTGTGAGCTTGCCTCAGGGGTCATCAAACTGTGAGCATATAATAATGGAAATACAAATTGCATGTGTTGAAAAAACAATTGTTTATTAATTCAGATGAAGTGCCCGTATGAAACCAGGCATTTCTACTTTGCTAAACCAAAACTGCTTCGGAAAAAACGGTGACGTATTGCATGCAAAAAAAAAAAAAAAAGAGCATGTGTGCACTTACCGCCACCCATTTTGTAGGTGATAATGGCTTGTGTGTTATTCCTGCACTAATCAGTTAGCACGTGGTAATGTAGCTGTGTTATCTGATTTGAACAGGAGTGCCCACTCTCTGCCCTCAGACATGCCCCCTCGAAAAATCCTTAAAATATTGTTTAGCGCATAGTTAGTGCATACACTTGGTACGTCATTTTAGCGCCTAATACAGCTTAATACAGCCTAAGGAGCTCTTTTAATCTGATCATTCATATATTGCTAATTCATTGTTTTTTATGGTTATGCGGCATTCCCCCCAAGCTCCAGCAGGCCTAAATTTTATATTTCTGAGCGCTCTATATTATCATTCCTAATCTTGACTTGTCCAGCCAAAACTTATCTGATGGCTACTGACAAAAAGGTTTAGAACAAAGAACTTATCTGTATAACGCCCAGTGATATCTGAATAAATCCTTTGGAATATTGACCTCAATATTTTTGTATATTATTACATGGTTGTAGAACTTATACCATTTTTTGTATTCATCTTAAATTTGTCTCAGATATAGAATTAATTGCTGAGGTAACATATTCAGTTTTGTGAGGCTAGTTCCTTAAAAAAAAATAGATAGATAGATAGATAGATAGATATAGATATATATATTTGAGCCCCATCATGAAGCCTGATCCTGAATCGAAAGTTGACATTTTATTTCAGGGTATGCTCTGACATTTCTAATGTACATCACCAATCTTCACGGAACATTCCAGGCCATCTTCCTGCTACCTGGCAGATCAATAGCTAATATTTTTCAAAGCAACAGAGTTGTACTGAAGAGAGAACTTTCCTTGCCAGCACAGGATTAATGGAAAAGGATATCTTGCTTTAAAATGATCAGAGAGACGGCCATGAAATGAAAGAGCCTTTCTAAAATGTGCTGATGTACTTTGCAATAAATATTTGTTCTGCTGGGTTCTGGCAGGATGAAATTTTTTCCTCTCAATAAATTATTCTTTGTCATATTGACTTGAGCAGAGAATTGAATTTGTTATACTGACTTTAAATCTATGAGGTCAATTTTGAGTGATACACTGAGGGAGTAATTTGAAATATATACATTGTAGGGTAGTTCTATAACCAAGTGCCCACACGTACACCCCACTTGCATGCATAAATGTACAGAATACCAGCACTCTTGCTGATAAGTGTACACCTATGCATGTAGGGTTACCATATTTTGTCTCCCAAAAAGGACACATGCCCCGCCCCCTTTCACACCGCACCCTGCCCCCTTTCACACCCTCGCTCTGCCCCTGTCACATTTTCCCCTCCCCCCTGTCACACACCCTGTCACCCCCTCCCCTTACCTTACTACTGCCCTGGTGGTCTAGTGACCTCTTCGGGGCAGGAAAGAGCCCCCTCTTTCCTGCCCGGAGCACTGCCCTGCATGCATCCTTCCTGTTACTGATCTCAGCGCCAATTCAAAATGGCCGCTGAGAGTTGAAGTCTTGCGAGGTCACTGCAACTCTCGGCAGCCATTTTGAATCGGCGCTGAGATCAGCAACAGGAAGGATGCATGCAGGGCAGCGCTCCAGGCAGGAAAAAGGGCTCTTTCCTGCCCCAAAGGCAGAAGAGGTCACTAGACCACCAGGGCAGTAATAAGTAAGGGGAGGGGAGGCTAGCAATCTGCCCGTTTGTTCATTTTCCTATAGGATGGCCCGCCCACCAGCCTGCCCATTTGTACAGAAATCCGGACAAATGGTCAGATTGGCAAAACCCGCCCGGTTGCCCGGACATGTCCTCAAAAAGACATGTATGTCTTATATGCATGTAACTGCCAGCGAAGTGACTAGGCGCTATTCTGTAAGGGGCATGTGTAAGAGGCATAGGACTAGATTTTGTAAATGATGACCAACTTTGGGCACTGAAACAAATAAGCGCTGAGTGCTATTCTATAAACAGTGCTCTGAGTTGGGCGTCGTTTATATCTATAGCCCATAGCGCCGGGATCCACACCCAACTTTGGGCATAAAGATTTACCCCAACTGAACATAAGAACATAAGCGTTGCCATATTGGCACAAACTGAAGGTCCATCAAGCCCAGTATCCTGCTTCCAACAGTGGCCAATCCAGGTCACAAGTACCTAGCAAGATCCCAGAACAGTAAAACAGATTTTATGCTGCTTATCCTAGAAATAAGCAGTGGATTTTCTTAGGCCCATCTTATCCAGAGAACAGTAAACCCCATACACCCACAGTGGGAATTGAACCCATGTCCTTTGCAAACAAGCATCAGGCAAATTTATGTAAGAACCTAAGAGCAAGCATAGTCTTATTCCTAATAGCATTAGTCAGCTGTGACCCTAGTACAAGAGAGCAATGTTTGCATGTCACTTCTGTACCTGTGGCAATGGAGGATGAAGTGAATGGCTCAAGGTGATAGGTACCTCTAGTGGGATTTGAACCCACTACCCCTGACTGATGTTAGCTGTTCTAATCACTACATCATTTCATACAGTTACAGTTATAGAATTTATACTTCACTATTACCAAATGTAGTCCAAAGCAGATAAATTACTACTACTATTTAGCATTTCCATAGCGCTACAAGGCGTACACAGTGCTGCACAAACATAGAAGAAAGACAGTCCCTGCTCAAAGAGCTTACAATCTAATAGACAAAAAATAATTAATGTGTACAGGAAGGAGGAGAGGAGGGTAGGTGGAGGCGAGTGGTTACAAGTGGTTACGAGTCAAAAGCAATGTTAAAAAGGTGGGCTTTCAGTCTAGATTTAAAGGTGGCCAAGGATGGGGCAATACATAGGGGCTCAGGAAGTTTATTCCAGGCGTAGGGTGCAGCGAGACAGAAGGCGTGAAGTCTGGAGTTGGGAGTAGTGGAGAAGGGAACAGATAAGAAGGATTTATCCATGGAGCGGAGTGCATGGGAAGGGGTGTAGGGAAGGACAAGTGTGGAGAGATACTGGGGAGCAGCAGAGTGAGTACATTTATAGGTTAGTAGAAGAAGTTTGAACAGGATGCGAAAACGGATAGGGAGCCAGTGGAGCGACTTGAGGAGAGGGGTAGTATGAGTAAAGCGACCCTGGCGGAAGATGAGACGGGCAGCAGAGTTTTGAACCAATTGGAGAGGGGAGAGGAGAGAACTAGACCAGACATCAAGGAACTTACATTGAATGAACATCTGTCAAGGCTTCTTAAAGCGTAATATTCTCAAGGCTTTAATATCCAAGAAGAGTAACCTTGTCAAATCAGCACACCCAGAAGTCTCTTTTCTTTTTCTGAAATTTACTTTATTGAATAAATGTAGATAGTTTATTATTATTATTATTACATTTGTATCCCGCGCTTTCCCACTCAAAGCAGGCTCAATGCGGCTTACATAGTAATGGGAAGAACAATATAACAATATAATATAACAAATATAACAGTAATAAAAGAGATAAGTAGGTAAAGATAGGTGATGTAGAAGGGAGGAAGGTGGGAGATTTAGTCTGGAGCAATGTCGTTGTCTTCTGGGTATGTGTTGGGTAGATGGGTTCATAAGATTAGTCTGGGTCATTTGGATAAGCTTGTTTAAATAGATGGGTCTTTAGTGCTTTCCGGAAGGGTAGATAGTTTACTCACAGTCAGTGGATGTTCAGAAGTTCATGCTCCAAGACAAGAGGCTTTGTAGTTCTGAGGGCTGCAAGGGTGGATGGAGATAGAAATCTGAAGAAAGGAAGCTTGTTGCAGAGATGGGAGGATGATTAAATAGATGGAAGCAGTTCAGAGATGAGGTGCTGGATTGTGCAATGTCTTATGAGAAAGAATGAACGAGGTGAAAAGATGAGTTTTCTTCAGGGGAACAGAAAGACAAGTGCTGTGGTGGCAAAGATGGAGGATGTGTCTCATGGAGACATGGAGGTCAGGAAAAGCCCCACACATGCCCAGGGAGGGGGAAGTAAAAGGACCAATAGGGACAGAACCTGAGATCAGGTAGCAGAGGTGTTCACAGAGGGCAGTCCTTGACTTGAGATAAAAGGTCATACCCTAGTTGACCCATCAGGACAGAGATAGTAAGAATAATCAGGAAATGATAGCAGGCAAGCTTGGCTGAGAAAAGGAGGCGGTCCTTGCAGGAGAATAGACCACTAGTAACAGACTTTATACAAACAAGCAAGGGTGGTTGTGGTACATGTGAGGCATTGCTCATATATCTTTGCAGTGAGGACTGCAGCAGTAAAAATCCTTAGAAGTGAGAATAACAGTAAAGACAATCACATTTTACAGCCACAGTATAAACTACTGTAACGCTGTCAGGGGACAGAACAACAACATCTACTACATAGTCTACTGTCTCAGTCAAAAGGAACCCTAAGTTTGTACGTGAGACAAATGGAAGGTTAAGTGAATTGCCTCAGATCAAAGAGCCACAGTGGGATTTGAACAGGACTCCCTTAGACCTTAGCCTGTTGCTCTAGCCATTTGGCTACTCCTGATGTAAATCCTTGTGCATAAATTAGACACAGATCCCCCAAATTCTATAATAGTGTGCTCATCTTTAGTGAACACCCCTGACCTGCCCATGTTCCTCCCATGGCCACGTCCATTTTCAGTCACATGCTAAAAGATTTACACACGCATCTTTATAGAATAGCACTTAGCAAGATACATGCATAAATCCAATTTGCTGCCAATTAACCCTCCCTCGGTAATGGCCTCACACTAATTGGGACATATGCATGTGGCCATGAAAGAAAAATATGGAAATGTAGCCATTTTACCACCATGCTAAAAGTGGCCGCAGCGCATGGGAAACCCATGTTCTGATAAGAGTGCCGACCACGTTTTAGCGGGATTTAGTAAAAGGGCCCCCAAGAGAATTCAGATTTCCGATCACAATTGTGAGGGTACAGATCATAAGTTCTTGAAAGGTAAGCACATATTCAAACACAGGAGCTGGAATAGTAAAGGCAAATGATACCACAGGCTGGAAATGGATTGAAGGGAACAGAATGGGAGATTTGAGCAAATCATGTTGGCAGGGAACAGAATGGCAGGAGGAGGAACAAAATGCTCTATTTTTAAAATGTTACTGTTTAATATCTTCTTGATTCCTGTATTGGAATGTGGTATCCATCCATTTATACGGTGCCGCTAAGTTGCAATTACTGTTGCTTCGCCTATTACAGCAGGCTCACATGAAACGAGATGCGTATGTATTAGTGGACCAGCAGCCAAAGAGCTCTCTCATACTTGCAGGCTTATTGGCTGCTAACAAGTGGACGGATAAAGGAGCGGATTTCAACTCTATTTCCATCATGCAAGGTCAACTTGGTGTGACCGGTCCATTTACATCTCTTCCAGCCAAAAGAGGTTCAGCCTACTCCAAGGATTCAATATATAACCTGAATTCCTTCCTAACAACATATCTACGGACCATTTTAGACTCTCTTATCCTTTCCCTATTTTCTTCTTTCCCTGTTTCTTCTATTCTATCTAATTTAATTGTAACCGTTAATTGTAAGCCACTTTGAGTCTGCAAAACTGTGGGGAAAAACGTGGAGTATAAATGTGCAAAATAAATACATAAATAAATTAGGCAATTCACTGTTAAGTTTCTCCTGAGCCTCACCTCTCTTTTTCTGCATATATAACTATGTATGCACTAAGGTCATTTCTTTTGTTGGTTTTGATGCGTTTTTTTTTAAAGATATTGGTCTTGAATAGGCTTGTATGTGATGTACATACATTGTCTCGCTCTGGATATACAATACTGCTCTGACTGGTTATGAGTACCATTGAGGATTTATAAGGTTGTCCTCACAATTAGTTCCATACTCAACCTTCAATTTTTTCATACATTCTTGTTTTATAAGTTCCCCTAAATTTTCCATTTGATTATTTATATTCTGCATTTTATATATTACATAATTACATTCAGCTTTATCAGCCAAAAACTTTTTTGTGTGTGTACAAAGTTTATACTACAAATGTTTTTTTGTTTTATTCTTTAGAATTGGTGTGTGCAGGAAACTCGATTTGAATGTCACAGAGTTCATCCTTGTTTATAAATCCGTTTTACATATGTGCTCTGTGATGAGTTCCATTTTCTCCTTATGACACAATTGTTTTACTGACTTAATCAGTTTATTGATACAATCCCCTGTAGTCCACTGATATCTTATTTATTTATTTATTCTATATTATCTTTTAATTTTACTTTAAATGGATTCTTGTTAATGTCTGCTGCTCAGTATAAAGGTAACATTTTTATATGGCTTTATTTGAGATGCATGTGTTCCTTTTTGTTTCAAATACGTGTTGTTTTTAGAACATGATTTATTTTATGTGTTAAATATTTATGTATATGTATTTTTTTAGAATACCCTTTGTGACCCCTGAGGCAGACGCCTTTCGGCGTCGAAACACGGACCGTGTCAGGCCCCTTGAACAATCAATAAAGTATTTTCATCAACATCATCTCCTGAGCATAGCCTGAAAATGATTTAATTCCTTACATTTTGAAAATATTTTGTAACATCCCAGACCCTCCTACATTAATAATAGTCCTGATCTGTTCTTTACCTGCTCATGTTGTTTCCATAAGTTTGATGACAGTGTCTGTAAATGAGCACTCTGCCTCTAGCAATAGCAAAGTTGGAGGAATTTTACATTTCGAATCTTGTTTAATTTTGAACATCAAATTTAAACAAGAAAACTGACGGCAAAGGCAAACCACTCCTTACTGTGTGATCGCCAGAAGTGAACTCTGACTCAAGGGCACATCTGGATCTGGAAGAAAACAATTGTAGAAAATTTGATATGAGTACTTTTTTTCTATATTTTTGCTTTTTAGCTTTCTATTCTGTTTTGGGCTTGATCCATACGTTTTATGGAGAAACATTTCAGTTGTTACATTTTATGCAGATATAACCATTCTGAAAATTTGGCTCCTGTAGTTTGAATGGTTTGGGAGATTAGAAGGTCCATTTTACATAGAGCATTGAGACTGGAGTTCAGACATCCAGCTTAGGATATGTTCAAAACTGCGCCTAACTTTGGGTGCAGTTTATAAACTACCACTATGCACTTTTTTCAGCACTGATTTTTTTAAGCACCATTAATAGAATCCCCCCCCCCCCCCCCCGGGCCTTTTTCTACAAAGTTTATGCGCCTAAATTACGAGCGTAATCTATGTTCCTACATAAATGTAGGCATGTAAATTTTAGGAATGTAAATTTAGGAGCATAACCTTTGTAGAATAAGGCCCTATGGCGGAGATTCTATATATGGCGCCTAAAAAAATCGGTAATGAAATCAATGCCGACTATGAGTATTCTATAATCTCCAATTATAGAATATGCTTAGTCGATATCTCAGTGCCTAAAACTATGTGCATCCATTTACACCAATGAAAACGTGGCTTAAATCCCAGCACATAGATTTAGGTGCACTGGGCTCTAGGCGCGTAAATTTCAGAACGCCCATGAAACACCCATTTCCCCACCCATAACTACACCCCTTTTTAAACTGCATGAGGGGCTGAGCGTTACTCCAGATGGGAACTGATGGAGGAGAGGAAAGGCCATGAAAGAGAATGGACTAAGGGGAAAAGACTGAGTAAGGGGAAGAAAAGAGTAAGGGGACATGGTAGATAACTGAGAAGAATGGAGGGGCTGTGGGTTGTGTAGGGGGAAAGGGAGAGTGAGTGAGGGGATCTAGGTGGGATGCAGGCTATGGGGAGGGAGTGAGGGGATCAAAGGTATGAGTGAGGATCAGAAAAGAGGTGTGGGGAGAGAGTGAGTGAGGGAAATGGCAGGCTGCGCAGTGTGAGAGAATTGTTCCCTCTCAGTTGATCCAGCATCCCCTTTCGCTCCTCCCTAATCTCCTCTCCTTTCCTTCTCCTTTCTTTGCTCCCCAGTTCCTCTGTTCTTTCCTTCCTGTGTGCCTCCATCCGTCCTTCGAATTCCTATCCCTTTGCTCCCTTGTCGGAAATTCCTTTTTTATTTCTTTTCTATCTCTGTTACTCAGATGATCCCCTGTCTCTCTTCCCAGCACCAATCACTATTAATTGTATTATTTATTATTAGGATTTATTTACCGCCTTTTTGAAGGAATTCACTCAAGGCAGTGTACAGTAAGAATAGATCAAACATGAGCAGTAGGCAATTAGAGCAGTAAAAATATTCGAACAACAATACAAAGTATGGCATGGTATACTACTTGCAATGACAACACAGTATGTGCTAGAACATTATAATTGGTAGTGAGGGGTAAGGCAAAGTTGTAACATATAGATGAGTAAGAAAGTAGGAAGAATTAGAAAGTAAGGTGATTGATTTGAAGAAAGTTGCACATTAGGTCAGAGAGATGGTTGAATATTATCTCAGCTAGGGTAGGAGTGGATAAATGCTTTATTTCCCCACCCCCCCAAAATTTGTATACCAAATAAGTCAACTTGACAGGCAAGAAATTTCAAAATGTGATTCTTTTTTGTTAAGAATAATACATGTATATATTTTATTGTGCAAATACATGTAAATATATGCAAATGCCCCATATAATTGCCTCAGAATTTCAGAAGTTAGTTTAGCAAAAAGAAAAAAAAAAATCTTCACTGCTTAGTTCATCTTCATTCCTTTCTCTGCTGGCAGAGCAGCACATGGGAAGTCCATTTATAAATGATTGTATGACAGTGTAGTCCTTGACCCCAGGCTGTATGAACCACCATTCTAGCTTACGGGTACAACATTCCTTTTCCAGGGCTGACTCATAACTCAGCTCCTGCTGGTTAGAACAATAAACAGAGCAAGTCTGCTTGGGAAGTGGATGAGACTGATTTAGATAACAGGCTTGAGGGCAAATTCTGTTAAGATGTTGCCAGCTTGAGGTGTTTGTCAGAAAATGTGTATATAAAATAGATCCATTGAGGCACAGGGTAAAGGTTTTTTTTTTTTTTTTAACCCGGGGGGGGGGGGGGGATATTTAAGAAAATCTGCATAATGCAGTGTCCTTCAGCTTTCCTCCACATAGTGGTGGGATTGTCAGACTCAGTGCATGGAGTGAGGGTTACCATCCACTGAGTGGTTCAGAGTCTTTTTATCTGTAACCTCTAGACACAGAGCACAGTGAACAAGTGCAGCAGTATCAGTGTCCTGGTCTGTTCAGAGGGTCTTTTTTCATAGTGTTAGGAGATTAGCAGTGTGCTGATGCAGTGGCGTTCCTAGGCTGGCTGACACCCGGGGCGGATCGCCAATGCTCCCCCCCCCGGTGCAGCGCGGCCCCCCCCCGGCAAAATTATAACCCCCCGGGTGCAGCGTGACCCCCCCGGTGCATTTTTACCTGCTGGGGGGGGGGGGGGTGCCACGCGCCTGTCGGCTCTGAGTCCGCTCGTTCCCTGCTGCTTCCTCTGCCACGGAACAGGAAGTAACCTGTTCCGTGCAGAGGGAGCAGCAGGGAGGGAACGAGTGGACTCGGAGCCAACAGGTGCGCGGCACCCCCCCAGTGGCGTGCACCCGGGGCAGACCGCCCCACCCCACCCCCTTGGTACGCCACTGTGCTGATGGCAACTGGCAGCAGACACTGGAGATGTCTGACCTAATACAAGAGCAGGATGCGTCAAGCAAGGCCGTCAGGCTGAAGCTCTGAAGCAAGCTGTTTTAGTTAGTTTGGTGCCGCTGCCACGCTACTGGTGGCGATCTAATCAAATTAGAGGGAGTGAGAGGGATAGATGCTGCATTGGGGGGGAACGAGGGAGAGGTATAGACTCTGCAACAGGGGGGTAAATGAGGGAGAGGGATAGATGCTGCAATGGGGAGGGGGGAATGAAAGAGATGCTGGACTAGAAGTAACGGAGGAGGAAAGAGGTGCTGGACCTAGGGAGCGTGAGATGCAGTAGGTACTGCTCTGCTGGACCTGGGGGGTGGGAGCACACAGGAAGAGGTGCTGGACCCAGTAGGGAGAGGGAGATACTGGGTCAGGAAGAGACAAGAGAGACTGCTGGACTGGAAGAGGAGAAGACACTAGACCCAGGAGGGGAGACACTGGAATGGGGAGGGGGCAAGGAAAGAGGAGAGACACTGGATCTGTGGAAAGAAGGGAGAAAGAGAGAGAGAGACTGAGATTGACTAGACTGGAGGAGAGGAAGAAACACTGAAGGAGAGATGGAGAGGAGAAGTGAGTGAGAGAGAGAGAGAGAGTGACTGGACTGGAGAAAAGGAAGAGGGGAGTGGGGGAAGAGAGAGACTAAGTCTGAGATTGACTGGAGAAAAGGAAGAGAGGGGGAAAGACACTGGAGGGGAGGTGGAGGGGAGGGGGAGAGAGAGACTGAGATGGACTGGAGGAGAGTGGGAAAGACTGTGGGGGCAGGAAGGAAGAGACGAGGAGAGATATTGGCCCCACAGGTGGGAGGAAGAGGACGAGAGATACTGGCCCCACGTAGGGTTACCATGAGGGGCATAATCAAACGGGGGCCCAAGTTTTCCTGAGGGCGTCCTTGCATGACGTCCCTGCGAAGGGCAGAGAAACCCGTATTATCGAAACAAGATGGGCTGGGGAGGCTAAGCCTCCCCAGCCCAAATGCAACCTTCCTCTCCTCTTTTGGAGCACTGCTTCCCAATCTCTGGCAGTAGCATACAATATAAACTGGAGCTTCCCCTCCCTGTTCTGCCTTTCTGCCTGACTCTCTGCTTCCCGATTCAGTGGCCGTCAATAAACAGACTGTGTGCAGGGCCATAGAGCTCTGCACATTGCTGACAGCTCTGCCGGTTCTTGCCAAAACAGGATGTTGCATCATTGAGGGTGGGACCAGAAGAGCTGTCAGCGTCGTTGTGCAGTGATCTATGGCCCTGTGCACAGTGTTTGTTTACCGATGGCCACTGAATCAGAGAGGCAGCAGGTTTGGCAGCAAGGCAGCGTGGAAGGGAAGTTCCAGCTTCTTTTTCTTTTTGCGGCTAGGGGGAAGAAAAAAGAGAGAGAAGATAACGCTGGAGGTAGGAAATGGGAGGAATGAGAGAGGATGATGGGGGAGGGAAGAGGCAGAGACACAATGCTGGATATTTGGGGGGGGGGGCAGACAGAGAAGCAAAGCTAGATGTTTGGGAGGAGAAGAGGCAGATGGGCAAAGCAGGATATTAGGGGGAGAGAAGAAACAGAGGAGCAAAGCTGGATTTGGGGGGGGGGGAGAGACAGAGGAGCAAAGCTGGATAGTGGGAAAAAAACAGGCAGTGCTGCATGGTGGAAGAAGGCTGAGGTGTAGAGTGAAGAGATAGAGGGAGGAGCAATGCTGGAAGGTGGGGGGAGATACAGAGGTGCATTGTTGTATGGGGAGAGACAGAGACAGAGAAGAGATCCATATGGTATGTGAGGTAGGGTGAGGTGGGAGAGAGAGGAGATCCTGGGTGCCTGGGGCAGGGGAAGAGAGAGAAGAGATGCTGCATGGCAAGGTGGGGGAAGAAAGTTAGATGGAGGGCAAGAAACAGAGAGGAGATTATGGCAGGCAGGGAGAGAGACACACACACAAGATCCTGGATGGTGGGGTGGGGGAGAGAGAGAGAAAGGAAAAACAGATCCGATATGGCTGAGGGGGAGCTGAGACACACACACACACACACACACACACACACACACACACACACACACACACACACACACACACACACACCCCTGGGTGAGGGGAAAAGATGGAAAGCAGGGGAAATGAAGCATGGATAAGACTGAGTGGTCAAAGAGGCAGAAAAATGGAAAGTTATTAAAGACCTACTTATTCATAAAAGCATACAATAAAGATTCCCCATAACGATCTGACTTCCTAATTATTCCAATCACAACTATTAAGGAACCCTCCTATCTGTCCATCCTAATTACATCCTCACGACTAAATATTATATCTTGTCCTGATATCATTATGTTATGTAATGTTGATCTTTCAATCCACTTCCAATCCAATATGATTTACTTATGCACTCTTATTTGTAATAATTGTAAAATTATTATTCCGTTATTATGATTGCTTTGATATTCTACGTACCCATCTGTATCTATATTTTGAAATTCTTATCCTATAATGTGTACATGTTGCTATAACATTTTGTGAGCCACATTGAGCCTGCAAATAGGTGGGGAAAATGTGGAATACAAGTGCAGCAAATAAATAAATAAGAAAGCAGAAAAGAAAATATCAGTGTCGGAGATGGATGTAGTAGAAGATGTGAAGAAGACATGCGAAGAGAGAAAAATGATAAGTGGACAGGAGATATGGAAAGAGTTAAAAGGACTGCGACTTGCAGAATTAGAAAAATTAGATACCAGATAGCAAAGGTAAAATTATGCTGAGATGAGGATACAGGAGACGACCTTGATACAGCAAGTTTGCGAAACGTAGATCTATGTCGGTGGATTTATGTCTCCAGCATGAAAAATACTGCCTAAAAAGCTAAGTGCATTAGTGCATATTAAATTGTAATTGAAAAACACTGATGTTTAATGGGTTAAAAAAATTTGAAAAATTCTGAAAGATTAGTATGAAGAAAATTTAAATGAAAGGATTTATGAGGATTGCGGTATGCCCCTTTGAAACTGCATGGCTCAGTTATAGCCAATATGGAAGCACATACGTTGATCTGATGATCCAATAAGGAAGATAAAGCCTTTTTCAGTCCTGTTTAAGAAATATTATGTTAAATATTGGAGTGAAGCTGAGTACTTAGAAGTTGTCTGGATTATATGCTCCCTTCACCATAATTATAGCTTTACCTATTTATGCCATATGGTACACTGGTTGTGATGAAACAAATATAGAGCATTTATGCTCAAATAAGTAATAATCTCATAAATATAATTTGTAGCCTAACTGAAGTTTAAAGAGCAAACAAAATTTAAAATTTACACTCTTTTTAAACATGCCCCTAAAGTAGGCTCTGGCTTTTGATCTGCTATTATTTCATTTGGACATCTGGGGATACAAAGATCAATCAAGAGTCACTCAGACTTCCATTGTTTTTGAGCATAATACAGTAAAAAAGCAGAGTGTGACATAAGTGAAAATATGATTCAACTCATATCATAGCCCTATTGTGTCTGAGCACATCTGGATTTTGTATTAACTCTTCTGTACTATGTTCTCTTAAGGCTACAGTGAGGGGGGGGGGGGCTGTTTTACTCCATTTCCTGCATTACAAAAATGCAGGACTTTCCGCCACCTTCTCCTGTATTCTTGCTGCAAGCTGTGGACTGTGTTCAGTTCAGCTAATCTCACAGTTATCTCCTGTTATATGGGTTAATAAAACAGTCAAAATCTTATAGCAAAATTAAAGCAATTTTTTCAGGAATTGTATATTGACACTAATGCAGTCAATATTTTAAAAGAGGTTTAATTCAGAAGAAGTCACAAATAGGGGACAAAATACAGGGTTTCCAGGTGTTCCACTAAAATTAAAATCAAGGCACTAAGGAGGTCTTTTACTAAAGCTTAGCTCGAGTTATCTGCAGCTGGGCCCATTTTATTCCTATGAGTAATGCTGCAGATAACTAGCTTTATTTATTTATTTATTTATAGCATTTATACCCCGCATTATCCCGAACAAGTTCAGGTTCAATGTGGCTTACATCAAACTTTTAAAACAAATTACAATAAGAGAACTATAAATAATTCCTATATATTACTTTCTCTGTATTTCCAACAAGTTGTTTTATCGCTTGTAAAAATAAAAATTAAAAAAAAAACAATAAGAGAACTATAATGAAAATACAAAACAGTAATAGGTAAAAACATCCAAGCAGTAAGATGCCTCATTTTGAAATAACGAATTAACTAAAAGTATAACCATCACCAACAGTGGTGAGGAATTCACTAAATAAGAATGCTTTCAACAATTTATGAAATTTCAAGTAGTCAGTAAAATATCTGAGTGACTCTGGTAGGGAATTCCATTGGTATGTGAAGCTTGCATCATGAATAGATCTGTAATGAAGATTTATTTGGTCTTTATAGCTTTATAAGTACACATAGTTTAAAAGTAACTCTTGCATTTATTGGAAGCCAATGCAGTTTGATTAAAAGAGGAGCTGACTTGGGGAATAGAGGGTAAGACAGAACAGTGTGTTTTAAGCCTGTAAAACTGCTTTAATTTTTAAAGTGTATTTCTCTAGCTGGGCCAGCAGGTGATGCATGTGTATGGTTAAAGCTTTTGTAAAAGACCCCCCTAAAGTAGACAGGCTGTAAACCATTACGTATGACAAAAACTGTGGCCCTTTTACTAAGGCGCTTAGGCACCTATGTGTGTCCAATACGCGTGAAATTAGAACTACTGCCTGGCTACTGTGTGCCCCAGGCAGTAATTCTATTTTTGACGCGTGTCCAAAATGCGCGGCAGAAAATATTTTCTATTTTCTACCACATGGCGCTAACCAGGCGGTAATCAGCACACACACTGACAATTACCGTACGGTTAGCACATGAGACCTTACTGCTAAGTCAATAGGCGGCGATAAGGTCTCAGGCTGAAAATGGGCGCACGCTGGTTTAAATTTTGCTGCATGTCCATTTTCCAGCATAAAAAAATGTCCTTTTTTGCAGGTGTGCTGAAAAATGGACCTGTGCGCATCCAAAACACACGTCTACACCAGCGCAGGCCATTTTTCGGTGCACCTTAGTAATAAAAGGGCCCCACAGTGTCCTGCTTCTACTTTTCTGGTGCTCCAAATATACTGCTGCTCAAAAGCACATGCAAATTGGGACACGAAAGAGAAGGCCTGCGCAATAAAAATGCAAAATGTAAACATGATATGTCAGGATGTTCATCAGGAACAAATATAAACCGGACGTTGTCTGTTGGTTGTGTTGAAGTTAAAAAAAAAAAATATATATATATATATATATATATAATGGTTTTAATGTAACTCATCTTGTGCTTCTACTGAAAACGCATGAGTTAAATGCAAATTAAGATATATACATTAAAACCATTATCCATCTTTGAAAACATTCAGGTCAATATTCAAATGAATTATGTTTGCCTCCTGCATTTTCAGTCATACTTTTTCCACTGATCTCTTAACAGTGGCGCTAAAGTTGATGCCAGCTCTGTTTAGGTTTCTAGAAATGGACCCAGCGCCTTTAGAAATAGGACATGAATTACAAGGTAGGGATGTGCATTCATGGGTATGCATTTGTTTTTTATGGGCACTTGAAAATCAAAAGCACATACAAATTTCATAGATGTGTTACACTTTGAAATGATCACATACACTACTGATTTGCACATGCAAAGTGTTCTTGTAAAAAAACACAAATGTATGAAAAAAACACACCAGAAAAACCACATGGAAAAATGCAAAACTTATTTTCAAATGAAGACTAATCAAATGCTTTTTGGCCACGTACAACTCCTAATACGCTCTGGGGTTCACTTTCGAAACAGAAAAACGTCCAAAAAGGGCACAAAGTGGCAGATGGGTGTTTTTTTTTGCAAAAATGTCCAAGTCACTATTTTTGAAACTCTTTTTAAAAAATATCTTTGTCCAAGTTTTATTTGTATTTTATTAATGTACAATGAGAAAGATAACCTTATTGGTGCATACACATTACAAATAGTAATACAAATATTATAGCAGTATTTATTACAGATACAGCTTTACATATAAAAGATTAGAGAAAAATCTTACAAAACCTTTGTTTTCAAATATCATAACAGGTATTAAAAGACATATAATAAATACTATATGATAAGATAAATATGAAATGGTGCATATATTAATACATAGAACAAGAAGATCACTGAGAATTAGTTTTAAGAAATGTGTTTGACCAAGTTTTTGATACGGAAGCAAAAGTACCAAGCTTGCCTCCAGTAAAGATATCTAATTTATGCATTCGGAGCATGGAATTCCACCAGGTGAGACGTAAAGGACTCCAGGAAACCAATTGTGCCCTTTGTGAAACAAATCTAGTCCTAAGCATAAAATATCTTTATTTTTATTGTATCTTGCAAAGTATGGGGTCCTTTTACTAAGGTGCACTGAAAAATGGCCTGCGGTAGTGTATAGGCATGTTTTGGACGTGCGCAGAATCATATTTCAACGTACCTGCAAAAAATGTCTTTTTTATAATTTTTGCCAAAAATGGACGTGTGGCAAAAAGAAAATTGCTGCATTTCCATTTTGGGTCTGAGACCTTACCGCCAGCCATTGACCTAGTAGTAAAGTCTCATGCGGTAACCAGATGATAGAGACCTACACGCGCCAAATGCCACTTGGCGCACATAGCTGATGGGCGAAAGAAACTAAAAAATATTTTTCGGGTGCACGTAGCGGACACGTACAAAATATGAAATTACCCCAAGGGCCACTTGGTAGCCACGCAGTAAGTTCATTTTGGCGCTCGTTGGGCACGCGTAGATGCTTACGCAGCTTAATAAAAGGACCCCTATATAAACAACTACTACTATTACTACTTATCATTTCTATAGCGCTACTGGATGTACGCAGCGCTTTACACTTGAACATGGAGATACAGCCCCTGCTCGACAGAGCTTACAATCTAATTAGGACAGACAGTCAGGACAGGTAAGGGATAAGGGTTAGGACAGACAGGACATATAAGGGATAAGAGACAGTTGAAGTGAGGATGATAAGGTGAGGGTTCTGAATGGGCGAGTGGGGGTTAGGAGTTAAAAGCAGCATCAAAAAGGTGGGTTTTTAACTTAGACCTAAAGATGGCCAGAGATGAGGCTTGACGTACCGGCTCAGGAAGTCTATTCCAGGCATATGGTGCGGCAAGATAAAAGGAACGGAGTCTGGAGTTAGCAGTGGAGGAGAAGGGTGCAGATAAGAGAGATTTACCTAGCAAGCGGAGTTCCCAGGGAGGGGTGTAGGGAGAGATGAGAGTGGAGAGGTACTGAGGAGCTGCAGAGTGAATGCACTTATAGGTCACTAAGAGGAGTTTGTACTGTATGCGGAAACGGATAGGGAGCCAATGAAGTGACTTGAGGAGAGGGGTAATATGAGCATAACAACACTGGCGGAATATTAGGCGTGCAGCCGAATTTTGAACAGATTGAAGAGGAGAGAGATGGCTAAGTGGGAGACCTGTGAGAAGCATGTTGCAGTAGTCTAAGTGGGAGGTGATAAGAGTGTGGATGAGGGTTCTGGTTGCGTACTTAGAAAGGAAAGGGCGAATTTTAGTGATGTTATAGAGGAAGAAACAACAGGTTTTAGCAGTCTGTTGAATATGTGAAGAGAAAGAGAGGGAGGAGTTGAAGATGATCCCAAGGTTGCGTGCTGATGAGACAGGAAGGATGAGCATATTATTCACAGAAATAGAGAATGGGGGAGGAGGAGAGGTTGGTTTAGGTGGAAAGATAAGGAGCTCAGTCTTGGTCATGTTTAGCTTCACATGGCGGTGAGACATCCAGGCAGCAATGTTGGACAGGCAGGTTGAAACTTTGGCCTGGATGCCTGCTGAGATTTCTGGTGCGGAGAGGTAGATCTGGGAGTTGTCGGCGTAAAGATGATACTGAAAACCATGGGATGAGATCAGAGTACCAAGCGAAGAAGTATAGATGGAAAAGAGTAGACCACTAACAACAAACCAAACTCGCAAGTGTGTTTTAAGTAGCCTCTGCTTAACAAAATGGTATACCTGAAGTAACTGGAATGATTGGTGGGACAAGCAGGCAATGTCCAGGCCATTGCTATGCCTTTCACTGCTGAGAATAGACCGACTTCAGTTACCGCCATTATTTTGGAGCGCCAAAAGCGGATGCCATTGGGTTTGAAATGCTGGCAGCTTATGATGGAATTTTGCCACTGCTCACTCCATATCATGAATACTCCACCTTCTGCCACCAACTTTGCACACTTGGCACTCCTGCTGCTTCCAGTGTGCCACAATAACCAGTGTAGCTGTGAGCAGTTGATGGGAGGTCAGATCTCTTTTGGTATGCTTCCCATAATCTGAGTTTGCAACAATATCAAAATATTTTTCTAATGGTAATGACAACCCAGTAATAACTGCTGCTCAGAATGTCTGAATTTTGGGGCACCCCCTCCACGTATGATCAAAGTCCCCTCCAATAGATATGGCAGAATTCATTTTATGTCATTGAAGAGGTGTAATATAGCTATGAAACAGAATTTTGTATTGGGTGTCCAAGAGAGACAAACACCTAGTCATTTTTGGTCTAGTGACCCACAGCTCACCCCAATACGCCTCAGACCAAGTGTCCCCTGCCTGCTCCCAATGTACCTTGTATGGGAGGACCTTAGCAGTCCTTAATGTAGTAATATTCTATATATTTCAACCAATAGTCCCTTCCCATGTGACCCATACCTCCAGTAGATTAAGGTCTTTCAGGTACTCTCTCTCTCTCTTGTCTATCTATATGCTCCTTCTTTGCTTATACCCAACACTTTCAATTAAAATGTTCTATTATGTATTGTGTTGACATTGTAAGTAGTATATTGTGGCATACTTTGTATTGTTATTTGACTATTTTTACTACTGTAATTATCTATTGCTCATGTTTGCTTTATTCTTACGTACACTGCCTTTGGGCACGAGGATTCACAGCAGCTGAAACCTGGTGTAAACCTTGGTGTGTACTTTAGGTGTGCATCCCTAATATTCAGTAATACCGCACACATCTTTAGTGAATGCCCCGCCCATGGCCACACCCCCTTTCGAGATGCACGCTATAAAATTTGTGCGCAGATCTTTATAGACTAGTGTTTAGCAAGATGTGCATGCAAATCCAAATTGTTGCCAATTAACACCAATAATTGATTGTTAGCTCCAATTACTGATACTAATTGGTTTCTTAGCCAATTTAATTGCATGTGTATCTCAAGATAGCGCACAATTTTTGTGTGTAGAATTATGTGCACCATTTATGGAATCCAGGGAATGCGGACAAAATGGAACTAATGGGCTTTTCTTTCAGTGGTGTTATACCAATATCTCACATATTTATTCAACTGTCATTGGGCATATACATCATCGCTCAAAGAATTTCCCAAACTTTTTTTTTCGACGATGCATCAAAAATAGTCCAATAAATTTTCAGTGTTTTTTTTAATTAAAAAAAAATCAAGCAAAATTACTTATTTGCACCATGGGTTGAATTTTCCAGCACACAAACATGTTTTTAAATAATGTGTCACATCCAACATCTCAGTAATACCATCTTCTTGGTAATGATTACAAATATTTTCAACATTCCATAGATTTCAGAATTTTCAACCACATTTCTAATAAAACATTACATATTTTAATTTGTTCCAAGTCAATCACTTCTCAAGCAGGAACAAATCCATACGCCAACCTGGCCAGTGGTTTCACCTTCATAGGCTTCCTCAGAGAGCTGAGAAACCTATCATGCTTTCATGTCCATCAAAGATAAAAATCAAGGGAACAGTAAATAATTCTAATGGTATAGCCAGATCTTTAAATCTTGAGTCATATTCTGAAAACCAGCTTACAAAGTAAATTGCAGTATGTGCTCAGAAAAATGATCTGACAGAAAAGCCGAAGAATAGACATTTATAGCATTTTATCATTGCTCGATTTAAAGGAATACTTGCTACTGTATTTCAGAATTGAAACCACAAGGGTTACCCTTTCCCATCTATATATATACTGTTGCTCACATTCAGCTAGGAAATTAGGAAAATCACCATCACTGAATCTTTCTTGTTCCAGCTTTTCATAAGGGCTCCAAAATATATCACTTCAATTATATGTCATTCAGTTTGCTCAGTTCTTATGTTGCTGTTGCCCTCGTAAATTTATTATTTTTATTTATTTATTAGGATTTACTTACCGTCTTTTTGAAGGAATTCATTCAAGGCGGTGTACAGTTCAAACATGAGCAATAGGCAATTACAGCAGTAAAAATATTCAAATAACAATACAAAGTATGGCATGGTATACTACTTACAATGTCAACACAATACATAATAGAACATTTTAATTGGTAGGGAAGGGTAAAGCAAAGATGGAACATCTAGATAGGTAAGAGGGTAAGAGAAGTTAGAAAGTAAGGTGAGTGATTTATAGAAAGTTGCACATGATGACCTTGATGAGTATTAACTTTATAGCAGCACTATTATGCAGTGCCTCTATCACTGTTAGCACCATCATTTGTAAATGGGCCCTTACAAGTTACATATTCTAAGGGGTCCTTTAATAACGTCATGGTAAAAAGTGGCCTGCGGTAGTGTGAGCACGTCTTGGGCACACGCCTGGCCATTTTATTTACCACGGTTGGGAAAAAGGCAATTTTTTAATGGGCTGGGAAATGGGCCTATGCAAAAATTAAAATTAGCGTGCGCCTATTTATGGCCTGAGCCTTTACTGCCAGCCATTGACGTAGTGGTAAGGGCTCAAGCGCTACTCATGCGGTCACCATGTAGCACACGCCAAAGTGGGCGGATTGCTGATTAACTCAGGGAAAGCCCCGCGTGGTAGAAAATAGAAATATATTTTGTACCGTAGGATTCGGCGTACGTCAAACTCGGAATTACCGCTGGGCACACGTGCTACACCAGCGGTAGTGCTGATTTGGTGAAAGCTACCCATGCGTTAGCCCTCCCACACCCTTATAAAAGGGGCCTCTAAGTATTTTGTTTCTCACACCAACAAAGCCAGCAGATCTGTACACATTTCATGATACCTAGATTCCTTGTACAGTTTATAGATTTTTCAGGACTACTAATATTTGGAATTCAGAACTGCTATCCAACAGCAGGACAGCTGTTAAAATACTTGATGCCAAGAAATGACTGGAAGCTTTAACAATTCTCAACAGCATTACATTGTGCTGTGATCTCCTGGAGGTGTCAACTCTTTTTCTTTTCCAGAGGCAGTTCCCAGATCTGACAGGTTGCTATATTTCAAACTGTAATAGAGATCTGTAGGCACTGGCTAAGGGGAAGAGAAGTTCAATGTTATCCCAATCTGCCCTGACCTCCCAGACACCGCAACCTAATTGAACTGGTCCATTCCTCTACAATGAGAATTATCAGTCGAGAGGATCTGAAAAAGCATTTTATGGACTCTGTTGACTTTAGCAAAACTGAAAGAAAAAGAAACACACACAGTTTAGTTACGTTATAACCATAAAAATGCACTCTTTGGGGTCTTATAATGTAGTTCGATATGAGGTTATCTGTCATCATCTTCTACAGTTGCATCACGGCACATACTTGACACTACAAGAATTGATTTATTCTGCTTGGGTACATAAGACACTAAAGTTAGTTGATGTTTGAAACTGAAGATAGAGCTATGCATTTCTCTGTTGACCACCGCTCTCATTTCATTAGGAATGTCTGAAATCTTCTGCCCAGTGTGCGGTGGCAGCCAAAAAAGCAAACAGGATGCTAGGAATCATTAGGAAAGAGATGATAAGACCAAGAATACTATAATGTCTCTGTATCGTTTCATGGTGCGACCTCTCCTTGAGTATTGCATTCAATTCTGGATGCTGTATCTCAAAAAAGATATAGCAAAATTAGAAAAGGTTTAAAGAGAGATGACCAAAATGATAAAGGGGATGAAACTTCTCCTGTATGAGGAAAGACTAAAGAGGTTAGGGCTCTTCAAGCTTGGAAAAGAGATGGCTCAGGGGGGATACGATTCAGGTCTATAAAATCCTGAGTGTGTAGAATGGGTAAAAGTGAATAGATTTTTCACTCTTTCAAAAAGTACAAAGACCAGAGGACACTCAATTAAGTTTCATGGAAATACTTTTAAAATAAATAAGAGGAAATATTTTTTCACATGATGAATAGTTAAGCTCTGGAACTTGTTGCTGGTGGATGTGGTAACATCAGTTAACATATCTGGGTTTAAAAAAAGTTTGGATAAGTTCCTGGAGGAAAGGTCCATAGTCTGCTATTGAGATAGACATAGAGAAGCCACTCCTTGCCCTGAGACTGGTAGCATGGAATGTTGCTACGATATGGGTCTCTGCCATGTACTTGTGATCTGGATTAACCACTGTTAGATGCAGGATACTGGGCTAAATGGATCAGTCTTCCAATTTCCTAAGGTCTTCCTGCAATTTGTCACAGTCCGCACGTGTTTTATCAACTTTGAACAGTTTTGTGTCATATGCAAATTTAATCACCTCACTCTTTGTTTCAATTGTCAGATCATTTTTAAATATGTTAAATAGAACCGGTCCAAGTACAGATCCCTGTGACACTTCACTATTCACCCTCCTCCACTGAGTAAAATGGCCGTTTAACCCTACCCTCTGTTTTCTGTCCAATAACCAATTTGTAATCCAAACAGAACATTGTCTCCTATCCCATGACATTTTAATTTTCTCAAGAGTCTATCATGAGGAACGTTTGTCAAAAGATTTCTGAAAATCTTGATATACTACATCAATTGGCACAACTATATCCACATATTTATTCATGCCTTCAAAGAAATTAAGCAAATTGATGAGGCAAGACTTCCCTTGGCTGAACCCATGCAGAATCTGTCCCATTAAACTATGTTTGTTTATGTGCTCCATAATTTTACTCTTTATAATAGTTTCCACTATTTTGCCCAGCACTGAAGTCAGGCTTACCGGTCTGTAATTTCCACTCCTGGAACCCTTTTTAAAAATCGGTGTTACATTGGCTACCCTCCAACCTTCAGATACTATGGACAATTATAACGACAGGTTACAGATCACTAACAGCAGATCAGCAGTTTCATGTTTGAGTTCTTTCAGTACCCTGGCTGTACAGCTTCATATCATCCACAGTAAGTGTAATGTCATCTGTGAGGGTCATCAGTATCACACGGATGAAAGTTAAATCCACAGCTCAAAAGAGTTAATAAGAATACTTGGTTGATCTGAAGGGCAATTCTATAACTGGGCACCTGCATTTATGTGCCACTTGTGTGTGTAAATGTACAGAATACATAAGTACATAAGTATTGCCATACTGGGAAAGACCAAAGGTCCATCAAGCACAGCATCCTGTTTCCAACAGTGGCCAATACAAGCACTTTTGTGGGTAAGTGTACACTAACACACTTGAATGGCAGCAAATTACCTAAGCTCTATTCAGTAAGGATGTGCATAACTGCGAGGGAACGTTCACTGGATGGGGCATGAGAGGGGCATGGGCAGTGCTGCCAGGTACGCATGAAGTTACAGATTACAGTAAGTTAGATGCTCTATTTCCACATTTAGATGTTTGCATTTATGGCAGGTGGTGTGGCTGCTGTAACTGGAGGCTCCTAGATTTTAGGCATGTTGATGCCAAATTATGCTAGTGTGACCCCCCCACCCCCACTGTTCTTTGAAAATGCCCATGCCTGAAGGGTGGGAGGAAGGATTGGGAACAGAGCCAGGCTCTTCAAGAAGCAGACGCAAGGCGTCCTATGTATAAAGTTATGGTTTTATTGAATGAAGACTCTACAAGGTAACCTGTTTTGGCACTACAAGTGCCTTCCTCAGGAGTCTGGATGCTTTGTCTCAAAAGGTTAGTGGACAAAGCGCACAAAATGAAGTCTCTTGTAGGTTGAATTTCTTTTCTACTCCAGACGCGACATGCAGCAGCTCAATCTACGAAAAGGTCTTTTTCAAGAACAAAATTCAACCTACAAGAGACTTCATTCTGTGCGCTTTGTCCACTAACCTTTTGAGACAAAGCATACAGACTCCTGAGAAAGGCACATGTAGTGCCAAAACAGGGTACCTTGTAGAGTCTTCTTTCAATAAAACCATACTTTATACATTGGACGCCTTAGGTCTACTTCTTGAAGAGCCTGGTTCTGTTCCCACTCCTGTACCAAGTATTGTTCTTCCGTGGGACACAGCTGTTCTCTTCCACCCTCTGGTGGTTTTGCTTCTCCTGGGAAGAAGGATTTTCAGGGTAATCAATAAGGAGACAGAGCTGCTATTGACAGCCTGGTAAGGAAATCAGAATAAAGCCCAGCCCTAGAGGGCGGGACATAGGAATTAATAAAAGGGATTATGTGGGAAAAATTCTGGTCATTGTAGCCTACTTTCGCCGAGACCTGTAGCACCAAGGGGAAAGTCCTGGCTACTAAGGCAGGAAAAGTTTGCAAGTGTGGTGTTTGGAAGCCTGTGCACAAGGCAGAAGGTGCCTGCAGTAGCGTTCCCGACCTGGGAACAAAGTAGGAGTGCCTGGGGATAACTGCCTCAGGTAGGAGAACTGGAAGCTGGCGAGTCTCACTTCTGGCAGGCCTGCATTGCATGAATAAATGGACCATGTTCTGGGATGGGACAAAGAACAACTGTACAGCTGATTTAGAGATGATTGAGGACTGGTGGGGATCTGTGTGGCAGCTACCACGTGTAAATGCCTTAACTGCAAGTAAAGGAGATTGATACCTATTTGTTCTGGCTGCAGATAGAGGAGATTGATAACTACCTTGTTCTAGTTGCAAATAGAGGAGATGTAAATAGAACTGAACTGTGATTTGTATGCGCTGATATCACTGGAGAGCTTGTTTTATGCTGTGCTGACCACCTAAAAGACCCTGAACTGTACAGACCAAGTTATCAAGTTTATGAACTGTTTTCAAGTTACTGTTAATAAACCAAGTTAAAGTTTTATTTATTTTCATTTTATTTATTTGTAGCATTTGTATCCCACATTTTCCCACCGATTTATGCAACTGGGACTGCTGACTAGTCTTTGGTGTGCAAGAGAACAAAAGCATGCCCCGAGAAAGAGTACCCTCAGCGTATGTCCAGCTCATATGGAGCTGTGTGGGGGGGGGGGGGGGCAGAGAGAAAAGAAATCTGGCATTTGTGTTCCTCATGGGACCCCGGGTTTGAAGGTGGAGTGAGCGTGCCCCGGGTGGGTTACACTAGTATTCTAGATTGGAATCTGAGCACCCAGACACTATTATAAAATAAATTCTCACCAAAAAGGAGGCATTCACTTATAGAATTGCCCCCTTAGTGCCAGAAAAAATAAAAGTGGTGACAAGAAATCTCCCTGAAATATTTTTTGATGATCTTGATGCTGGGAATGACAAACTGTGCTTCAGATGGAATGTGATTTGATGCACTTACATGGTAAATTTTATGTACTCAGGATTCACTCTCATCAGTGTAATATATCCTTAGACCTAATTCAACCTGAGCATATCTAAACATTGATTTAACATGTTGGGAACAACAGAAATTTAATTTACTGGGGCATAATTAATTTTCTTCTTACAGGATATACCTGCCAATTATAGAATTCTGTACTTGGCCCAAACTATATTCTGATAACAAAACTTAAAAGAATATGTCTTTGGGTGCATTTTGAGAACAGATGGCTATGCCTTTCCATGGGGACAGACCACTGGACTTCTTGCTGCCCTCCCTCTCTCCCCAAAGGAAACAAGTATCCCATATTCTAGTAGCATAGTCAGCCCTGTAATTTTGGGGTTGCCCAGGGCTGGACTAAGGGGCAATGCATTCCTCTCTCCCTCCTCTCACCCCCTCCCCATGCTAACTACACCTTTGCTGCCAGGGATACTGAGACCCCACCAGTCAAATAAATATACTGCTACCGCTCTCCTCTTCCTCTAGCTTCTTCCTTCCTGCTCTGATCATGCACTGGAAAGCAGTAAGAGGAGGAAGGGAGCAGTGGCACTGTATTTATTTGGCTGGTGTGACCTTAGTATCCCTGCCAGCAAAGGTAAAAGGATGCTTCAGCTCTGGTGGGGGCCCGAGCCCAATGTGAGGGGCCTCCTGTGACACTGCCATATTCATCCAGAAGCAGGGCCACTGAGAGGGGGTGGGGGGGGGGGGGGGCAAAATTCTCTGGGCCCAGTCTCCAAGGGAGGGCCTGGGCTGGTGCCAGCAAGCTTCTTCATGCCTTCTTCAAGGTCTGTCTCTCCTGCTCCTGCTGCATGTTGCCCAGGACCCAGATGATTGCATTAACCACCTCAACTAAATACTTCCCACCTGTGTAGAAGCCTGGGAGGTATGGATGATATTTCAGTCTTCAGCTAATCTCTACTTAAACTTTCATCAAGGTCTCAACCTCTCTCCAACCATACCAGCTTCTTGTAAGAAGAAATTCACCTTCTTCCCACCTGATCAACATCATATGACCTTACCCACTACAACACAGAAGCCCAGACATCTACTCTTCGTATTAAAAAAAAAAAAAGAGAGAAAGAGAGAAAAAAGTTAGAAGAACTATGTAAAGTCAACATAGAAAGTCTTTGCATTGCAGTACATCTTACAGACCTCCAAAAGTCCCCCTTCCCCATTCTCTTTCTTCTGTTCAGTGAATGGGATTGTGGCTGTACTCTTCATCTAAGGTATAAGACTACATAGTACCGGGTGGAATGCTTACACACCCCTGGGCAGTGCACACCTCCCTCCTCTAAGCAAGGGAGTGCGCGGAGCAGGCACACGCTGTCAGCTCTGCTGGTCCCTTGCCCCCTCAGACGTCAACTTCCTGTTCCAGGGCAGAGAACTGGAGGAGCCAACAGTGCGCCTGCTCTGCGTACCCCCTTGCTTGGGGAAGATTGCCCCCACCAACCTGCCCTAGGTATGCTAGAGATCAAATGTAAGCCCTCTGTGGACAGGGAAACACTTACTGTACCTAAACGTAAGTCACCTTGAAATACAACTGAAAAGCTGAATCCAACATCTCATTATGGGACTAACTACTCATTCCTCAAGCACAAGCTATGCTATGTATCTGTCTTGTCTGTCTGTATTATTTAGATTGTAAGCTCTTTTGAGCAGGGACTGTCTCTTTGTGTCAGATGTTCAGCGCTGCGTGCGTCTGGTAGCGCTATACAAATGATAATAATAATAATAATGAAGTAGGCTTGTGAAGTCTGAAACGTATACGCACTCTTTCTCAGTTAGGAGCACTACTGAAAATTTACTCCTGCAAGCTTAACTTGCTACTAGGTATAAAAAAGCATATCAAGACACACATTGGGAGGTTGCACAGTACATAAGGAGTACAGCCATAGAATTTATCCTAAATAGCAGCGCAATTAGTTAGATTAGTAACTCTGCAATGTAGCTAGTCTTTCCATAGTATGATAAACATAGACTGCTGAATTGCCCTGCAGATGTTTGCCACATGCAAGTGGACTTATTTGGTTCTTTTTTTTTTTACTTGAAATAACCTTGTTTTTAGAGACAGCTAAATTACAATGCCCTCCCATCCTGAGGAATAAATATCTGTCTGCCTTACCTGTGGTTTGGCAGTTTCCTGGGGAGCTTTCCTGCCGGGATGGCTTTTCTTAGATGCCTGTCTGGTGCTGTGCAGATCAGAGATGTCATGCAATTTATTCTCATCCAGGTCACTGTCTGTGTTCTACTATCCAAAACAATTTAAAACAAAAAAAGCTTTTTGTTCTTCTACTAATATGATGACAGGGAAGAGAGAGAATGGGAAGAAGCTTTGATGTCAAGTGCTTTTTATCATGCAAACTAAACTGCAGGTGTCAGCTAATTTATGCTGTACCCATGAGACCTCTCTTTGCCTGATGCCAGGTTTGCTTTGGAGAAGACCTTGCTTGAGTTGAGTGTCACCTGTACAGCTTGCTTTCTGCTGTGGCTGCTCAGCCTGTCTGGGATTAACATGATCCTTAGAAGTGGTCCACCATAAGCGTAATAACTGCAAACCTCTGAGGTTACTTTGGCACTTGCTAAGTGGTTTGTGTACCCTTGCAAAGGACAGCGATATAAGCTCCACTATAAAACT
Source organism: Microcaecilia unicolor (assembly GCF_901765095.1). Classification (NCBI taxonomy): domain Eukaryota; kingdom Metazoa; phylum Chordata; class Amphibia; order Gymnophiona; family Siphonopidae; genus Microcaecilia; species Microcaecilia unicolor. The sequence continues at coordinate 390,828,828 of NC_044032.1, forward strand.
GCATGTGATACTGATTTTGGGGTCCTTTTACTAAGGTGCGGTAATGGATTTAGCATGCACTAAAGAAATATTGTACATTAAGTGCCATGCAGCCCATAGATGTAAAACAGGTTGCATGGCATTTAGGACTAGATTTTATATATCATGCCTAAAACAGCTCTGAAATAAAATTTACCTAAGCGCATTCTATAAAGTACGCCTTAATTTAGGCCTACTTTATAGAATAAGCCTAAATTTCCACATGGTTTACATAATCCACCAAGCGCCAGTCCATGTGGCTAAATTTAGTCATGGGCAGTTACGTCAAGTAAAACCTGGTGTAAATGCCGATGCCTATATTAGGCACAGACCAGGTGTATTCCATAACAATGTGCATCGATTTTAGAAAAACCTATGACCCATCCATTTGACACCCATGGCCATACCCCCTTTTCATCTATTCAACTTAGAATTTACATGCAGCACATTATAGACTACGCTTAGACAATTTTGTGCGTAAATTCTAAGTAATGCCAATTACTGTCAATAATTGCTTGTTAATTGACAATTATCAGTGCTGATTGGCTTGTTAACCAATTATATTATGCGCATGGTTATGGAATATGCTTCGATTTCTGTGCAGAAATCTCAGTGCTATAGTGGTGTGCTTGAGCCGGCTCACAAGAGTCGGTTGTTAGATTTTACGAAAATCTGCGAGCCGGTTGTTGTGCCAGATCAGCCGGGGCAGGAATGATCCTCCATCCTACACTTCTGCCCATACAATCTCCATTCTCTGACTGAACTAAAAATGACTGCCGAAAGTTTCAGCAGGTCTTGCAAAATTGTTGCGGAAATTCACGGCAGTCTCATGAGATTACCATGGAACTCATGTCAGTCGTTTTCAGTATGGAGAGTGTGTGGAGACAACATGGGCAGGAGTGTAGGAGGATCGCTCCTGCCCTAGCTGACCACTGGACCACCAGGGCTATGTAAGGTAGGCCCAGGGAGTGGGAGCAGGAGAGGTCAAGCTGCGTGAAGAAGAGGGCAAAAAGAGGACAAGCTGCATGTGGATGAGAGGGAGAGAAGGGGACAAGCTGCGTGGATGAGAGGGAGAGAAGGGGACAAGCTGTGTGGATGGGAGGGAGAGAAGGGGACAAGCTGCATTGTTTGAGAGGGATAGAAGGGGACAAACTGCATGTGGATGAGAAGAAGAGACGGGGACAACTGTATGTGGATGAGAGAGAAAGGAGGACAAGCTGCAAGTGGATGAGAGGGAGAGAAGGGGACAAGCTGTGTGGATGGGAGGGTGAGAAGAGGACAAGCTGCATAGATGGGAGGGAGAGAAGGGGACAAGCTGCATTGTTTGAGAGGGATAGAAGGGGACAAACTGCATGTGGATGAGAAGAAGAGACGGGGACAACTGTATGTGGATGAGAGAGAAAGGAGGACAAGCTGCAAGTGGATGAGAGGGAGAGAAGAGGGAGACATGTCATACATGGAGGGAAGGGAAAATGGAGAAATGCAGCACATAGAAGGGAATGGGGAGGAGAGGGGGACATGCTGCTCATGGATGGGAGGGAAAGGAAAGGGGGATATGCTGCTCTTGGTGGTTTGCTTTTTTTGGAAATATATCTTTTCTAATTTTGTATTTAGTGGAGTATGGAAGAAAATGTATTTCTGTTACTTTTACCAGTATTTTCACTGCGTAGTCTGGCTTTCTTGGAGGGGTCAATAATGAGCTGAACTCTATTAAACAAAGTATTCATAACATATAGGATGTGATATCAATCTTTTATCTCTTTTTATTACAATCTTTTTTATTTTTTTCTTCTTTTCTTCTTTTTTTTAAACTTTTCTTCTTTTTTAATCTTTTTTAATCAAAATGGAGAAAAAGACCTCATCAGTCCTAGCATGGCGATATTCTTGTTCAATACATATAATCGTTTGCTTTCTTAGGACTCCATTGTAATCCTTGGTCTTAAAAAACTCCACTTTTTTTTATTATAATAAAAATGTAGTACTCAATCGTGATATTTTTTTCTCTCAATCATAATATTTTCAAAAAATAATTTTAACTTAATGTTACTTAGCTTTTCTCTGCCCTACGGGGCTCTCCGTTTTGCAATATGTTATATTATATGCTTCATCAGGGGGCCAAGTAACGAATGGCAAATCACGGTGTCTTACAACATGGCATCTCCTGCTCCTATGACACCGGTTGTGTCATAGGAGGGGTCATAGGAGGGGGTCTCCAGTTTTTGTCTGCATGCTTTTTGTGGCCCCTATTTTGTATCAATTGAGGGTCTGTCCATGTTCTGCATGTGCGACTGAGGCAAAGGATTCTGACGTCATGTAGTGTCTGTGTAGGAATTTGCAGCCAAAATCAACCAAAGCGTTCTGCGAAAATCAATTGGCCATTTGGAATATACAGTAAAGGATATTGTATGTTTTAATATTATTTGTGAATTGGTTGCTGCCTATGGGTGTTTATTATTTTTTATTGAGAGCCTGTTACACATTTACTAGCACACCACTGCAATGGAATACATAGAATCTGGGGGTTAGCGGGCACTAAATTCATTACTGCACCTTAGTAAATGGGCCCCTTCATTGTATGTCATCACTTGTCCCTGTTGTAAGATCTATATTGGACAAATCACAAGACAATTTAGATTAAGGATGGGAGAATGTAGGGGTTGTTTGAAACATGGGAGACTTGAAGAGCCTATAGTTCAACATTGCATTAATCAGAGTCACACTTTTCATGATTTAAATTTAAAGAATATGAATGACTCTTTTTAAGCAAGGTAAAGTGATTTCATGGAAATGGTTGGAGGGTTGATGTCATTTTGTCTTTAAAATTAAGCCATTTTCCCATCACCTTCTTTGAGAGCCTGTTAGCATAAGTTCTGCATGCTAACTTGTAAGTTTGAACAGTGTTGATATATAAAGAGCTATTTAACTTTTTTTGATTGTTTTACTAAAGAGTGTTTGTTTTTCATTTTTTAGAACAATGTTTTGTAACCCCATGATGCAGCTTATCAGTGAAATGCTGGCCACCATCAGTGGGACCTTTTCTCTTTAAATTACAGATCAGTTTTTGGTTTTTTTGGGATTTGTTTTAGGGAATATTTATATTTAAGAATAATTTATGCTCATGCTGGAAAGCTTTTGCTGTCGACGAGGTGACACCCATGAAGTCAAAACAAGTTATAAATACTTCTTGACTGGGTTCTAAGGCTTTTTTCCTTCCACCATGTGGGAATTTCATTATATACCGTTTAATACTTAAAGTTTTGAGAGTTTGAGAGTGGTGGTTCTGGGTTGATTTTGATATAAACATAGAGGTTCCTTTATGGAAAGAAGATAGTAACCAAGCACTGAGATAACTCTCACTGAACTGGGCTTCAGCGTAAAACAGCAGTAGAATGACTGTATTGGGCTTCAAAGAAGGCACAGGGGTAACATGGAGGGGCAGAAACACCCCTAAGCAGAAGACACAGGGATGACCTGCATGGAGTGGCAATTACCTAACTACCTTACATGGCATAATGGATGGGCCATTTAGGTAATTTTATGCTGTCTTCTGCTATATTAATATATTAGTAGTTGATCTCCTCCCCTTCCCATGATGCACAGAAACCAGTTGGCCACTTGCCAGTATTAGGGATGTGCCAGTGAAAAAGTTTCCCATGTCATTAATAGGATTTTTCATTTTATTTTAAGTTTGACAGGTTTCTTTTTTTTTTTTTTTTACATTTGAGGCAGTCATCAATTGTGTACACTATTGCACAGTACTGTTCAAATTGTGCTTACTATTGTTTGACAGTGCACCAATTGATAAATAATGCACGTTATTGAGCAATAGTGTATACTGAGGAGAAATAAGGCACACAGTGGAGCACTAGATCACATTCAGGCTTATTTTCGAAAGAGAAGGATGCCCATCTTTCGACACAAATCGCAAGATGGGCATTCTTCTCACAGGGTCGCCCAAATCGTCAAAATCGAAAGCCGATTTTGGGCATCCTCAACTGCTTTCCATAACGGGGATAACCAAAGTTCACGGGGGCGTGTCAGAGGCGTAGCAAAGGCAGGACTGGGGCGGGCCTAACACATGGGCGTCCTCGACCAATAATGTACAGCGCTGCGTAACCCTGGCAGCGCTATAGAAATGCTAAATAGTAGTAGTAGTAAAAAAGAAGGGCATCCCTGAAGAACACTTGGATGACTTTACTTGGTCCTTTTTTCTTATGACAAAGCCACAAAAATGTGCCCTAAATGACCAGATGACCACCAGAGGGAATCGGGGATGACCTCCCCTTACTCCCCCAATGGTCACTAACCCCCTCCCACCCTCAAAAAATTTTTTAAAATATTTTTTGCCAGCCTCAAATATCATACCCAGCTCCATGACAGCAGTATGCAGGTCCCTGGATCAGTTTTAGTGGGTGCAGTGCAGTGCACTTCAGGCAGGTGGACCCAGGCCCATCCCCCCCTACCTGTTACACTTGTGGTGGTAAATGTGAACCCTTCAAAACCCACCAGAAATCCACTGTTCCCACATGCAGGTGCCCTCTTTCACCCATAAGGGCTATGGTAGTGGTGTACAGTTGTGGGGAGTGGGTTTTTGGGGGGGAGGGCTCAGCTCTCAAGGTAAGGGAGCTATGCACCTGGGAACAATTTCTGAAGTCCACTGCAGTGCCCCCTAGGGTGCCCGGTTGGTGTCTTGGCATGTCAGAGGGACCAGTGCACTACGAATGCTGGCTCCTCCCATGACCAAATGACTTGCATTTGATTGTTTCTGAGATGGGCGTCCTCGGTTTCCATTATCGCTGAAAATCAGGGATGACCATCTCTAAGGACGACCATCTTTAAGGTTGACCTAAATTTCGCGATTTGGGCGTCCCTGACCGTATTATTGAAACAAAAGATGGACACCCATCTTGTTTCGATAATAAGGGTTTCCCCGCCCCTTCGCTGGGACATCCTGCGAGGACGTCCTCAGAAAAACGTGGGTGCCCCTTTCGATTATGCCCCTCATTGTTGTTCAAATATTGTGCTCTGTTGATGACGCATGGAAAAAAATACAAAGTTTGGAGATTTTTTCCCCCCTGTCATTTCAGATTTCAAAAATGACATGAAAAGACATGTATATCCCTAGTATTACTTGCAAAGCAGTGGCGTAGCCACAGGTGGGCTTGGGTGGGCCAGGGCCCACCCATTTAGGGCTCGGGCCCACCCAACAGTAGCGCACGTTTAGCGGTAGCTGGTGGGGATCCCAAGCTCAGCCAGCTGAAGGCTTTCCCATGATGGTAACGAAAACACTACGCCCCACAATGCTGGCACCTGAGCATGCTCATTTTCAGCGTATGCCTGCTGCAGACTGCCAAGGTAGAAAGAAGTGTTTTCCCACCAGCTGAGATATTGTTTTGTGGTGGTTGGGGGAGGGGGTGGAGAACACTTGGTGCCCACCCACTTCTTGCCTAGGCCCACCCAAAATCTGTTGTCTGGCTATGCCCCTGTTGCAAAGAGACAGTAATTAACACAGATGTCTTCTCAGTTTACATATTCCATCAAAGATCCCTCATATAGACCATTATTAAATGGACTTGGGAAAATCCACTATTTCTGGGATAAACAGTATAAAATGTTTTGTAGTTTTTTGGGATCTTGCCAGGTATTTGTGACCTGGATTGGCTATTGTTAGAAACAGGATGCTGGGCTTGATGGGCCTTTGGTCTTTCCCAGTATGGCAATACTTATGTACTTATGTATGCAAATATCTACATTTCTGTACAAGTATTGTTATTATTATTATTAGTAGTAGTAGTAGTAGTAATAAAAGATTTATATATTACCAACCAATTAATAAAAACTATTGAAGCAGTGTACATTTTAAATGTGTGCTTTAAACCAATTGGGGTTGTAAACTGTACTCATAATAATAAAATGTGAATTTGTCAGGTAAATTTCTAGTCCCCAGGAATTATCAGGCTTCATTTTATTAGGATTTATTGCTTATTTTGGCATTGTAATTACTTTCTATAGCTTATTCCCAGAGGTGTTTTGGAGTGGGCTCTCACAGGCTCGCGAGAACCGTTAAGTTTTTAAGAATTTTTGAGAGCCAGTTGTTAAAGTAGGCCTCTCCATGGCAGCTTTAACAACTGGCTCCCAAAATGTGGGCTCAGGCCCCCTCCTGAATTCTCTTGTACTTTGCTGGTGGGGATGCTGAGCCCTACCGGCCATTTAAATAGACTGTTGCTGCTCCCCGCTGCTTGTTTCTAGCTCTAAGCAGCAGGTTGGGACTTCTTGTGCATGGGAGAGAAGTCCCAGTTGCTGCTCATTTGTAGGGCTGACTATGCCCGGAAAGAGAGCCTGTTGATACAAATTTACTAGCACACCCCTGCTTATTCCCCTCAAAAACCTATAATAATATTTCTTGCCCTTCAATCCAAGCACACTCCAGAAAACATCTCCTTCTAATGTAGCTAGATATATACATGTTGTGAATATCAAATGTACTTTTAACTGCGTTTTTGAGGCTAACATGCTCAATTCTCTTGGCACACTAAGCAGTACTTTGAAGCACTAACAGCTGTGCTCTAGCTGATCAGGGCAGGCTCCAGATTTCAGCAGATCCCTGTCAGTTACAGAATGGTACATCTGGCTGCTCAGTTGGCCTGGAGGGGTCCAAGTTGGCTCAGGCCCACCCATGGCTATGCTCCTGGTTGAAATCCCACTGATGCACCTCGAGATCTTGGACAAATCACTTAACTACAGAGTACAAGGATGTTCAGAGAAATTATATATTATCAAAAACTTTATTCAGAATTAGTTTCTATATTTGCTTGAACTGAAATTGTTGTAGTACTATTTTTTGTGTGATTTGTTTGTTATTGTAATTTTATGTTTTTGTTTATGATTTTAAGCTATATTTGTATTTTGTGAAGTGCTTAGGTTTAGGCGGTATAAGCTTTTAAAATAAATAAATAAATAAATAAATGCAATGACTGATGTGGCCCTGTTTCACCCAATAGGACTATATCGGGGTCAGTGAAGATTGTGACATAAAATCAATACAGCATATATCTTCCAACATATAATCACAATCACTCTTTCCACTCAGAAGTTCTAGGCTTCTATTCTTATGAGGCTTAATCCATCACCAATAAAACTTGCAGAGTCTTCATTGACCTATGATGCAGCCCTATTGAGTGAAACGTGCCTACGCAGGTGCTGTATTTCTCAGTCAAAGCTGTTTAAGTGGCTGAATAGTTTTTTTGCCAACATATTATTTCTCTGGACTTCATTGTGTTTCATTGGTGCATGTCACTTTACTCTCCATTGCTTCAATGTGAAACCTAGATTGTGAGCTCTCAAGAGACAGAGAAATAGCTATTGCCCTGAAATGTAACTCACCTTGGGCTACTGAGGCATGAACTAAAATCCAAATCCCTTTTTGTGTTTATTACAATTGATTTCCTGCGGTATCCAGTTCCAGGTTCCACTCCGTTTTCGTTTTGGAACAGAATAGAATAGCAGTTTCATCTCTTTTCTTGTAGCCCCGAACTGCTGCCATCTTTCTTTGCAGGAATGGGATTCTTCCTGAGCTCAGGTTCATTTCCTCACTCTTGGCCGGAGGCTCCTGTTCCCTTGTCAATTCCAAGATCGATCCAGAAATGGAACAGGATCTAGATCTGGACTCAGAGTCACTGGAGATAAAAATTTTATTTATTTATTGCATTTGTATCCCACATTTTTCCACCTTATGGCAGGTTCAATGTGGTTTACATATTGCTAAAAAGGCAGTTATAAAATTTAGATTTGTAGAAGTCTAGTACATAATACAGAAGTACAATAAACGCTTAGGTTGATATATTAGCATATTGTGACAGAGGATAATATTATTGTTTTCCATTTCTGAACTTTTTGTGATGTATGGTGGTATGGGATTAGGCAGATCCAGGGGGGAAAGACTTCTTGAAAAGATGTGTCTTCAGTTTTTTTCTGAATTGGAGGTAGTTTTCTGTGAGTTACTAGTGAGTTCCAAAGTTGTGTGCCTATAAACAAGAGGCTGGTGATATGTGAAGATGTGTACTTTATACCTTTGCAATTGGGGTAGTGAAGGGTTAGGCTGTTCTCTGGTGCAAGTCCGTAGATGATTCTGTGGACTATTGTGCATATTTTGAATGTTATGCGAGCGTTAATAGGAAGCCAATGCAAGCTTCTTAGGAGGGGTTTTGCGCTTTCGAAGCGTGTTTTTCCGAAGATGAGTCTGGCAGCCGTGTTTTGTGCTGTCTATAGTTTTCTTATGATTTGATCTTTGCAGCCTATTTAAATACTATTGCAGTAGTCTACATGGGTTAGTACCATGGTTTGGATCATGTTGCGGAATGAATCCCTGGGAAAGTAAGGTTTTATACATTTGAGCTTCCACATAGTGTGGAATATTTTCTTGGTTGTGTTCTTAGCTTGGCTTTCTATCGTTAGGTTGCAGTCAATTGTTATGCCTAAGATTTTCAAGTGATCTGAGATTGGGAGGGATGAACCTTGTACGTTAATTGACGAGGGGGGAACATTATTGTATTGGGATGAGAGAATGAGACATTGGGTTTTAACTCTATTGAGTTTTAACTTGAATGCCGATGCCCAGGATTCCATGATGGTCATGCTCTTTATTATTTCCTTGGTGATTTCTGTGGGGTTCTGTTTGAAGGGAATATAGATGGTGATGTCTTCTGCATAGAGAAATGGATTGAGGCCTTGTTTGGATAAAGATTTAGCCAGTGGTGTCATCATTAGGTTGAATAATATAGGTGAGAGCAGTGATCCTTGTGGTACTCCACATTCCGCTTTCCAAGGTGGAGATATATCTGAGTTTGATTTGACTTGGTATGTTCTGGATGTCAGAAATCCCTTGATCCAGGAGAGTACTTTTCCTGTAATTCCTATTGTCGAGGATTCTCAGTAGTATGTGGTGGTTGACCATATTGAACGCGCTCGGTAGGTCAAATTGGAGTAGGAGGATGTTTTTACCCCTTGCTATTTCCTGCTTGAATCTGGTCAGGAGTGTGGTTAGTATTATTTCTGTACTGTGCTGAGGTCTGAAGCCAGATTGAGATTCGTGCAGTATGTTGAAATCAGTGAGGTATTCTTTTAGTTGTTTGGCGACTATGCCTTCTGTCAATTTGGTGTTTAGGGGTATGGATGGTATCGGTCTATAATTTGAGGTGCCTTCTGCTTTTTTTGTGTGTCTTTTGGGATGGGAGTTAGTAGGATATTTCCTCTGTCCTGTGGGAATAGGCCTTTTTTGAATAGATAATTAAGGTGATCTGTGAGTTCTGTGACATATTGATGGGGGGGGGGGGGGTCATTATATAGTGGGGGCAGGTGTCTAGTTGGCAGTGGGTGGAGGAGAATGTTCTGAGTGCGTGATGACAGAAAAAGGCAATTTTGTACCAGTGACTGAGGAGAGAGATGGAGTCTCGTGGTCCACCAGAGAGAAGTCTTACCTGAGCTGCTATGAATCAAATCAAGCATTTAAACAAGGAGTTTCCAGAAGAATGAACAGTCCATCATTTAGCGGAAGGATTTAATGTCAGCTCTGATGTTAGCAAATGGGTTTTAAGGAGCAAGTTTTGTACACCACTAGCCTGAAGAATGAAGCGACAGCCAAGTTCGAATGTAGGCAGTTTCCATATAGCATGATTTCTGAGATACTGTGCAGTCAAATTCCAAGCTGGTTAAAAGACACAAACATGTCTGCCATCGGGGAACACACATCAACAGCACAAAGAAATATCTAATGGTCATACCACAACCCAGAGCAGTCTGTCACCAGCAACATTACAAGTCCACCCCAGTACTTTACCCTTGGCAGTGGCAGAAAATAATTTAACATAAGAAACAATTGAGAATTGACCTGCGAGCAAAGGCAGACCTTATGTGTGCAGCAACATTGACTTTAACAGAGATTCCAAGACATAAGAACATTTATTCGATGGCCAAGAGCAGAAGCAACCCATGGAAGAAGAATTGGATGGAGAGTTTCTGGCTGAAGAAAAACTGGAGCGAATAAAAGAAATGAGACAGGAGTATAGAATGAAAGTTGTACAGAAGAGCAGAGTTTTTTGACAGTGATGGGCATTTTCTGTATAGGATTTGATCCTCCCTGTAGAATCTTGACACTTATTCCTCTGAGATGTTGCTGAGAAAAAGTTTTTTTTTTTTTTAAAGTTTTGCAATTAGATAATTCTGATACTATTTTTATTCAAAAATGTCTTTATCTCCCTTAGGGGTCCTTTTACTAAGGTGCACCGAAAAATGGGCTGCGATAGTATAGGTGCGTGTTTTGGGTGTGCGTGGATCCATTTTTCAGCATGCCTGTAAAAAAGGCCTTTTTACACATTTTTGACAAAAATGGATGTGTGGCAAAATAAAAATTGGCGTGCGTCCAATTTGGGTCTGAGACCTTACAGCCAGCCATTGACTTAGCGGTAAGGTCTCACTCAGTAACCATGCGGTAATTGTTTATACGCGTAGAATGATGATTATCACCCGGTTTCCGCCACACGCAGGAAAAAAAATTATTTTGCGGCGCACATAGCAGACACACATAAAAAATGAAATTACCACCTGGGCCTCATGGTAGCCGGGCAGTAACTCCAAATTGAGACATGTTGGGCGCGCATAGGTGCCTACATGGCTTAGTAAAAGGGCCCCTTAAATAGTGAATAGTGCTCAAGAAGGGATAGCTGAGTCAGTGCCTGATCTTGTGCTTTTTTGGAGGACTCACAAGATATAATTTCCACATGTGCCACTTTGTTAGTGACATTTGCATCTGAAAAGGATAAATTGTTGGTTTTGAAAACTGACTTTTAAAGTTTTTAAAAAGTGTTTTGTGGGCAACCTATACAAATCTTTCCAGAAGTGACACGAGCTACTCAAGAAAATAGAAAATAATTTTGTTCTGAAACCTAGGACTTTGGCTATAGGAGCTATTTTTTTCTGCACTTCAGTAGAGAGGTGTGGTAGCCGTGTTAGTCCACTCTTAAAGGTTATCAATAGAAATCAAACAAAATAAAACATGGAAAAGAAAATAAGATGATACCTTTTTTATTGGACATAACGTAATACATTTCTTGATTAGCTTTCTGCACTTCCAATGTAGATGTTTAATGCATTTTCAAGGGAAGAAATATATTTTCTTCAATCCATCAAACAGAGAAATTTGTAATGAAACAGGAGAAAATTAAGACCTAGAGTGCAATGAAGATACAATGGACATATATTAATTAGGGATTGTTCCCTGTCTTTTTTTCTTTTTGTAAGTAATATTTATACCTCTGCATTTATCTCCTTTTCTCTCATCTAAATGTGGACTTGAAGATTTAGGGCTCCTTTTACTAAGGTGCACTAAGAGATTTAGGGGTCCTTTTACCAAGTTGCAGTTAAAAGGGCCCTGGCGCTAGCAGCAGGGGTAATTTTTCCCAAGGGCTGAGGCCATTTTTACTGCAACGGGTATAAAGGCCAAAAAAAGACATGGCCATGGAGTAAGATTTCACTTACTGTGTGGCCATGCTGAGGGAAGCACTTAATGCCACCCACTGAGGTGGCATTAAGGGCTCTTGCAGTAACCTGGCAGTAACCAGGTAGCCTGTGGCGCTGCTCAGTCACTGCCGGGTTAGTGCCTGCAGACATATTTTTTGAATATTTCCACTAGCATGGGAAATGGTGCACGCTGGGGCTGGAACTACTGCTGATGCTCGTGTAGGGCCGGCAGTAGCTCCAGATAAACGTGCAGTAAGCCTGTGCCAGGCTTACTGCCATTTTGTAAAAGGGCCCCTTAACGCACACTAATGATTAGTGTGCATTAAATGCTAAGAGGTCTGTTTTATTCCTATGCACATCTTAGCATTTAGCGCATGTTAATCAGTGTGTGCTACATCTGTTAGCGCCCCTTAGTAAAAGGAGCCCTACTGATACCATTATCAATACTTTGTATGCAGGGGCGTATCTGGACTTCGCCGGTAGGGGGGTCCAGAGCCGAGGTGAGGGGGCACATTTTAGCCCCCCCGGCGACCCCCCCCGGCACCGGCGACCCCCCCCCCCCGCCGCCAGAACCAGAACCACCTCCAACAACTGTCACCCGCCCGACCACCCAACGACCCTCTCGACCCCCCGCCCGCTGTCGCTTACCTGTGCTGGCGGGGGACCCCAACCCCCGCCAGCTGAAGCTGTCGTCCTTCGTTCGTTTGTTTTCTTCTTTCTGAGTCTGAGTCTGACTCTGACGTCCTGCACATGTCCTGCACATTGTGTACGCACAGGACGTCAGAGACGTGTCAGACTCAGAAAGAAGAAAACAAATGAACGAAGGACGACGGCTTCGGCTGGCAGGGGTTGGGGTCCCCTGCCAGCAAAGGTAGGCGACTGCAGGTTGGCAGTGGGAGGGGGGGTTGCGAGGGCTGTCGGTAGGGGGGTCCAGGGCCAAATCTACGGGGGCCCTGGCCCCCGTGGTCCCATTACAGATACGCCCCTGTTTGTATGCAAAATACTTTCTTTTAATAAAAACACAGATTAAAAAAACACGTTAGAAGTATTTTGTTAATATTATCCTTTATAACCTTTGTTAATATTATCCTTTTCTTGATACATGTAGTATGTATAAAAACATTTGAAACTCAATAAAAAAAATAGAAAAACAAATAGCCTAAGTGTTCGAAGTTGTGCATTAGCTATGTGACTGAATATTGCCCCACTGACGTTAGAAAACAGCATTCCAGTTTGATGTGCCTGTTACCTCTAATGCTTGACATTAGTTCTCATCACTAAGGGGCCCATTTACTAAGCCGCGGTAAAAAGTGGCCTGCGCTAGTCTTGGCATGTGAAATTGGAACACTGGGCCAATTTTTACTGCAACAGGAAAAAGGCCTTTTTTTTTTTTTTTAAAGTGCGGCAGTATATGGCCATGTGCTAATATTACAATTAGCGTTAGGTATTTACTGCCTGAGCCCTTACTGCCACCCCTTTAGTAGGCAGTAAGGGCTCAGGCACTAACCCCGTAGTAATCCGGCAGCGCATGGCAATGTGGTCACGCTGCCAATTACCGCTGGGAATGCCCCCCCCCCCCTGATAGAAAATTATTTTCTATCACAGGAAACAGCACTTGCTGACTTTGGAACTACCATGGGCTGACCTGCTACCCAAGCTGTACCCCTACCATGCTTTTCTAAAAGGTCCCTTAAGTTCTTTTCCATCTCTCTTTTTGCTCTTTCATTCCTTTTTTATTTTTATAGGATATGCCTTTCTGTTTTCTCCATTAGAAAAAAAAAAGGCGATTTGTGATCTCAATTTACTACAATACAAAGGGACTTCAAAGCCTGATCCTGGTTGTTAGCTCCAGGGTCTGTTTATATCTCTCCTGCCCTGTGTTAAACGTACTTAGAAAAAGCCTATTCTGAACCCTGTCCCCTGGATCAGCTCCTTTACCCTGGCATCTTTTGTAGAGACAGCCAATACACCTCCACACTCTACCAGCCTAACAAAATAACAGCTGTCCCACTCATTGAGCTGCTGAAGGCCAGCCCACCAGGGATCCAATGAACCTTGAAAATTGCCTTTTAAGTTAACTGGCACTTCAGGGCTGTCAAGAGCATGACAATATGCATCAAAGTCTGGCTTTGTTGTGTTTGAATAAGCCATTCTTCTGCAGTATGTCAATCTGCACTTTCCTTTATTTAAAGTCAACAAGGGCAGGGATGATCACAGGTCAGGCACCAGAATGCAGACCTTTCCTTCACCAAGGCTTTTTTTCCCCCTTCTTCCTTTTGAGTAATGCAAATTCCATCTTAGTTAAGGATATGGAGCCTTCAATTTGTACCCAAGCATATGCTGAAAAACCAACAATATTAATAGCAGAAATTCTTGTTTTTTGAGAATGCTGATGGCTAAAGTTAATAGAAAGAGTACACGGACAAAAATTCATTGTGTTATCCACAGCTATAAACACACCAAACCTGAACCTTCAAATCTCAGAAACGCTAAAAGTCCTTGGAATCACTATTGACCGCCACCTAACGCTCGAAACTCACGCTAACAACACAACTAAAAAGATGTTTTACAGCGTGTGGAAACTGAAAAGGATAAGACCATACTTCCCAAGATCTGTCTTTCGCAGCCTAGTGCAATCCCTCGTGCTCAGCCATCTGGATTACTGCAACTCGCTATACGCAGGTTGCAAAGAACAAACACTGAGGAAACTTCAAACAGCCCAGAACATGGCAGCCAGACTCATCTTTGAAAAGCCAAAATATGAAAGTGCAAAACCATTACGAGAGAAACTGCACTGGCTTCCACTCAAGGAACGCGTCACTTTTAAAGTATGTACATTAGTCCACAAAATTATTCACGGCGAAGCCACAGCCTACATGTCTGAGTTAATAGACTTACCACCCAGAAACGCCAAAAGATCATCCCGAACCTTCCTTAACCTCCACTTCCCCAATTGCAAGGGCTTGAAATACAAAGCACTACACGCGTCAACCTTTTCTCACATGAGCACGCAGTTTTGGAATACACTGCCGCGCAACTTAAGAACAATCAACGAGCAAGCTTCCTTCCGCAGACTATTGAAGACCCATCTTTTTGAAAAAATTTATGGAAAGAACCAAAACACATAAAGCCCACACTTGCTGTTCACTAATGCATCATACATTCACCTCTGAACTCTCATTCCCGTATTATCACATCATTCATACCTTTACTCACAGAAAGATATATACCATATGTCTTCATGCCTTTTTATCGCTCTCTAAGCTCCCATTATTTCCTTCCAAAGTTTCAATGTTTGTGTTCCATTGTTACATTCCTTAACGACACCTCAATTGTTTCGCATAACTCTGCACAATGTAATCCATAATCAATCTGTAACAAATTGTATATCCAACATTTAACTCATATTGTAAGCCACACTGAACCCGCAAAAAGGTGGGAAAATGTGGGATACAAATGCAATAAATAAATCCATTCCATTTGCCCTTTTTTGCCATTGTATTTGTTTCATTTTCCAAGTTATGTTATTTCTTTCATTTCCATTAAAGCCAGCTGGGAAAACTATTCTTTCTATTTTTAATTTTAACATTGGTTTTTACAATTCCAAATAGTGGTTGGATCCTTTCTTCAAAACTCCCAGGACACCCCCTTCCCCTTCTTTTGGATTCTCATTTAATCACTGGAGTTCTTGACTTCTACATGGATCCTTTTGGTGTTTGATACTGTAAAGCTTGAATCTCCTTACTGCAAATCTTTTTCTCTTCTCCCCTTTGCCCCCCCCCCCCACCACCACCAATCCCCTGCTACTTAACTGAAATGCCAGGAGAACCCAGCCACCATTTGGGTATATTCCATTAATGCAGCCCTATGTAACAAAAAGTACATAAATTAAAAAAAAATTAACCACTCCTGATCTAGCTACCCAACCAGAGAATGAGGGTGTTATAGCCCACAGAACAGAGAAGAAAAAAAATATATAACCTTTCATATCAGACAAATTTAGCTGCTCTAAATAGCCTCCCCAGGTTTAGATGGAGGAAAGGTGTAGACACCGACTCCCTAATTCAATACAAGTCATAAAAAATTGCATGCACAAATTGAATAATTAGCTAATTAGCTAATTAGCACCAATAACTGGCTTAACAAGCAATTAGTGGCACTAATTAGATTTAATTGGCATTTACGTGCATAAATATAGGCACGGAATCCACGCCTAAAATTTACAAGCCATCTGAAAAAGGGGGCACAGGAATGAAAGGGTTATAGGCAAAATGGGGCATTCCTAAAATTAATTCTCATTGTTATAGAATAATGGGGATATGTGCCTAACGTAGATGTGAACATTTCCAACACGTTTCAGTTGATGCAAATGGCTGTTCCTAAAGTTAGGCGTGATTCCCAGGCGTAAGTGCTATTTTATAAACTGCGCCTAACTTTAAGCGCGGCTTATAGTATAACATTTTTTTGGTGCCAAATAGAGAATCTAGCCTCAAATGCTGATATTCAGTGCAAACTGGTTAAGTTTAGCCCAGAGGCTTGAACGTTGATTGGTTTACATTGTAATGATGTAAGCCAAGATTCACTGAGCCTCATACTGAAAATAAGGCTCAGCATCTCAGGGCACCCAGGCATCGTCTTGAAGTAATGTAGTGCTAGCCTAGCTTTGAGTCAGTTTGCAGCAGATTTTAAACATTTCTTGTTTAGAAAAATATTAATGGAAAAGTAACATGTTTTATAGTTCTCCCCTGATGAAGCCACTCAGGTGGTGAAACTTGGATCCAAGTTGTGCTATTGTGCTATTGACTATGGGTTTTGAAGATTGGATGATTTCTGAGTAGCAGTACAGCCAGTATCTATCGGTGGATGGGCTTTGGATGTCTTTGGAAGAAGATCTCGAAAACAGAAAGGTTTTGTCATCTTTGGACTATGAGATACAGATAAGTTCTTTTAGTTCATTATTGCAGAGATACTTTTTGAATTTTTATTCAACAAAGCCTAATGTATGATGATAGATACTAGTGGCTGGAGAAGTGTGTTTTCACATTTAAATTAGTCACATATAAGTTTCTGAGCACATTATACACATTTTGTTTGGAATAGTTTTAATAAAATATCTGGTTTGGAGAAGACTTGATTTATCTTTGCCATTTTTACAGCATAGACCATAGAAGTCTGCCCGGAACTGGCCTTATTCTAAAATTTCTGAAGCTGTTGTCAGAGCCCCTGAAAAGCTCCATTCCAGTCCATCCAAATCTATTCAGCCTCAATCAGGGCACAGACTGTTGAAGTCTGCCTAGCTCTGGACACCCCTCCATTTCTCCTCTCTTTAGGCTGTATCTGATGCTGACTGGGTAGGCCTAACCCCAAAGTAGGGGGGTCCATAGCCCACCCAGGGTCACCATGGTTATGCCTCTGGTTTAAACATCTCAAGGGTAACGAAATGAAGAGGTACATATTTTAAGTGGTACAGTTTGCACCTGCTTTGCGTTTTAGCCCTTTATCTGTGGATGTGGCCGCATATGCCTATAAATGACCTTTTAGAAATATCTACTGTCAGAAAAGTACACGCTTTGAAACAATGGCATGTACTTCGCTGGTGAGCATGCTCAGGGGTGGAGCTTTGACAGAGTGTGCATGTATGCACAAGATTATAAAATGCTATAATTTATAAGCACACAAATATTGGCATGGACAGTTACACTTGCTGATAAATGTAAATGTACAGCCTGCCACTTACACTAATATTTTAGAAGACAAGTAGGTGCCCTCTTGTCTTTACAAAATGTATTTAATATAGTATAATCCTTTGAAATGGTCCTCACAGGGTTATTAACTCTAAGGTTACCAACAGTACTGACAATCAGAACCAACAAATTGTTAATGTAAAAATTTGAGGTAACAATATGGACAATCAAACATTGATATACCAACTTCATAAATCTGCTTAGTACATAAGTACATAAGTACAGCCACACTGGGACAGACCAAAGGTCCATCAAGCCCAGTATCTTGTTTCCAACAGTGGCCAATTCAGGTCACAAATACCTGGCAAGATCTCAGAAAATCTCAATACATTTTATGCTGCTTATCCAAGAAATATGTAGTGGAGTTTCCCCAAGTTAATTTAATAATGGTCTATGGACTTTTCCTTTAGGAAGCCGTCCAAACCCTTTTAAAATCCTGCCAAGCTAACCGCCTTTACCACATTCTCTGGCAACGAATTCCAGAGTTTAATTACACATTGAGTGAAGAAACATTATCTCCGATTCGTATTAAATTTTACTACTTTGTAGCTTCATCGCATGCCCCTTAGTCCTAGTATTTTTGGAAAGAGTAAACAAACAATTCACGTCTACACGGCTATTGCAACATATCTGTGTATCACATGTAATTTCCAGAATTGATAAAA
Source organism: Microcaecilia unicolor (assembly GCF_901765095.1). Taxonomy (NCBI): domain Eukaryota; kingdom Metazoa; phylum Chordata; class Amphibia; order Gymnophiona; family Siphonopidae; genus Microcaecilia; species Microcaecilia unicolor. Next base: position 390,846,769 of record NC_044032.1, read on the forward strand.
AGCTGCTGATGCAAACTTTACTACTTGTGTATCCTGCTCCATAATGCATATTGAAAGGATATACACACCAGTATGTTACAACTGCCCCAAGGCATACAAGTACATATGTCAGCTAACCACTTGTTTAGACCTAGAGTTTGAAAGATTGATGGGGCAATTGTGCATTAAAAGAAAACACTTTAAGAATCCTAAAAGTATGTTCTAAAGCTTGTCTTAATACTTGGTTCCCTTTTGACCTCATACTATATAATATCTGGTACCTACATTCTGTAGGTTGCAAAGTCAACACTTATAGGTCTAAAGTCCCAAGCGATGCTCCTCTTTTTTATGAATGTGCTTCTCGTAAAAAAGTAGTTCCTGCAGTACATGGTGCCAAAGACACATTTCTCATGGTGCTA